>NC_084525.1:7429166-7770000 GCF_024500275.1 Phycodurus eques | reverse complement strand
TAAAGCATTCTCTGCTAAGGTGGACTGCATTCATCTTGAATTGGGTGCTGGCGTTGTGATAAGTCAGTGCATTGCAACCTGTCACAGCACAAGGCTACGCTCTCCCTCTTCTCTAGATCGACACAGGTCAACGGAGACACAGAGACGCGGAGCGGCAGACCGGATAGTTAGCGGCACGCTGACATGTCTTTGTTCAGGCCCACTACTGCAGTGTGCTGCAGTGCAGATGATGTCATTTCCACCTGCTGCCTGCCGCTCTGAATGCGATGCACGTCCACTGCAGAGGAAGGATGGGGGGAAGAGACGAGTGGGAGGAGAGAGGGGAGGAGACGTGGAAGGTGAGTAGCCAAACAGAAGTGCATCAACACGGTGACTTCGTTGGCGCCTTCCCACTCTCAGGTTTGGGGAGGTGCATGGTAGAGGTGCGCACTCGCACACTTTTAGGGCAAAATAAAAAGCGAGTGCACAGGGTCCATTCATTCATTTTATTTACAGCTCAGAATGATGCTGATTATTAATATAGTTAATACTGTGTTTATGCTTTTATTTTGGCAGGAGTTGGACC
Organism: Phycodurus eques; assembly: GCF_024500275.1. NCBI lineage: Eukaryota > Metazoa > Chordata > Actinopteri > Syngnathiformes > Syngnathidae > Phycodurus > Phycodurus eques. The sequence continues at coordinate 7,769,435 of NC_084525.1, read as the reverse complement.
CATTCTAACTTTTCTAAATCAAGTAGATAGAAATGAGGTGAAAACAGCCAACAGTGCAGCCCACTACATTAATCATTTTAAGTACTCTTACAGTGCCCTGCAAAAGTACCTGCCCTGTCCTTTCCAGGGTAAAACATCTCCCATCAAAAAGATAAATGCCCGAAGAGGCTGAAAAATGCCACCAATAAAGTGTTTTAATGTACTGGCCGTTATCAGCACGGACATGAAGAAAAATCCACTTAATACTGTCCGACAAAAGGGCCTAAACATTTACGATCACGACCACAAATGAGTCATTTTATAGCTTGCCATGGATCCTCAATCCTCAAATCACTTGCGCTGCCCCTGTGGACCTGAGAGTCAGCTGCATCATTCACACTGAGATGACGGGCTCTGTGTGGAAAGTCTACTTTGTGGATGAAAACTACAGTAACTTGGCCTCTGCAGAGCATGGGATGACTTGTCTCCTGCTTTTCTCAGAGGTCACTCAAACTCTTCACATGTAGAGGAGTCTGAATATAATGATGCAGACAGTCACTTAACATGACAGCATCTTTTCAGGAGCAATTTTGGGGGGTTTGGGGGGATTACACGCAAGGGCAGCATAAGGTTGTGCTGAGATGATCGGAGAGAATGGGATAAGAAAGGTAGAAGGGAGAAGACGCGCCAGTCCACAAAGTGTCACAAGACAGGTTGGAGAATTCTGAGCCTGGGGGAAATAAGCAGGGAGAGCAAATATTGGGATTTTCTGAAGTAACGTGAAGCATTCGAAAAGGCAAAACTGAAGAACTATTTGTAGGAAGATCTTCATACAGTGATTTATTGGACAACTCAAATTGCGAACCAATGATTAAGGACATAAATTAAGAAGCATAGGATGTTTTTTAATCTCTCTGGAGCCGGTTTCTGAGCATGCATGTGACATCAAACTGGCCAATTTATTTGAAAGCGTCATCTCAACTTCAAACAGGTGAGTACTTGCATAACTAAGCGATCTTCTGTTCCCTTGACTTTTTCATGTGCTGTTAAGATATTCTGAATCATCCAAAAACATGAATCAACAGTTACCAAAGGTCACTTGCAAGGATTTCATTGCTTGTCCTACAACAAAGAGAGAGCGGCTCTTAGCCTCCTGGCATTTGTCCCGCTAAATAGGTCAATACAAGTCTAGTCTACAAAGGGAAGAGATAGATTCTGTCACAACAAAGGTAAAATGCCAAGAGTGAGCGCCACGGGGACTTGCTGTCATCTACCATTGCACTAATACACTGCTACACGATTGGCTTTGTGACTTGGGCAGCAGGCCAGTTTGAATTTCAGGTTTCTTAACAATATAGTGTGCATAAATATACAGTACATATACAGTATACGCAAAGCAGGAACCCATTTGAGCTCTTAAATAAACTAACATGATACACAAGGCTATTTTAGAACACGAAGTGTGAATCACAACTTGGGACAGGACAGAAAAGTGATGTGCTGTCATTTTTTTTCTACTTGTAACTTGTAGGAACTCGTTAAGAACACCTTACCAAAGTACAACTGTCCACAATTGACAAAGCTTTTATCGGAATCTCTCAGACATTCCTGCCACAAAGTATGAATAAATAATGAATGGCCACCACTATGAGGAAGAAAAGCAAAACCCCCACTATTTTAATAAAAGTCCATACAATGCCACAGGTCACTCCAAATCACTTGAAATGGGTGATAATAAGCTGATTCTGAAATTCAACATAATAATAATTTTAAAAAGTTGTATTATAATTGGCGGCACGGTGGACGACTGGTTAGAGAGTCAGCCTCACAGTTCTGAGGACCTGGGTTCAATCCCCGGCCCTGCCTGTGTGGAGTTTGCATGTTCTCCCCGTGCCTGCGCGGGTTTTCTCCGGGCACTCCGATTTCCTCCCACATCCCAAAAACATGCATGAATTGGAGACTCTAAATTGCCCATAGGTGTGAATGTGAGTGCGAATGGTTGTTTGTTTGTATGTGCCCTGCGATTGGCTGGCAACCAGTTCAGGGTGTACCCCGCCTCCTGCCCGATGACAACTGGGATTGGCTCCAGCACGCCCGCGACCCTAGTGAGGAGAAGCGGCTCAGAAAATGGATGTATTATAATTTATGATGCTGATCATTTTGTTTAGCGCTCGTAACTTTATATGGGTGTATCTCCTAAAGTATAAAAAATAATGTCATTAAATTGTAATACAGACACATAGGCCCACATGGTCTCATGAAAGAGATTTTACTTCTTTTTTTTGCCCATCTGATCTTTTTTAATATAAAATTGAATGATCGTTGACTCATTCCATGAGCTTATCAAAAGAACTGGATAACCGATAACCAACGAGCATACAAAAACAATGATACACTACATTGTAGCCATGTAATGTACTTGTTGGGTGTACAGTATATTAGTGATTCCCGACCACTGTGAGATCATCAGGTGTGCTGTGACCAATTATCCAATTTCACTCAGTGAGACCCTAAAATTATTATTCATTTGCTACAAGTACTCTCTTTGTTGATAAATCTTTGCTAACAACATTTAGTGACCGGCAAAATAAATAAATACTCTTCCACTAGATGGCAGAAGCTCCCATTCTTCACGAATACGTTTTGTGTTCAACAAGACAGTCCCAGAGTTCACCATTTCACCACCAAATTGAGAGTATATTGAGAAGAAATCATTATTATTTCAGTGCATATACTTTTTGTGACATTTCTTTTTTTGGGTGGTGTGCCGTGAGAGGTTTCTAATATCCAATATTTCCAACAGCATGTTTTGGTGAAAAAGGCTGTCAGTGTAATGCTTAAATAAGGGTTTGAAATAATTAGGGGAGAATAAAACTTTGGTGATATGACGGTAAGATAATGTTTGTTTCTACTACATCCAGAGGTGGACATTTGTTTAAAAAGTCCACCTCAGCCCACTTGGAGCAACAACAGCAGCATGCAACTTCAACTTCTTCTGACTCACACACACACACGAATACACAAAAAGTCTGCACGAACACAACACAGTAGCCTGAAGTTCTAACCTTCTATCTTATTTTCCATCGGGTAGAGTCCAGCCCAAAAGCGGGGTGTAAAAAAAAACAAACAAAAAACCCCCCACACACAGGTGTTTTGTTTGTTAAGAGGCGCAGGTGTCTGTCATTGGTATCCTGACCCACGTGAGTCTCACCATGGCTGTGTCTCAGTCTCCCCTGCCCCCCACGCTCCCAAAAACAACAAAAAAGCAATTTTGCTTCCAGCCCCTCAGACAGTCTGCGCGTGGACAAAGGAAAGCAAAAGTACATCCGCGCTCATGTTGTGTGGACCGAGTGTCAGCCTCTTCCACGGAGTCAAACAATGGAACAAGTGAGGGGAGAGCACGGCGCGGAGAGAGCTACTCCTCTTGCTCTAAATGCCCCCTCCTTCTCCTCCTCCTCCTCTTCTCCACTTCTTTCACCTCACACACGCACTCACACACACTTGTGCACACGTGCTGCCGGTAAACAGACGCCACAGACCTCAGTTGGGTGGTGGTGGGGGGGGGGGGGGGGGGTGCTTCCACCCGCCGCACACCTTTTTTTTTTTTTTTTTTTTTTTTTTTTTTACCGACTTCACATCCACAGCGTCACGATGTGTCAGAGTAACATTCAGACAGGTTTGTTTCGTCTCATTAATGCGCATCTCTGCAGTAGTTAAGCCAAACACGCCCAGCCCCTGCGCCCGTATTGTGCGCGTGTGTGTGCAGTTGGGCAATGTGCTGCTTGCCACAGTCTGTTTGCGCGAGGCTTTTATTCCGGCTGCAGCTAAACGAGCCACACACACACACACACACACACGAGCGCGCGCGCGGACCGGGGTCTGGTTGGGAGCGCAGGATCTTATTGGAGAGATGTGCACGATGCTGCCTGTGTCCTGCCCATAGCTCCCTACCTGCAATGCTGCAGAGGAAGAAGAAAAAAAGAAAAGAAAAAAAAAGGAAAAAAAAATCCCCTTCCCCCACTCTGCATTATGACAAATCAAGGCAGGCAGGCAGTCAGGCAGCAGTGCCATTAGCATTATCACAACACCGAGTCGTCCTCCCTGGCCGCGCTGCATGCGCAAACTGCTGCGGACTAAATACAAAGTGTTCTGTCAGCCGCCTTTAAGAATCAAGTGGCTGCATTTTGACTTGACGTCCGCGCAGTCACACTGCATTGGAAGCGCTGCATGATCGCCGCGTGGATGACGACAACATGCGCCAGTGACACAGTCTGCCCTACTTGGGAACAAAGTCGGTTTGAACTTGGTTCAAGGGAAAACAAAGCACACGAGTCTATGGGGGAGGAAAGCCAAGAGTCTGTCAAGAGGCAGTGGTCCTGATGCTGCTGCATGACATTTTGGCCACATAGCCTACAAAAATCCATAATATTGTGCTAGTCAATTAATCTCCAAGTATGTATCTGAAAAAGCCCATATAAAAATCTATCGTCTTTACTCTGCCACAACAAGGTTGAATCAGCATCCCTAATTGTTTAAATAGATGACAACATCATCTACCAATATACTGTAAGAGCTGGTTGACGTTTTCTAAACAGCTTCCATAGCTATTTTATTATTTGACTTTATTTAAGTGACCTCATCTATGCATTTCCACAAAATGTGTTTCTGTTCTGATGTTGGCGTTAAAAAATGTTTTTAAAGACAGGCCACTTTATTGGGAACACATGTACGACCCAAAAAAAGAGGTGGATAAAAAATGTCTGCTCTGATTGACCCTGTCAGAGAGGTATTCATTAACAATATGTTTAATACTGCATACATAAGGCAAGTTGTACCTAATGTGAACAGTAGATTCTCATTTCAGCCAAAGCTAAATTGCTCATTATCTGTCTGTAACGAAGCAGAAAATAATGATCTGCCGGCAGACTACTACGCATAGCAAGCAAGGAGTTAAACTAAGCAAGGTAAAAGGGTGGGCCACGTTTTCCCAGAGTCAGCCAACTCCTCCTCAGCTGGTTCTGTGAATGAGCCAGTGATGCTGAGACTGTGAATGGTGGAGGAATCCGCTGGTTCTGCCTTTTACGAGCCACCATATCTCCCTCCCACTCCCTTCAGGTCTGTCTGCAATGCAGCTGTCCTGGGAGCCCGTTCTTAACCATGTCCTACTTTATCCTGTCAACGCTCAGGCACTGCAGTAATGCTTTTCCTCACAGCACACACACAGACATACACGCACACATTCCTATCCACAAGGAGCCATGCTCATTGCACGAGCCGATACGGATATTCCGGCCTTGAGTTTTGGCCAATAACTGATATTGGTCCAATTCCATTTCAGCAATAATCATAGATAATTTACTTAGCTTTTAGTATGGACTGTTAGATCAAGCTTGATCAAGTGATATTACGCCAACAGAGAACAATAATCAGCAACAGTAGGTAGGAGAAAACCTGACCCATGTCTTATTAACCAATGGGTTAGATAAAGCAACTGTGTATGTCTCGACCTCTGAGGGGCAGTGTGGTGCACGCCACGAGATACACATTTGCAGTAACAAAGAAAGTAGAAGAAGTCACAATCGAATATTGTCATTATAACTCGTTTTGGGCAGAGTTTGAAGAATATATGCCAGAGAGTATTGTTATATTGCCTATCTGTGTTTGTACAGCATTTGTGTACCAATAGTCATTATTTTGAGAGCGGCCAGTTCGCTAATGCTCCTTTTTAGGTTTTTGTCTCGACCTGTTCTTGTCAGCTCTTCTCCTTGTGTCTACCAATCAGCTCCCTCCAGCCACTCGTGCCTTGTCCAGGTGTGCCTTGTTGTCTCGTCAGTTAGCTTTTATTTAGTTCCCTTTTTTTCTTTCAGGTCGTTACAAGTCACGTTTGCCAAGTCATGTCATGTTTTCTGTCATGATGAGTATATACCATGGTTTCCAATCAATGAGACAAGATTGGAGATGTGGCTTCGAGCTGCTCCGGCCACTAGAAAACACATACCGGTTTTGAATTCTCTTGTGAAGATACACTGACAGATGTGTACCACGCCTTTCTCAAAAGAGCTCCCAGAAGACCTACGATGAGTAATTGTTGACTTGTATAAAACTGGAAAAGGTTACAATAGTATCTCTAAAAGTTTTGCTGTCCATCAGTCCACCTTTAGACAAATTGTCTATAAATGGAGAATGTTCAGCCGTTGCTGTCAGTAAATAAATTGACAGATAGAATCAATTTACAATGTTTTTACAAAGAAATATACTATTGAGTGCTATTTTCCTTATTAAAAACACATTACAAATAGTTGGGCTTTTGGGGAGACTGGAATGGATTAATGGCATTTCCATCTATTTGAGATTAAGGGTGGTCACAGAACAAATTAAACGTATCTCAAGGCCTCACTGCACTTGCAAAGCACAATAGAACACATTCCAATTATAGTCAAGTAACACGTATGCTATTTCTGCAGCTTTATTTGTCACAAATAGTTAATTTCAACAAGATGATTCAGCTCCAAATTGAGGTTTATCGCCACAATATCTGCACATTGTGTTGATGCAGTGGAATGAAACGTTTTTTCTATAAAATGCATATTAAAAGATTCCTTTCTTTGTATTTTCAAATATACTTTATACCTATGCACACAAATCTTGCTATCTTATTCAGACAAACAAGATATCCCACCGATGGTCCCCACTGCAATTTAATTCATTTGAGACTACAGTGCAGCATACACTTAACAATAGGGAGCAAGTGCAAGTTCAAATCTCCATTTGTCAGTCATAAAATATAGAGTATACATCACAATGTTAATAGGTGGACACAGGAGAGTGTAAAAAGGTTGTATTTGGAAGATCTCTTATTTTTAGTGTCAAGTTTGAATGTATGAACGTTATTTCAAAGCAAGACAGAATCTGAAAGCAGCAGAATGTACTCAATCCTCACATTGGACAATTTTAAGAAGCTCATTCGGGATTTGGAGCAGTGTCAGAAATGTTAAACCCGAGTGCGAGGAGGGTGAAATTAGTAAAAAGTATCAGCAAGACATACCATCCAGCGAGAGCCAGTCGTGCTGAGAGGAGGGAAGGGAAGGAAGGGCGCGAGCCTTGTACTCAAAAACCACAGAGTTGGAGATGATCTGATTACTGACGGCCACCTGAAGTGTCACCAGACCTGTGTCATGAGCTGACGAGAGAAAGAGCGCATATGTTTAAAGTTCACTGACTACTTGTGTTCAAATCAATATGTACATTCATTCATTATCCATACCGCTTATCCTCACCAGGGTTGCGGGAGTGGTGGAGCCTATTCCAGCTATCTTTGGGCGAGAGGTGGGGTACACCCTGTACTGGTCGCCAGCCAATCGCAGGGCACATATAAACAAACAACCATTCGCACTCACATTCACACCTACGGGCAATTTAGAGTCTTCATTCAACCTACCATGCACGTTTTTGGGATGTGAGAGGAAACCGGAGTACCCGAAGAAAACCCACAAAGGCACTGGGAGAACATGCTAACTCCACACAGGCCCTCGGTCCTCAGAATTGTGAGGCAGATGTTCTAACCAGTCATCCACTGTGCCGGCTCAATATGAACAATTCCGCTTAAATATCATATGACTGAATTTCTTGACTCTTACTTTTGTCAAATAATAAAATTAGCATACATATCTCACCTGGGCAGTAGCAACGTAACACTCCTGGTTGAATAAGAGAGGCTGGAACGGAGATCTGGTCGAACAAGCAGCTGTAGTTTGAGCCAGCCTCTTGCCAGGGCCCTGTGATTAGCACTTTAACGCCACCCTTCAAAACAGACATGGACTTAATAAACTCAACAATAACCATTGGATTGTACAAAATATATTTGATTATACTCAGGCCTGAATCAAAAACTGCCTATGTAAAGATAATAATGCTATTTTTTTTGTACGGTCATAAAGGTACGGAAGTAACAATACATTTATTGTTATGTTTATATTATACAAATGCTGTATTACTTGGCGGTTGTGCAGCGTTACAATATTCTTTGTTTTTTTCTCATTATTTTTTGTATTTTTATAAATGTCTCAATGCAATGCAGTGCATGTACATGCATTGCAATCTACAGCCAAAAACGTAACTTGTTCACTCAATAAATTTCTGATCTCTGTCACGGTATCATACAAAAGTAAGCATTATGAAGTAAGTATAATTTTGGATTGACAGTATTTTGTATATATATCCCTTGAAATAAAACATACTATTCAGCAGTTTGCAAGAGTGAAAAGTTTAGTTTTTAGCTATAGTATGCTGCCACCCAGAGTAAAGAACAGATAATTACACCTGAAGTATAAAATAGTGGTCTGAAATCTTTAATTAGTCCCCTACTGCCATCTTGTGGATGGTAAACATAAGTTCACGTTGACTCGTTCCCCCAATAATACACCAAAAACACTACAGTATTGTGCTTTATTCTATTGAATACTAGAGGAGTAGACAGCAATAGTGTATTGAAAATGTACATGACAAGATTAGCTGAAATACATGACCAATGTGCTTCTTGAATGAACTATGCCAGTAGTAAAATACAATTTTTAATAAACAATGTTCGCACTCTCTAGGGTTACCTCAAGTCAAACAGCATGTACACTCACTCACCTCAGGATAGGACCACTCAGGAGAGTAGTCAGTGACCATGAAGAGCCGCCCAGTAGCCTGGAGCATACCCAGAGCGCCATGGGCAACAGCTGCAGAGACCACGTCAGCTACATTCATGTACGACAGTGAACCCGCCTCCCCGGTGTTTCCCCCTGCACTCGCACCCCCAGTCAGAGACTGAGGGCTGCAGCATGGTTGAAGGCAGAGCTCTGAGGGGTTGTAGCCAGAGCCTCTGGCATCCTCCTGGCCCTGTGGCGGGCCCCCACCTGCAGCGTTTTGACCATCAGAGCTGTGTGAAGCGACGAGCTGGTGAGCATAGAGGGTTCCTCCGGCGGTCATGGCCGTTCCACTGCCATCCACGGAGATGAAGTCATTAATGAGGTCAGAGAACTGGTTTCCAAAAGAGATGTCAAAGTGATCCAGGCTGATCTCCATGCCCGCCCCTGCTGCTCCTCCGTTACTGGTGGCTGTCCCCAAGCCTTGGTGGGTTGCAACGGCATTGTAGAGTCCCTGGACCATGCTTGCTCCCTGGAGGAGCGGCTGCAGCTGCTGTTGCTGTGCCGAGCGATGGCTGCCGTCACCGTTTCCATTGTGAAGTGACATCCCTTCACCCGCACCACCGTTTCCTCCTCGTCCAGCATCGGACGTCTGTAGATAGTGCTCAGTGGCGCCTCCCTCTCCATTTCCTGCCACACAAGCCTGCATTTGATCTCCAGGTTTCAGTAAATTATCTGCTCCATTCTCTGAGGCTCCAGCCTGCCCAGAACTCGCACTAACCGGCTGTTCCAGACCCACCACATCCTCATGCTCATTGCCGAGCCCAGAGAAGTTTCCCTGGTACTGTAGCAGCTGGAGGGGTCCAGTTTGAGGTGTGCTGTCTGTTGGTGAGCCTCCATTACAGTTGGCCCTATGTTGGTTCTGCTGCTGGTGGTGGAGGTGACCATTACTGCCAGGAGATTCAGTCTTCACCACATGCAGCCCCATATAAGCTCCAGATTCATGCGCATTGTGCTCCATCATGTGTGTTTTCTGGCTCCTGCCGGCCCTTCCCTGCTGAGCCTGGCTGGACTGAGAAGCATCTTGAAGAAAAAAACTAGGAGAACGGTTCTGGTGTGGCATGTGAGGACTAGACATGGCTTGCCCATAGCTCACTGCGGAAGCGGTGGACGTGTAGTCCTGCTTGGCATCAATAGCACTGAAATCCATTTGCTCCAGGGTGGTGCTTGGACTTAAACCTCCACCTGAAGGAAGCAAGGATCCCGCTGCAGTCAGTGTGAGGCTGCCCTGACCAGAACTGGCGCCAGGTGGCACAGACACCCCGCTACCACAATTCACTACTGCCCCCACCTGGTAGCCACTCTCGTTAGCCAGCTGCTGCTCAAAGGAGGTGTCTTCTGTCTTGATGTTCTTCACTAAAGCTGAGCTGAAGCTGTAGCCATTGTCCGTCATGGAAGGAGAGCTCTGCAGAGTGCCGTTGGTGCTACCGCTGACCCCGCAGGAGGATGAGGCACAGTTTCCCTCAGTTTTCATTGCACTACCTCCATAGGTCTGGCCTTGTTTGGGGTTGTTCAGGAAGCAGTCAGGGTCAAAGTTCATATTGGTCTCCGGGATCTTGATGGCTCCAGAGTCCAGACTGCTTGAGAGTACCAGTTCCTCAGAAACCCCACCTGTGGACAACATCGAAAGACTGTCTCCTGTATTTCCATGTTCCCCCACTCCTCCGGTGGGGAAAGCAAACTTGTGACGATCAGAGGTCACAGAGAGCACCAAGCCATGGGAGGTGGCATCTGCGCCCATAAGGTGAGTGTTGGGGCCACCAGTTGGAGACATACTGTAGACGGGGTCTCCAGCAACTTCTGACATGAAGACCCCCTGGGAGAGACCAGGCATGACGGAGGCCACATGACTCATTCCTGTCACCACAGGGCTGTCAGCTATGTCTGGGTCGCTGTTGAGGCCGCTGCTAATGGACACGGGGGAGTTCTGGGTGGTGTCAGGCACCTCCACCTGGTTGGTAGATGAAACCTCAGTGCTGTTCTGATGCAGCAAGATGGGCTTGTGGACTTTGCCGTTCCGTTTCTCTCTGGCGCTGCCCCCTCCCGCGCCTCCTCCCCCAGAACCTTTGGCGCCACCATGGCCGCTGTGCTCGGTTTTCCCCTCGGACACATCGTTGTTTTGCACTTCAGAGTGAGCGCTGCTGTAGGCCCCTGTGCGGGGGTCCACCTTGGGGGAGATGATGCGGTGTTTGGCGCTGTTGCATTTGTGGTGCACACTGCTACCAGCACCTAAAGGCGAACAGGAAACAAGGCAAATGGTTTGGATTGGTGAGGAGTCAAAGAAAGGGAGGTAAAGAAAATGAATATATTACACATGCCACAAGCAGGAACATAGTCTGGTAGAATGAACTAATGTGAATCCACAGAAGAGGTAATTTTGACGTGTTGCGTAACTGTACGAAAACATGATTTGAGGATCCTTTTGGAATATCTCCTCTCATGAGTTAAAGTGCCCTCTTATTCCAAGAATCACGGTGGGCTTTCTGGAATTGTTTTGTTGTGAACGTGTATAAAACGTGTATAAAAGTCTCTGTGTTCAGTAAAGCAACAGCCTGTCTGTGTCAGTTCTTACTTGTTGGGCCCTTGTTTATCCATGACAGTAGCTAGTCATTTGGGGAACCAAGGCAAACCCAGTTACGGGGCCGTCAACAACCACATGTAACTAAATGCATTTCGCCAAGTACTGTACTTTATTTCAATTCGATTAAATGGTGAGTATGTAATTTCGGCCACTATGCCCTGCTTTTTAAATCTGTTACAATTATCCGACAACTCAAGTTATTAGTTTTATAACGTTTTATATGTTCCCCCTGTCTAGTGAATAATATTTATCACCAAAGATTTTAAATATTAATGCTTATCATCAACTAAAAATGTGAATTTGAGAAAATTTTCTGAGCTAGATAAAATCCTTAAAATACTTCGAGGATTATTATCTAATGACTGATTCATCAGAGCGCTTTCACTGTAATTAATAAGAACAATATTCAACATTATAGCTTACTATTTCGACCGCTTTAATACTATTACTCACATCTTGATGAAAAGCGCCACTCATGTCAGTCTCCACTTCCTCTCTACTGCATCCTCCTTGACTGACACTGACAGCAGTGCTACTGCTACTAGCAAGCCCATCTGACTCGTCTCCACTTGGTGTCTCCACTCCACTGGGGTAAGTAACCACGCCTCACACTCAAAACCGTGCCAAATTAATTTGGCAGCCATTTTCCTGGATCAAGTCTCCACATGTGCAGTAAGATAGAGCAGTGCGTGGTATGAAAAGCGAAGGGGAAGTATTGATACGATTATGAGAGATTAACCATTTTAATGCATTTTTAAGCGAGTGATTTAAGACTATCTTGGGCCCCAAGCAACTGCTTATGTTTGATTACTGGTTAGTAGGCTACTCCACTGCACAAGTGGATCCATTGGTTTTTCAAATGTTTTTTTTTTTTTTTTTTTTAAACACAGGAGTGCACGAGAATTACACCTTGTGTACAGTATTTAAGACAACCTCATAGCTAGCCTAGCACAGCTTTTCAGTTTGCTAACTTAATGCTAATGCTAAATAGCATCTATGTTGGGGTGCTATAATCCTTTAAGCAACGGACTGAACACAAATAGCGCAGCAACACGAACACAGACAATATAACAGTACTCACACATTATTTTTCCTCTGCAAAGAATGACAAATTTTACTGATGAGCTGAGAGGAATTGAGACAATTACAATTATAATATTTTGCTGTGCCATTTTTCCTGATTAAAACACACATTGCAACATTTTTGTTGTGTTTCTGGTGAAGCGGGGAATAGATTAATGGCTTTTCCATTTATTTCAGTGGGAAAAGATGATTCGAGATGCAAGTGTTCTCAATTTCGAGCGTAGTCACAGAACAAATAAAACACACATCTGAAGGCACCATTGTATTGTACTAGTATTTAAAACGGCGAGAGAAAAATGTATAGTTTTCATGCCAAATACCAGTAGTGTATATCACTCAGTTACACAAATATCAAAGACACAAACACGCAATTTTACACCGAATCAAAAAGCAATAATGCTCACCCACTTTGTCTAATCTAGTATATATAAAGAGTATGATCCTTCAGATGTAATTCTGGTTGTCCCTTAAGAACAACCTCAGCCCCACTCACTAAAGCCCTTACCCAGCGTGCCCGTGCAGAGGCAGTTGTGAGTCCGGGGAGGTGGCTTAGTCTGGTGGCTGTCCAGTATCTGCTGCATTAGCTGCTCCACTGAGAAGCCAGAGCTGCTGTTCCCGTTGCTGCAAGTCCACTTGATGCCATGAACTGCCGGGAGAGAGGAGGAGGAGCACAGATGTCAGACCACCAGCCACGCCATCCCCTCGCCCCACCAGCTGGCCCCTACCTGCTACCTGACAAGAGTAATGTTGGTGACACGACACCCCATGAAGGCAAACAGACAATCCTCTGACTGGTCCGAAATGATTACTTTGGGTCACTTTTGTCACTCTCTCTTTATCACACTTTCCATCATACTCAGTCAACAACAAAGAAAAATATTCTGTATTCTTCCCGGTCTCCCATCAGTGCCTTGTCACTGCCCTGCACCTCTCTTTGTCAAAGTTGCCTTCTCTTTCCAAACATGCCTATTGTGTCCTCTCAGTAAGAGCTGCTGAAAGTGACAGCAAGCCCACTCTTTCCATCCACTGCCCTTACCCTGACTCGATTCTCTGCGCTGACAGGAGAAGCTTCCAGGATAAAACACCACTGAGATGTTGCTGCACTCCGCGGAAATACACAAACTTTCTCCTGGTGAGCTGAGTCAGACATCCTCATACTCTAATCATGGTTCATCACTCTACTTGCCAAGCAGCCCAGTCTAATCAGTTGGATATCTGTTTTAGTGGGTGTGAGAAGGTACTGTATATTAGTCGGCTGCACAAAAAAACAAAGCAAAGATATTTTTGAAACGGAGCACATTCATCATCATTGATCAAACTAAATCAAGCCAAAATATGTCACTTTGTTTTTTGAGCATGCAAGGGAGATAGAGAATGTGGATGAGGTATTTTAGGAACTTTATAAACATGTCTTTTTTTTTTTTTTTTTCCTTAACACAAGATGTCCCCACAGAGCCAGCAAAGATGATAATATTCGATGTTTAGTTTGTGTTCATATTACATATACTGTACATATACATTACATATTTCAGATAATCATATTTGTATAAATAAAGGATATACATGTATTTAACTTTTGTCGAAAGACACCAGCCATAAGGAAAACAGAATTTTAGCAAGTGCGGCTTCAAACAATTGTGTAATTAAACCGTAGTCATGCTCTAGCGTAGCATACATGGGAAGTCAGCTAACCTGTATTCTGGGTTTGGTCATGTGATGTTCCTCATATAGTGGATTACAAGTGACTTTGGGCAAGAGGCGGGGTAGAACCTGAACTGGTCACCAGCCAATTACAGGGCACATATACAGTATAGACAAACAACCACTCACTTTACCATGCACACCTACAGACAATTTAGATCCTTTAAGGAAATCCTTACCTGCGTGCCTTTTTTGGGGAATGTGGGAGGAACCTTAAGTACCACAGGGAGAACATGCATATTCAGCATAGGAGACCCCGAGCACAAATTTGAACTGGGGACCTCTCGATTGTCAGGCAGACATTCTAAACTCTACCCCACTGGACAACTAGCATTCGACATACTGATGCTAATTTGTTCATGTGAAAAAAAATACAGTTGATCTAAAAAGTCAACACACCCCTGTTCAAATGCCAGTTTATATATTAATTCATTCATTCATCTTCCGTACCACTTATCCTCATTAGGGTCGCGGCCCTGCTGGAGCCTATCCCAGCTATCTTCGGGCGAGAGGTGGGGTAGACCCTGAAATGCCAGTCGCAGGGCACATACAAACAAACAACCATTCACACTCACACGCACGCCTACGGGCAATTCAGAGTCTTCAACTAACCTACCATGCATGTTTTTGGGATGTGGGAGGAAACCGGAGTACCCGGAGAAAACCCACACAGACATGGGGAGAACATGCAAACTCCACACTAGAGAGGCCAGATTTGAACCAGTGTCCTCGGACCATATATTTACAGTGGGTACGGAAAGTATTCAGAACCCTTTACATTTTTCACTCTTTGTTATATTGCAGCCATTTGCTAAAATAATTTCAAGTTAATTTTTTCCCCTCATTAATGTACAAACAGCACCTCATCCACCCATCCATTTTCTGAGCCGCTTCTCCTCACTAGGGTCGCGGGCGTGCTGGAGCCTATCCCAGCTGTCATCGGGCAGGAGGCGGGGTACACCCTGAACTGGTTGCCAGCCAATTGCAGGGCACATACAAACAAACAACCATCCGCACTCACATTCACACCTACGGGCAATTTAGAGTCTCCAATTAATGCATGTTTTTGGGATGTGGGAGGAAACCGGAGTGCCTGGAGAAAACCCACGCAGGCACGGGGAGAACATGCAAACTCCACACAGGCGGGGCCGGGGATTGAACCCAGGTCCTCAGAACTGTGAGGCTGATGCTCTAACCAGTTGCCCACCGTGCCGCCACAGCACCTCATATTGACACAATAAAAAACAATTGTTGAAATGTTTGCAGATTTATTAAAAAGGAAAAACTGAAATATCACCATAAGTATTCAGACCCTTTGCTCAGTATTTAGTAGACGTATCCTGTGGAGCCAAGTCTTTTTGGGAATGATGCGGCACACCTGGATTTGGGGAACCTCTGCCAGTCCTCCTTGCAGATCCTCTCCAGTTCTGTTAGGTTGGATGGTGAACATTGGTGGACAGCCATTTTCAGATCTCTCCAGAGATGTTCAATTGGGTTTAAGTCAGCGCTCTGGGCTGGGTCATTCAAGAACAGTCACGGAGATGTTCTGAAGCCACTCTTTCGTTATTTTAGCTGTGTGCTTAGGGTCATTGTCTTGCTGGAAGGTGAACCTTTGGCCCAGTCTGAGGTCCTGAGCACTCAGGAGAAGGTTTTCGTCCAGGATATCACTGTACTTGGCCGCCATCATCTTTCCTTCGATTACAACCAGTACTCCTGTCCCTGCAGCTGAAAACACCCCCACAGGATGATGCTGCCACCACCATGCTTCACTGTTGAGACTGTATTGGACAAGTGATGAGCAGTGCCTGGTTTTCGCCACACATACCGCTTCGAATTAAAGTAAACTCCGATTGAAATGATAAATACATTTAATTTTACAACTACTGACCTCTACGACTGAAATACAGTGGTATACATTTATAAATTATTCCTATAAGTTAAAAAAAAGATTTTGTTCCGACCATAATTTGATACACTGTCGCCGCCATGTTTAGCGTGCACAAAGAGTTCTGGGAATGATGACGTAGAATGGCTGTTGTAAAATTGTTACGTTGCTGCTCTCTGCGGAGCTAAGCTAGCCATTTGCGAACAACTTTTATCGTCAGCGAAAAGAGTTAAAAATGCCATACTGTGCCACTTTGGGATGCAATTTCCAATCAGGACTGAATGCAAAAAATGAGGTAAGCATTCATAGCTTTCCCAAAAAGATCAAGTTGAGGAAACGGTGGGAGGATGTGGCCGGAAGAAGAAGGATGTGCGGTTGTTCGAAGCCTTTGATCGCCCCCAGCTCATGAGAGAGCTCAACGGTGTGTCTGGGTATAAACGACGGCTTAAATCCAATACAGTGCAGACGATCTTTCCTCACAAGGAGCCTAAACGGCCGGGTGAGACAAGCAAAAGCGGAGCAAAAAGACGCGAAAGACAGGAGGCGCTGGCCGCTTAGGTTGATCAGCTCACTTTAGCAGCAGCAATTGCAAACCATCGCCACCGAACACTGAGTTAGCAGTGAAAAATAGCGACGAAAAAACAATGGCGGCCTATGTTGAAGTTACGATTTGTAAAAATATATAAATCTGGAAATTATTATCGAAAGTTGTATCTTATTGTTATGTTACGCAAGTCGAAGGAGATCATATATCCCAAAGATGCCATTGCAATCGGGGTTCACTTTAAGGCCCAAAAGATCTATCTTGGTCTCATCAGATCAGATAATCTTATTTCTCACCATCTTGGAGTCCTTCAGGTGTTTTTTTTTTTTTTTTTTTTTAGCAAACTCCATGCAGGCTTTCATGTGTGTCTTCAGGTGAGGCTAGCTAGTCTGCCATAAAGCCCCGACTGATGGAGTGCTGTAGTGATGGTTGACTTTCTAGAACTTTCTCCCATCTCCCGACTGCTTCTCTGAAGCTCAGCCACAGTGATCTTTGGTTTCTTCTTTACCTCTCACCAAGGCTCTTCTCCCCCGATTGCTCAGTTTGGCCAGACGGCCAACTCTAGGAAGGGTTCTGGTCTTCCGAAACGTCTTCCATTTAAGGATTATGTGCTCTTAGGAACCTTAAATGCAGCAGAATGTTTTTGTAATCTTGGCCAGATCTGTGCCTTGCGACAATTCTGTCTCTGAGCTCCTTTGAACTCATGATTCTCATGGGGTTTGGCTTTCCTAATCAAGTCCAATCAGTATAATCAAATACAGCTGGACTCCAATGAAGGTGTAGACCCATCTCAAGAATGATCAAACCATTTTAAGGATGATCAGGAGAAATGGACAGCACCCGAGTTAAATATATGATTGTCACAGCAAAGGGCCTGAATACTTATGGCCGTGTGATATTGATGATTTTAGCAAATGGCTGCAATATAATAAAGAGTGAAAAATGTAACGGTGTCTGAATACTTTCCGTACCCACTGCTTATCCTGAAAAATGAGACCACGACAAATGATTTAAAAATGCTTTCCACCATTAATGTGAACTATAAGTTTCAGAGTGGGGAAGTAAAAATAAATAACAATGTGACCCTCCTACAGTATAACTTGGGAGGTCACATTCAAACTCATGTTAAATGGGAGTCATCACACACCTGCCACCATTTAAAGTGCCTCTGATAAACCCCAAACAATGTTCAGCTGTTCTAGTAGGCTTTTCCTGACATTTTTGTCATCACATCTTGCAGCACCAGTCATGGTCCGCGGTGAGCTTCCACAGCATCAGAAGGATCTCAATGTTCATCATGTTCATGTTCAAGTTCCTGGGAATTACAGTCTCTCAGGCCCTGAAGTGGGCGATCCACATCGTCCTCAAAAAGGCTCAGCAGAGGATGTACTTTCTGCGGCTTCTGAGAAAGCACAGCCTGCCACGGGAGCTGTTGAAGCAGTTCTACACAGCGGTCATTGAATCAGTCCTGTGTTCTTCCATCACAGTCTGGTTTGGTGCTGCTACAAAAAAGGACAAACTCCGACTGCAACGGACAATCAAAACTGCTGAAAGGATTGTCGGTACCCCCTACCCACCCTTGAGGACTTGGCACGCCGCCAGAACTACGACAAGAGCATGTAAAATCCTCTCGGACCCTCCACATCTGGGTCACCGGGTCTTCCGGCTCCTTCCCTCAGGTAGGCGCTACCGATCAATGCAAACTAGAACTAACAGACATTCCAACAGCTTCTTCGCTCTTGCAATCAACTTCTTAAAATCCTAACCTACAATTCCATTGCAACATGCTGCCACTTTCTTTTGTCTGAGTTTGTTGTCACATTTCTGTCGGGCCAATTATATATTACTCATGCACTCACTGTCGTAGTCTAGCCACGCTGCACTAATTGCATATCTGTTGTTGACCAATACTGGCCACTCATGCCAGAGTAGCATCTACCCCATTTGCTCACTGATTGAGGAGTATCTGCAACATTTGCACAATCAACATTGTCCCAGATTAACGCACTACTCGTCACTTTAAACTGCATACACTCCTTGAAGCCTTGGTCACTGCATCGGACTATTGCGAGATTAGTCATTGGAACTGCTCTAAGTGCTAGAGGACTCTGCATCTTTTTGCACAATTGTCAAAAAAATAAAATAAAATAAATTGTACCGGCATTACCAGATAACTAGCAACCCTTTATTGCTCAGTGACTGTTTTACTCAATGCCTTTATGTCTCAAAAGTGTTCTCTGTCAATTGACTGTCTGTTGTTGTACTAGAGCGGCTCCAACTACCGGAGACAAATTCCTTGTGTGTTATTTTTGGACATACTTGGCAAATAAAGATGATTCTGATACTGATTCTGATTCTGATCAGTTAGGAGAAGGGTAAAAAAAGGAGTTTGAATGAACACAGCCACATCTCCAGTCATAAGAGGATCTGCACACTTGTGCAACCATATTATCTCACTTGTTTATTTTTACCTCCCCTCTCGAAAAGATTAAATTTTTTGCAATTTAATTGTATAGGTCAGAGGTCACATTAAAGGTGTGTGTGTGTGTGTGTGTGTGTGGTGGGAGTGGGGGGGTTCAAATGATTTATCTTGGTCTCATTGTTGTATATACCGTATTTTCACAACCATAAGGCGTACTTAAAAGTCTTAAATTTTCTCAAAAATGGACGGGGCACCTTACAATGCGATGGGCCTTATGTGTGCACCGACTTCCAACATCTATAAATGTTGTTGTGTGATGAGCCCTCCGCTTGACCTTTTGTCATTTTTATTTTTTTTAGCATTTCCTGCCGACACGCTGCTTACACAGAGGAAAAGCGGACGTGGCTGAGGACAGGGGAAGGTTGCGTGAAGAAGGACGCTAAACCCACGCCCCCAGTAGGTATATAGCGCCGGGGCGTTTTTTTATTTTTTATAACCACTTGACTGACTGGGAGCATTGCATGCATTTTGCATTGTGCAAAACAACAATGGTTTGGCTAAGGACCCCCGAAAATGTCACCTACGAAGAGATACGGTTACGAAGCACAGTTTAAACTGCAAACCATCAGTTACGCGGAGGAACATGGGAATCGACCAGCCGCGAGAGAATTCAAGATCAACGAATCCATGGTTCGCTAGTGGAGGAAGTAGGACAACGAGCTTCGCCAAGTCAAGAAGATGAAGCTGAGTTTCTGCGGAAACAAGGTGTGAGGTGGCCTGAGTTGGAAGACCAACTCGAGCAATGGATTAATGAGCAAAGAACAGCCGGAAGAAGCGTCTCTACAGTCACCATTCGACTGAGTGCAATAACTCGGGGCTTGCCATCATTCCGGGAGGCTTGACGAATCGCTGGAGATCCGTGTAAATAGGGCGTTCAAAGTGAAGTGAGCAGCGTGGTAGCCATGGATGACAGATGGCGAACACAGCTTTACTAAGACTAGGAGGCAGCGCCGGGCGAGTTACGCCACAATTTGTGAATGGATGGTGGATGCTTGGGCTAACGTGTCTGCTTGCACTGTTGTTCGAGCTTTCGCACGGCAAAGAGATTGACTCGAACCTGGCGTGTTTGATTGAGAACTTGCCCAGCTGTTCATTTCGGATACAGAAGATGAGGACTTTGATGGATTTGTGGATGAGGATTGATCAAAAAATAACATGAGAACATTGTTAAATACTTCAATCAAGTACAACCGAACTCAGTTTTGCTCCCGCTGCCTTTTTAAACACATTGTTTTAGCGTGCATGCATGCTACCGTATGTTTTAAGCTAGCGTATGTTTTACCATGCCTGCGCCCAATAATACGGTGCACCTTAAATATGCGTTAAATGCAGAAATCGGCCCTGTAAATGAGACTGCGCCTTTTAATACGGTGCGCCCTATGGTCGTGAAAATACGGTAACAAAAACCTGGCATTTCAACAGGGTTATGTTGACCATTTATATGGAGTGTACATGTTGATGTGTTTAGGAATTAGAAAATGATTAGATGGAAATATAAGATGGTGCACGAAATGCTAATGAAGATGTAGCAAAACAAAAAACAATAGGAGGAGAACATAATTGGATGACTAATAATCTCTTGAAAGCCCGACAACAATGGCAGCAGTACACCAGCAGATATCAGTAGCGCTCACAACTTTATGCTCAACCCGCATTTGTGTGGCAGGTCAAATAAATAGGATTCATTTTTCTAAGACCAAATACTGTTTTTTTTAATTTATTATTTATTTCCTGGATATCAGTGAAAATACTACAATAACATTTGTCTTGTTAGACAGCGAGAGTGCAGTCACTTGCACAACACAAACAGCCCAAATGAGGGCACTTAACACAACTCAAAATGATGTAGTTCATATGCAATAGTCTATATATATACTGCCATATAAAAACAGAAGAAGCCATGTAGGATGTGACTTAAGTTTATACTGTAGGCCTGCATATGAAAAAAATAACACAACAAAATGTTGACCGGGAGTCATGCCAATCCAAGTTTGCTTCAAGAATGGATGCATTTTGAGAATCGCCCACACTCATTAATTACAAATGGGTTTGTCGTGTAACATAGAAAAATTATGGTTTTATCATATTATATTAAGTAAGTGCATTTCATCCAGACACAGACAATATACAGTAATGCCTTTGAAGAAAATAATAATGGGTTCTAGGTAAATTGAGTATTTTGTCTGGGGGAAAAGGGCCTTTTAGGGAACGTTTTTGTGTGATATCGCCGATGGAAAATCTGGTTAAAAAAAAAAAATGCCTGCAAGTTAGAGAATAACACTATAACTTCATTATTACTTAACGCATCTCCTTGACCCTTCTGAACCCCTTCTCCAATTGGCTGGCAAATTTCAGTTAAAAATATCCACCAATAAGCTCGTGCAGGCCGAAATTCCGAGGGGTTCTCTAAGTTTATGTGCCAAAATTACTGTGCCGTTTCAAATGACAACACTCGGCCAAATAAACGCCACTTAAATAGCGTAAATTGAACTTTTTATTCATTCGAAGAGCAGTGTGGACATTACTTCAGTTATCAATTGTTTTTTCCTGAATTTATTTGTCATGGAGGATTTTAGAGGCATTTCAAATCCTCCATGACAGCTACTTGTCACGTTGCTACCATCATGTTCAGCGTAGTGGTAAAAGAGCAGAATAATCCGTTGTAGACGACATAATAAAATCATTAGCTTCTGTAGCACAAACACAAGCTTGTAGCCCACATTTTGTTGAATAGAGGTGTGACAATGACATCATCGTTTCACGAAATTAACTGTTGTGCTCCCAAAAACTCCGAGATTCACTTTAACATGTGGATGCAACACTAAAATGATTAAAAAAAAACATTCAGGGTGGACATTCTTTCATGGCCCCTAGAGTTGTTCCACACAAACCCACCTCATAATAGTCAATTGACCACCTGGTAAATAAGCTGCGATCAGAAAACTACAGTTTATCAATGCAATTAATCGTTCAGTCCTTATCAGGTGTGCCTTTCTGCTCATCTAACTACAGGTTCAGCTTGAAACGACAATTGTGATAGAGCTTGAAGTTTAGAGCTTAATAGGCAACAACATCAAAGGCAGCAAACACAGGTAAATCACCTTCCTGACGAGTTCTTGTAATGAGTATCTCATCACCCTGATGAAAAACTGCAGGAAACACTCATCAGGTTTCCACTGTTTGCTATGAGATGGCAACACAGCTCAGGCTGCTTTGTTTTGTTCTTGACCCCATCTGTCTTGCCTGGAGAAGGGCCTTGTGTCTGTCTGTCTGAGTATTTGTTGAAGCTGCTCATGCGCTATCTGTCAGCAGGCTGGCGGCATTGCTGCGGAGAAAGCTGGAGCTGCGTGTTTATAGCACGAGACCCGAGGAGTGAATCAAGCTGGCTGTCTTGTCTATGGAACTGTAGCGTGACTGAGGAATGATGCCAATCTTTTGGGCTTCTCGTCACTCTCTTGACTTCTTATCTTTCTCATCAAACACCAGAGGGTGTGAGGTAGGCCAAGGTCAGACAAGGCCACCTTTCACAGCGCTCATATTCCAACTTACTGTGCGTCAGTCTCTGGGTGTGTGAGTGTGTCCTTGTCGTGGAACAGAACAAGCTCAACTCATTCACAAATTTCACATTTTGCTTTTGTTCTGTGTATCATTAAGCGTGTCAAATTATAAGTGTACTATAATATTAAAGAGATAGGGAAGAACAATGGTGGAGAGGGCAATTATATTGGATGAGTTGACACTGTACTGGAGAAATACTGTAGCACTGTGACAACTAAGGGTTCATATGCTAAAGAAACATCCCTTTTTGAGATATGCACACAGAGTAAAAGCACATACATTGTTCGACACGCTGTGACACACTCTGTACTATTAAGTTTTCTGCATCTGAATACTGATGTTTTTGGCAAAATCCTGATAAGAGAAGAGAAATCAGGTCTGCTAGTTTATCAGCAGAACCTCTGTGGGATCAGATAAAGAAAATAATCACGCACACGCACGTGATATGATAGTGTTCCTGCTTGAGGCAAAAACATCTCTGATGATTAAAGATACAGGCCTGTTCATGTCTGTAGGTACTGTATGTGCATTTATGTATTCATGGACATGCATTTTTCAAGATAGGTCATACAGTATGTGATCGATATATATTAAATTATGTTGATTCCTTTACATTTTTATGACTTCAAGTAGATTTCATTAAATTGAATGGAGTTCCACATTCTTGGAAGACGAATCCGTAACCATAATTACACATCCATGTATAAAAACTGTTATTAAGCCGATACACCCAAAACAATTGACAAACAGCATTAACATAACCCACCCATGTTGATCACCATCTTTGACATAGCTTGTTAGATATTGTTAGATGATGTAGGTGTACTAAATGAATTGTAATGTGAGTATTGCTAATACAGCATATCCCTCATTTTAAACATAGAATGGCCAGTGCTACCAAACAGGCCCACTAGATGACAATGTTGCTCCATTACAGTGCTTACGTTGGGTCGACCAGGCCTCCATAAAAGGATAGAAAGGAGAGAAAAGACTAAAAAAAAAAGTGCCAAGAAAGAAAGCATGAGTGTTTTTTTTCTTTTTTTCACTTTATGGATCCTTTTCGTGCTGCCTGGTAGCTAGAAGGCGTCACCCTCTCTGTCCCAACAACTCCCAAAGTTAATGACTTAACGCATTACTGCAAATGGTGCTTGGTTTTACATTAAGTCCCAGATGTAATGAACACTGTAGGCCATTGTTGCTTGGCGTCTTTATGTCCTAAAAGTGACAGCAAGCAGAGCAGTGAGGAGGATAATGATGAAGACAAAACCTCAGTGATGATACCTGTAAGTGCGCAGTGAGCAGCGCCTTTAAGGTTCCTCTTTACCTGGCCAAAGCACTAATAAATGGCCATTGGAAGTCATCGCCCTGCCATCTCATGCTCGATTCCCCTAAATCACAGACAGGTCATTATGGGTATGTATACTGATCCTTGGAAGATTTTCTATGCTTTACAATGTCCCTATTTGAACATTACCATCATCTGAAAAACCCTGACCTTTTTCATAACATCACCTCAGTCTTTAGGTATGCCTAGAGACACATAAAAAACACATCTAACATCTAGCAGAACATCTGTAGAGATGATAACAACATGGACCAATCTAGTGGGGGTTGGAGGGTGGGGCTGTGTGAAGAAAACACACAGGAAGTGTGGATGGTTGGGTGGGAGGGCTATTTTCTGGTGAGTCAGACATTCCTGCTCGAACATGCTATCATGACTCGATAGCCACGCGATGTCCTGAGTGACACACTTGGACAGCAAAGAGGCACGCTTCCGGCCTGGTCTGAGTGGAGCCAGAGGTATCGGATGGGCTGCCCTTAGACCCGCAACTTGCAAACGGCTTCAGGAAGAACGCACACTCGTATAAGAACAGTCAGTGGCCGGAGATGCTCTCTGACTGAGGTGCTGAGGGCGCTTAGTGTAGTAGCAATCAGCTAATAAGAGCAGACACTGGCTCCCCAGACCAAATAAATCTCTCTCAGGCATGTAAAGACCATTTCAGAGCAGAGGATTTGATATTAAAAGCTATAAATAGAATTTTCTGAATGGGTTAGCGAAACACTCACACATGGGTTTGAGCTGGCCGATCAGCTCCTCCTTGGTCCATTTGGCCCACTCCTTCTTGTCTGTATTGATGGAACACAGGATTGGACCGCATGGTTTCCCACAATCCTCAATGGCTGGCACATTCAAATAGTGGACGAGCACAATGTCAGGGTTCTGTGGGGAGAACAGAGATGAGATTACGCGTGGCGCTCGATGCTCTTAAGGATGCTACAGCAAGGAGTGCAAGTGACACATGGACATTGCGCCTCAGCTGTGGGTGCTTTCGCCAATTTGAAAGGCGCCAGCTGGTTAATGAGAAGTCAAACTAGAAACAGCACACAGTTACACACAAAGCCAGACAAAAGCAAATCCGCCATAATCTCACTCAAAACTGTCTGTGTGTGCATTTGGATGTATCTGTCTACACCCGTCCTCATGCATGTCTGCATTTGCAAACGTGTGCTCATGGAACAACACACTTATTGAATTTTGTCAAATCCTCCCACATGGTGAGTTGATCCGTTGCCCCAAATTATTGGCAGGGTAAACAATTTGCAGCTTCCAATTTGTTTCGAGGTTTCCACTACAAGTTATTTGACTGCCAAGTTTAGCAAATAGATTAACATTAAATTCCTTGATTGCTTGTAATTTATTACAAAACTCAGTACTCTCCAAGTCCAGTATTTCTACACTTCGACACATCTCAGCTGTACTTGATGCCAACTACTATTAAAACAGCCAGATGTAAGAAAGACCACAGCTAGGAACAAATAAAACATAAAGAGAACGTCAATAATTATTAGCACGCAGGAACTTGAAGCTAAACAAGACGCAAGAATCGACAAACAGCAAAGAGGTTGATAGAGAAAAATGCAATGACAACATGCGTGTGCGACTGCAGGTTGAAGCTTCATCAGTGCTAAGTGGCACATAAATCAAGGCGCGGCTACAGTAGGTCTGTGCGCCCTCTCGCTGTGTATACCATTAATCAGGGGACCAGACACCCCCGCTCCCTCTCGCTTTCTCCCCTTTCATCAGACGGGGGTATGGCTGAGGGCGACCAGGCCCAGAAAAACAATTACTTCTGTGGAAAAAGAAGCCCAAACATACAAACAACTGCCACCCTCTCTGATGACCTCACGTCAGCACTTTGCAGAGCGCTATCTCCCTGCTTTGCTTGTCTCCTGTCATTGATATGGACACAATACAATGGCGGCTGCCCTGTTTGGATGCAGATGGCGCAGGGTGGCGAGCCATGCCCCCAGATGGCACCAACAGCTGTGTCAACTGCGAAGCCATGTCCTCCCTATTTACTTCAGAATAATGAAAGGATGCAAACACACACAAACACGCAGTAGGGTGAGCTGCTGTAGGATGTAAGGGTGACAATCGTCCAAAGCTAAAAGACCATGTGGTGATTTTACAGCTCAGTCAAACCCCTGTAAAGTGTGTTCCCTCACTTTAAATCTCTCAAAGAGCAAGAAAGCTTTACCCACAATCTTGTTTCCCTTCTTTCACACTTCTTTCTACGAGCAACACCCTCCTAACTCATGAACACCTCTCTGTTAAAGAAGAGAAGAGAAGAGAAGAGAAGAGAAGAAAGAGAAGAGAAGAGAAGAGAAGAGAAGAGAAGAGAAGAGAAGAGAAGAGAAGAGAAGAGAAGAGAAGAGAAGAGAAGAGAGAAATCAACACAATGAAAGTGTAAAGTAGCACGGAGTAAATCTATCAGGACGGCGATTTAATTTAATTTCCTACCCGACTGCTTTCCTTTTTCACCGCGGAATATCACAAACTCAACAAAGGGTAGGAAAAGGCTGAGGGGTAACTTTTTTTTCCACAAGATACTCTTACCCAGAGAAAATGAGATCTCATTGAGTTATTGATTAATTGTGGTCTTTGGGTTGCTTTTTTTTTTTTTTTTTTTTTTTTTTTGCTTCTCACTTCCCAGAGGGATGCTCTCTATCCTCACTTCAGCGGTGAAAGAGAATGCTTAGATGGCTGTGGGGTTCGTGTCTTAATGTGCATGATTGTATGATTCTACGGGTTAAGTCTATAAATAAACACTTGGCAGTGTGATGAGATCTGTGAACGTGTGCCGACCATTAAAGCCTCTTCTGACACACATGTGCGTGCCAGTGTAGCATGTCTCCAGACAGTGTTTGAGTTCATGTTTATTGCACTTCCCTAGAACAGATGGATAGATGTTCAGCTAATTGCAAGCAGTCTTGGTGAGTCAGCCATGGGGGCGCAAGGCCTGCTGAGAGGGCGGGGGGTGCGCCTTCACATAAATGTAACACACGAAGGCGTATGTGTGTGTGTGTGTGTGTGTGTGCGCAAACCTACGCACCATTCACAGTTTAATCGTACGAGAGACGAGTATGAAAAAAAGTTGTTGTGCGATCACACGCACACCTTTGCAAGCAGGCATATGCAAGATATTGCCATCGCAACCAGTGAATGAAGGTGATGTTGTAGCCAGGCAACAGGTTTTCTCTGGCACCCACGCACTTCCAGGCAGCCTCCTGCAATCTATCAGTGGGTGCCTACCTTGCCCTGAGGTCACAAACCTTGTTCAAATCCACTAGACAATGAAGAAGGGAAAGAAGGAACAACGGAAGGAGAAAGAGTTTGGCTAATGAAGCCTAGGATGTAGACAGAGTTAGATGGAGATGGATACAATGACCTTCTACTTGTACTGACTGAGCATGCAGCTACAAGAGAACAAGAGTGGAAACTGCTGGCAGAAGCTTGTGAAGTAATGTGTCCGCTGTCTCATTAAGCCTCTGTAGCCCTAGCCACGAATCGGCCTCTATCTTGGAACACCTCCACGTAACCACCAACCTTCCAACAATTTAGGATAGCTTAATAAACCAAGGAGTGAAGCAATACAGAAGTCTAGTTTAAATCTCGATTTAATACGTATTTTTAGTCTTGCGTTTAGTTAGACCACACATAGTTTGCAAACTGCCTCCTGCCCTGCCTTACTCCCTGATATCAGGATTTCGGCCTGTTTTACTGCATCTTCTCCTCGCTTCTTTTCTGCTTTGATCGAAGCTGAGGCTGTGGATTCTGAACTGACTGATCGGGTCAGGTTCTGAAGAAGAACCACTTTCCGAAGGTGTCTACCTGTTGTACTTCATCTCATTAAATTGACTCTGATGCCATTTTAACTAACATTGTACAGCACCATACTATGTGATCAATGTTGCCCACTCGGTGTCCATTGCAGCTAGGTTATACTGGGAGGGGGATTCCTCCATCTGTGGTCCCTTATCGAGGTTTCTTCCTCTGCCCTCACATGGTGTTTTGAGGTATTTCCTTGCCCAACTTGGAATTTAGATCAGGGGATGTCATCGATCTTTGTCAACTATGAACCTGTGAAGCCCTTTGAGACTCTTTTGTGATTAATTATACAAATAAACTTGACTTAACTTGAGTCAAACGGACAGAGACAAGAATGCCCAGCTAAAATGTATAAATAAGGCAGTTGGCTTGGCAGCTCGTTTTTGACTGGAGAGTGGGCTTTTGCTTTGGGAAGCCATGCACGCATGTGATAAGCAGACCATTAACATGAAAGGATCTTAATTGAGAGGGGATGCTTCACGGAACGTAGACAAACCAGGGAGGAGGACTGGGGGAACCCTTGTTCTTCTCTGATAAAATATCCCCACAAAGAGGAACAATTGGGGCTTCAAAGCTTGTCAAACTGGAGGAAACACTAGAGCAAACATGGCCTTTTTCACTTTAACGGGGAATGAGACAGGACAGGCAAAAGAGGAAAGGAGCCCAAGAGTACACAGGAGCTTTGAACTCATAGGCTACTGAGATATTCCTTTCAATCAACAAAACACACACACACACACACACACACACACACACATATATATATATATATATATATATATATATATATAAAATTAAAAATGGGTGCAGTCAATTGTTTTGTCACAAACATTCAGCATCAGGGGAATAATACAGTGGGGAGTGGAAGGTGAGAGCGCATGTGTTGCCGTGTCCCTTTGTGGATGTATTGTCGCCTTTATATGTTTTGGGCTGCCTACACTGAATTATAAATAGAGTGTGAATGAGTGTCTAGAGGCACATATCTGTACGTTGCTTGGCATACACACATCAATATGAATGGAGAATGAGCGCAATGAATGGAGTGTGAGTGACTGCATCTGCTAGTTTGACTGCATATTCATGCGTGTGAGAATTTGAGGTTTGTGTCTTTGTGCAGCGGCATGATGTCACCTCTGTGTGTGTGTGCTTTATGTTGCCCGCTGAGGTCTAGCTGAATGTAAGAATAGAGTTTCATTCAATTCATTTGTAACCGAAAACATGCGTCCCTCAAGTCATCTAACTCCATTAAAATGAATGGAAAAAGCCTTTAAAATTCTAGCCTCCCAAAAAACAAAACAAACAAAATTGTAATGTGTTTCTTAATGTACAAAAATATTAGTAATAGTATTACAAGTCGTTCTTTGCAGAGGATAAACAAGGTATGCCTGTGAGTATTGTTATATTATCTTTCTACATGTGTTGCTCCACCATTTGTGTTCACATATAAATTGCTCAAAGGGTAACAACACCGCCACATGGATGCTAATTGTTAGCCTCTGTGCCTTTGGTGTTTCCCATTGTATGCTAGTGCAGGCTATGTGGATGGCAGTTGGTGTGGTGATGGATGCCACTGGGCGCCACTCATTAGGGAGCCTTCTGGCCTCTGGCACTAAGGTTTGCTCACTTAAACACCGCAATCCTCACAGCTTTTCAACAAACATTGCTGTTCATTTCAACGTCAAGTGCTTCAGCGATTCCCTGGGTTCACCACCACAAGGCATGATAAGACTTCCTGCTTTTGCTTTGAACCTTAAATACTCCCTGCCAAAGGGGGTATGTTTGATTGCGGGGGTGGCTGGCAAACGCCTTGCCTCGTGCAGCCACACATACACACCGACGTAAATAAAACCTCATGCCAAACCCTCCAAACAAGACAGCAAATAGCCTGAAGCTCTTGTCTGGGTAGCAGCAGAGTAATCCATAATCTGAATCAGATTCCCGCCCTCTCTTACAGCCTAATTAGGATACCTTGAGCACAGCTTCAGCTCCCAAATACATCCCTTCGTTTCCCTAGTTACTATTAAAATGTTGCACAGTGCAGGTACCAAGCCCATGCAGGCTCAACTTGAATTGCTTCTGTCTCAGGTCTCAAAGAGGAATAGCAGAGCAGATGGCACAGTAGGTGATCCTGATTTAGGGGACAGTCTGACTCTAGCTCTCTACCTCTACTACCTTGTGTACTGGTGAAAAGATATAAAAGGCTGCATACGCTGGAACTTTTGAGGAACAGGAAGAGGCCAACATGTTTGAGCGTGTTTCAGAGGAAGCCAGGGGCTGGGGGCCTGTGATGTTTAATTCAGGAGCACATAATCACTTCGATGGAGTTGAGAGCGGGGCTTTAAATAACTCAGCTTAGAGGGGCAGAACTGTTTCACTCTGAGTGGGGCAATGAAACTGTGTACGTGTGTGTTTGTGCAAATATGTGAGTGCATTTTGCTTTTCTTGGTATCTGTGAGAGAGTGGTCCCCTATTTCTGCCTGTGGCTCCTCCCCTCCTTTGAAAACACTTTATTTGTGCAGTACATTATATGGAAGTGAGGTGAGTTTGTTGCTGTGCCAAGCTCCTCCATGCATAAGAATAAAAGTGCAAAAGGTCAGTGTTCAAAGCCTGAATATGGACGAGCACGCTTGATGCCAAGCAGGCAGGCGGTAAGTCAGGCGGTAAGCTGGGCAGTCAGGCGTTCAAGTCCCTTTAGCTGCCACAACTCAAGTCACAGTTTACAGTCTACTTATTCTTTCTGAGAAGCTCACAGAGCACATTCGCCATTAGTTGTGGTGGTCCCAAGTGAGATGCGGTGCTGCTCAGGGGCAGACTCAGAAACGACCATCAGGAACCCACACGGATGCCATAATGGCCTTGGCTGTGCCCATGGCGCTGATCCTAATATTCACTGGACAGCCAGGTGACACTGAGTCACACTGGAACAAAAGGAGGGGAAGGGAGTTACTGAGCTCTCGCAAACGCTGGGAGGATTTCACCATGTGCTCTCTCTTCATGGGCCTTTCTCTTTCTTCTTTTCTTTTTGTCTTAGCCTCACAATAACCTCTCTCCCTCACGGGTTTTCTCTCAGTCTTTTCTCCTCACCCGTTTGCTCATTTCCATCTCTTTCTCCCAGGGAATGGTGCGATTCATTGGTAGCAGAAAAACACAGCTAATGCCATCCCTTTCTACTCCATCACTTGTGCGCTCAGTCATGTTCATATCAGCGGCAGGTCTGATTTGTTTGCGCGCATCGTCTTTCTCCTCGTGCCAGTCGACAAGGCACGCTATCTATGTGCCTCCGCCTGTGTCTGTGGGCGAATAAGGACTTCATAAGAGCTGCCAAGGGGGAGAAAGAAAGATGTGCTGGTGCATTTCTAAACAAGAAGACACAGCGAGGACTGGTATGTGTCCAACTCAACCAATATCTGGCTCGGCAATGGCCCACTGAACAACAACAGACTACACCGATTGTGAGCATCAACAAAAAAACGACCGCAACAGAATAGATGCCCATTTGGGCATAAATGGACATACATGAACATGTGTATAAACGACACACACACACACACACACACACCATACACTAAATGACAGCAGCAATGGCCTCAGGACTGCTGAGAATATGCGCTCTGTTAGACACTGTGAGGAGCTCATTATTATTACTGGGATGAACACTGAAGCTCAGCTTTGCAAGACCTCTTACATGCACACGTAAACACCATACAAACGTCCAATGTCAGCTCCTGGGTAAAGAAAAACAACAAAAACAAACTATGGAATTGTTTCCTAGCAACATGTGGTATGTGTTGGGGCCACATGACAAAAAAAACAAAACAAAAAAACTGTGTGGTTGTGTGCGACATAATGAGAAGGCTGAGTTTGTGGTAAACAATGCGTATTAGAGAAAGATGGAGGGTTGTACGGGGTGAACTAACGAGTATCCAGAGATAAGACGTCATGAATAGCGTATGGGCAGATAATGAAGACAGCGAGTGAGAGAGAGAGCCTGAGAAAAGGCATCACCAGAAATCTGATGAACCGACTGACGAATGGCGCATTTCCTCCAGCTCACTATGGGGGCAGTGTTGACTGTCAGTTGATTCACCGAGCAGGTCCGCTGACAATTAAGGTCATGGGAGCAGCTTGTCAAATCACAGCTTGGAGAGAAATCATTGTGGGAATAAATCAGCACAGTAGACAAATATGAAGAAGTGCTGTAGGCCAGGAGGTTGTGCAAGAGGCAAAACAGAGGCTTTGGTTCAAATGCAATGCTGTTTCTACCAGTTTCAAATAAAAAAAATAAAATAAAAAAAAAGTCAGATTCAGGTTAGCAGGGCTTTGTAAAATTGATGCGCTGTCCTAAGAAGGGGCTATGTTTTTTTTTTTTTTTGCATCATTGATGAAAAGTCCTGTGTAAAATGATTAAACAAGAAGATGTCATTACATTTTCTTTAATTCTCCATGAGCAAGTGTGCGAAATGCAAGCAGCGAGGCGCCGTGTAATAGACAACATGCGTGTTAGCCGAAGATACTTGCGCGTATAAGCACATGTTTGGTAATTGCTCTGTAAACTACTGCGAGCTGGCAAAAAAAAAAAGAAAAAAAAAAGCATCCTATCTCCATCCAGCAGCTGCCACAAAGAGGAGTCCGAAAACAAGAGTGGGACTGTGACAGAGACTGAGCGACTGCAGCCTCCTGGTAGTGTAATAGGAAATTAATTGAGACCATCAATATGGTATTAATCATTAAAGCCCAGGTGCTGAGGTGGCACTTTGCTGGCTGTTCTTCTATTGGCACTGCTCACACACGCAGAAAAAGTTGGACGTGCTGCGTCGCAAAAGTGAGGAAAAGTGAAGAGTGAAGTAGAGACACAAAAAATAAGGAAAGGCAAATTTTTGGAAACACTGGAACACCTCCTATGTGTCATTTTTGACTCCTTCAAAAGCGACAAAGTGGATTCTACAAGGCGGTCAAATCAGAATGTGTCAGGCAAATTTGGGGAAATATTAATCAACTCTTCCGGAAGTCATGTTTCTCATAACACCTAATCCGTTGTGGGGCAGAGCACCACAAGGCCTGGAGTGCCGTTTTAATCAGCCAGAGGAGACGCAAACTGCGGAAACTACATTAAGCTGTTAAGCGCACCACGTCTCAAAATTGTTGAAGGTGTCTCGCTGAGATGAACGCGTCGTCTCATGAATAATGCATCACCCAAAGACAAAACCAGACTCACATTGGGGACTGTGTGTGTGTGTGTGTGTGTGTGTGTGTGTGTGTGCAAGTGCGCAAGAGGGGAACAGCTGTGGGTTTGCAGTGACTCGGTTTGACCGTGTGATGCAACCAAAACAGGCGAGTCCAAATACAGACTGACACTACGGCACGCCAGCAGCACCTGGGGCCTCATGTACAGACTTGCGTGGATTTCCTCCTAAAACATGGCGTATGCTCAAATCCAGAAAACATCGTACGCACAAAAATATTCAGATGTATGAAACGCTGCGTACTCATGAATCCAACCACATTTCCTTCGTGCATTCCAATCAACGTGGAAATGAGCGCACATTTTGGGGTAGCCGACTCCTCCCTGTCCACGCCTACATTTGAATATGCAAATCATATTTCAATGAACCCTGCACCTGAGATGCCGATCTCTGCATGATCAGAAAAAAAGGAAAATGAGCAAGGTAATGAAGAAATTTTTTTTTTCTGAATGTGAAGTTGCTCAATGAAGTGGAGGCACGCAAGAAAAGCCTCTTTGGCATGCTGTCCTACGGCGTTAACAACACGCGAAAGAGGAGCGAATGGGAATGTCAATGCTGTCGAGACAGAGTAGCGCGCACACGCTGAACTAAAAAAGAAGTGGTCAGACATTAAGGTGGATGTGAAGCGGAGGACAGCTGCCCACCGCCAAAGTGTGGCCAAAAAAGGAGGAAGAACCGACGCGGAGGGCCTCACCCTGTTCGAGGAGAGAATCGCTATGATTGTGGGTGACGGTGCTCTCTCAAGGGTGATGGGAGGATGTGGCTGACTATGATCACCCCACAAGGTTAATACCATGTATGTTTAGAACTCATAACAAATGTGTTCATACAGTAACCTACACGCAGCCCTGTGAGATAAAGGTTCAATGCGTAAATGTTGTATGTGTGGTATTTGTAATAAATCTTTTGAATTGAAACAGAAGCACATCAGCATATCAAAGAGGATGTCAAAAACTTTGACTCCTCTTTCATTACTCAATTTATTATTTTAATACATAGAGGATACCCACTGACAAAACAAATCATGTTTTTTTTTAGGAGAAGTTATTATGAAAATGTGTTTCAGGAGAAGTTATTATGAGAAGTTATTATAAAATTAGGAGAAGTTATTATGAAAATGTGTTTCAATTGACAAATTATGTCAATTGAAACACATTTTAATCATGTGCAACCGATGTACATGTTCATCCATCCATCCATCCATTTTCTGAGCCGCTTCTCCTCACTAGGGTCACGGCGTGCTGGAGCCTATCCCAGCTATCATCGGGCAGGAGACGGGGTACACCCTGAACTGGTTGCCAGCCAATCGCAGGGCACATACAAACAAACAACCATTCGCACTCACATTCACACCTACGGGCAATTCATGCATGTTTTTGGGATGTGGGAGGAAACCGGAGTGCCCGGAGAAAACCCACGCAGGCATGGGGAGAACATGCAAACTCCACACAGGCGGGGCCGGGGATTGAACCCCGGTCCTCAGAACTGTGAGGCTGACGCTCTAACCAGTCATCCAACGTGCCGCTTGTACATGTTCAAATGAAGTAAATTCAAAGGACTCTTTTTTTCAGTGCATGTGCTGGAGTCACGAAGCGATTTTGAGGGCAATAGGCGGCATAAATGATCGCCTCGATCAATTAATAGGTGTCTTCACAAATATCAGTGGTTCATTAAATACACTGGGTAACAAATGCATTCTCAGTCCTTGCCTCAATTGCATTGTTGAAATCAAATGTTGCCGGGCATGAATTGTTCATCAGTGCTAATTATTCATGTGTCTCTGGTGTGCAGATTTACGAGAACAGTTTCCCAGCATCACCCCTAAGTGTCGCCAAAGCACCAAAAGCTGCAGAAACGTGCGTACGCCAGCCATGCAGTTGGCGTGAGGCACCGCACATTTCCACGGTCATGTCACTCTTGATACATCTGAACTTTGCCGTGAAAAAGAACGGACGCCACGTTTCTGTGCGTACGCACCTTTTGTACATGAGGCCCCCGGTGTCTATCGGGTTGGGCCAATGGGCAGTTTATGATTAAGAAGCAGCACCTACAGTGGAGATTGATTTGGATGGAAAGGAAAACAAGATTGACAAAGCTTGGAGTCAGCTGAAAAGCAAGCACAAGGATTGTGTGTGTATGTGAGGAGGTGTTTCAGTGGACAGAATGCATTAGCACAACTCTGGACCTGAACCCATATAGCCTAACGACTAAATCCTTAACACTCTTTGCATACTAGTGACTGCAAATAAGTATTTTTATCTTTTTATCTTGTTTAATTTTATCTTATTTTCTTATCTTGAGATTTATTGGGCTAATCTGGGACCTTGGGTATCAAATTTCGTGCCATATAATGTGATTTGGAAAATGTATGTTTCATATTTACCAAATATTAGTTCTATTAGTTTTATATAACCTTCACATCACTCTTAGTCAGCACAGTACTTTTGTGTGTCCCGGCCATGTTTTGACTACGCCCTGTTTTTCTCTTCCTTTCTCATCCTCTGGATCCACCCATTCCCATAAAGATAAGTTGGAGTGCAACTGGACCAGGCTAATGGTGTGAGAATGTTGTGGGAATGAGAGGGGTGCATTTCTTTTCTTTTTTTCCTTTTCTTCTCTGTCTCTCTCACTTCTGTATAATGAAGGTGATGTTTTGGTTGGGATTCAGTAAGGGGTAACAACTCGTGATGACTTGTACCTTTTCTTCTCTTTGCACATATTTCTTTCTTTCTTTCTTGTAATAAAAACCTACAATGACAAGATTGCTTCCTTACTTATTCTGTCAGAAAATTATTCGCCATATCGTGTAAACGTGTGTATACTGTATATGCAGGATTGGAATAGATCACGGCACGTGTAAATGTTTGATTAAAGATCTTCAATCGGAATGACAAAAAAGTCTGCATGTAAACCCCGCTGTATGAAAAAACAAGAAAACATCAATAAGTTTGTGTTATTTTTGGGTGGAACGGGAAGGGGTGCTTAGGAGAATTGGAGTGACAATCTGCCTCAACCAGTTGGTTGGAGAGGCAAGGGGAAAGCGGGTTCGTGCTCGGAGTGAGATTGCCAGGCATAATGCAATAATGATAACAGTGGTACCTTGTAATATACATACAACAGCACGAAAATGCTAATCGGCAAGGAGGAAAGTGTTGTGTTTGATTTGTTTTTCTTGACAACCGTACATCTTTCAAGCCAGTCTGGTGTGTGACGAAGTTTGGATGACTCATTCAGAACTTTTGTTATTCGCTCCTCTACACAGCTGTGCACATGATTGACTACCAGCATGGAGTGTTCTTGTTACATTCAAACCAGAATATTCACAGTCACATGACTTGGGTCATTTCATAGGAAAACCATGCAATGTTCGGCGGGATTATGGTAAACCTTCACAGTTTCAGTTGCAGAGAAACGTTTAATTGTAACATCCTGCCTAATGTATGTAAAATGACTTCTATCACCGATGACAAAGTCTATTCAGCGGCACTCTGACAAAAAGAATGAACGGGGAAGTGGATGTCCTGTTTACATAACATATGCATGTGTGTTTGCGCATACATTAAGTCATGTATTTGTGTGTATGCATATGAGGTCTACATTATAGACAGACAAAAGCCTTTGATGCATTTGATGACCGTGCAGCTCACAGGAGAAGAAGTCAAAGACACCAGAGAAATGGCCTTTCCTCGCCCTCCCTTGTCTGATCAATGAAGGGTCCTGATCAACCAGGACAGAACAGTCGTCCTCTTTCCTCTCATCTCCACGTGCTGCACGATTTCTTCTGGTTTTACGACCTATACCGCGCTTTTGCGTACTTGCGTGGATCGCAACTTTGTATGAATGCCTTCGTCTAGTTTGTGACAGAGGCACCATGTTTCCATGCATACTTGGGAATGGACATTAGCCTTTTGCAGTAAACAAAGATATATTGACATCTACTGACCTTATTTTGAATAAAACCATGTTGGGGTTATGATGTTTACAGTTTTAAAAAAATTTTTTTTAGGTTAATCCATATAATTCTGTTTATGTGTATAAAATGTGACGATTTCAGACAAGTTATCATCATTTGTCTTAAAACATCACAACAATTGGCTGATGTTCTCTTCTGCATTCCATCATATTGAAGCTTAATTGACTAGCCGCAATTAAACCTGGGAGAATGTAAAACTCATTTTACCTTTATTTACTGTAATAACAAATATTGAAGTTGACAAGGTCCTAAATAAAACATGTTTTCATGACAGTGTTTTACTTACTATTGTCCTAATCAGGTTTATTCCGATTTATTGGTCCCCACATAAACACAGTAATTGAAGAAAACGAGTGCATGTGTCTGCATGGAGCAAGATAACAGAACATCCTAAAAAAATCAACATAAACCCAGGCGAATTAAGAACAGCATGCATAAACTTGAATAATGACACCTCCCCTCATTTCAGGGGCTTCATCCTAGTTATCTAATTGCCTGTCTTTTATTTCTTTAATAAACTAATGAATATGGCTGGGTTGGAATCATAGAGACAGCATTAACTTTAAATCCCAAACTGCATCAGAAGAGCAGAATAATTTGTAGGAGAAATAATTACAGGGCAGAGGAGCAGGCATCAATCATGGAACACCGACAGTGCCCTCGCTGGAAACTACCTCACCCGTAAGCCAAGGCTCCATTAGGTATTGTCTAGGGCCTACAGGCTAATTTGTTTGCATCAATAATACATTCAAAGGATTTATCTAACTTGCAAATGAGCGGGCATTTACTGGTCCAAGAGGCAGGGAAGAAGAGCAGGAAGTGAGAGAGGTGGTGTGAAAGCCTGGAACAGCTGGATCGGGCTATGTGGGACACAGTTAACCATTTGCTAGACACCAGAAGGGTAGTTTGCATAGAGGGACATTTCATATTTGGGATATGTTTGGACACCAGCCAGAGTTAATGTGGGCCAGGGACAGGCCAAGGTGCTCGCGTCCAAATGTTGGAAAGACATAAATGAATGAAGAAAAAAAATGATGTTGAGAACACCTCACAGCCACAACATACAACCTGCTGCTTTGAATATTCTCTCATCCCGTGCCAGATGACAAAATGACAAAGGAGCATGAACACGAGTGTCTTTCACACAAGGTGGGCTTTCCTCAGAGGACACCAGTACACTTTGATCTCTGGCCCAGGCCGAAAAAGAAGGGGACGAAAAGGAGAAGAAGGTTGTTGGGAAATTGAGGGTTATCAAGAGTGAGGTGGAGAGAGAGAGTGAGATGGGAGAGGAAAAGAGGAAGCCTGGTCACGAACATATGCTACAGCTCCGTGCCAAGCCCCATTGGCTCAGGCGAGCCTCACATACGCTGCACCGCTGCCGCGCTTGCCACTCCAAGCCTCTCTAACATCAACACCATGGCACTACTTAGTCGAACAAATCTAAAGGGATAATTCTGGAAAGAGATGAGGTCTTCCCTGGCTCAGCGCTGCCAGTCTCGGCCGGACTGGAGTCAAACATTCATAGACAAGTGGCGTTTTGGAACTCTTAGGATCATGACTCAACTGATGTGGGTTGCCACTCCATTCTCTTGGAGGACTCTGACAATAACTTCTTAAACAACAGATCACTGCAGAGGCTGTCGAATATTCATTCTTTACCAAAGTAGGCATTTAAACTGAATAACACTGACAGTCTGGAGGGTTTATTTCAGTTGCCATGCTGGAACATTTTATTAGTGTCATACTTGAATTCACAAAAAGGGCTCGCATACTAATGTCTCCATACAAAACTTAATATGATTATTTAGCAATGTAATATATGTATGAAATATTTTGTGTAATAAGACTCGAAACGCTTGAACTGCTGCAGGGCAATGGAGATGTTTCTGCACTTAATTTTACAGTGGCATTAAAGGAAAAGGAGAATAGAGAGGTGCGGGGGGACGGGGGGGTGGGGGGAAAAAATTGGGGGAAAAAAACAACAAACAAAAAGGGCCATCAACAACACTTTTCTATTGTTCACTAAGACACACAATTCCACCTATGAAGCCGCAGAATCCCACAAACAACAGAATGAGCCAAGAGACACATAACATGTTCCGTTTTATTATATGCAGTAATTTAACAAGATGCAGTAGCGTGGTTGTACTTTGGTGCAGAACTGCATTGCATCATCCCAAGAGGCGTCATATTTAGCTGTGAGTGGTAAAATACAGGAACCAGCTCTCAGGAAGATGCAGTGCAATTCTACACCACTGTAGACGACAAATACTATAATAACCAGAGTGTTACATGAATACCGCAGGTCTTGTGTTGGATGTCACGGTACGGCTGGTGAGTGTGTATGATAACAAACATATGAAAAAAAAAAAAAAACACCAAAAAACAATTACTCTCTGACGTCTAGCTGCCGACTTTCTGTTTGAACGACTGGGGTCACTATCGCCACGTTTACACTACATGCTCCTCTACTTGCTGTCCCCTCTGTAAATGGCTGCTGGTGGATACCTACACAGGGATGGCAAGGGCACTGAGGAGAGAAAATCAATACAATATCTCACCGCTAAGCAAAAAACGAACCAAAAGCAGCTGGTGTTTGCAGGTTGTTCCATAAACTGGACGGCTTCATCTGACGGTGAATTGCTGTACTAATGCAGAAAAAACACACACACGATGAATGTGAGGTACACTCAAAGAAAAACACACAGTGAAATAGCTCACTCATCTTGGCTGGGACTAGCAAGAGCAATGAGGAAAAAACTCTCATGAGGCCAGAACACTTCTCTTTCTGAGGTGCATAAAAGCATCCCTGGACCATTTAGCCTACTCTTTGTGTATGCATATGACGTGTAGATGTGTGCAAGATGTATAGTGTGACAATGAGACTGGCCCTTAAACACATTCTATAAAAATAGCAGGCTGGAAGCAGGGAACGGGACCGAGGCTATTATTATGGCACACACGTCCTGCTTGGTCCCATCTCAGAAAGGGTCGGGACTAATGATTTTCCTGGTGCAAGCAATTAAAAAACTATTTGTCACCTGCCGGGCTGCATATGACGTTAGGGCCCTTGGCAGAGGAGGAAAGAGTAACTCCACTTACACACATGGTGCGGCGGAGAGCGTACACAAGAACCATGTAAGCAGACCGATCACAGGAAGAAAAAGGAAGCGGGCATAATAAGACGGATGGGAGGAGTGAGAAGTACTTTGGCCAGTGGGGGGAAAAAGTTGTGTAAAAGGCTGATTTATCCAGACAGGTTAATACCAGGCCAGACAGCGCCCCGGACTGCACATTGCCATCAAGAAGTCATGTAATATTTAGAATCCTGTCAATGAAATCCATTCTCTTGGTACTGGGCTTCTGGCTGAGACAATATGGTATCCCCCCCCCCCCACCACCCTCCCCACCCACACACACACCTGGTTGCTCCTGACCAAAGAGGACAACAAGAAGGGAGGGAATCTATGCTCATCCTTCCTCATCACTGCTTCTGTCCATCTCCCTCCTCTCTCCTTGGGACGCTTCTTCATCTTCCTTTTGGCCGAATTGCAACAAACTCTGCTGCACATGACCAAAGAGATACATTAAAGAATCTGAGCAATAGCTTCATTCACATTTCTCTGAAAAAAGTCTCTTTTTATTACATATATATATAAGAAGGAAACCCCTTCGTTCTTCTGTGAACTGTATGGTGCTGAGAATGGTCCAGGGAGAGCACAAGCTGACTCCTGACTTCCACAACTTCAAAGAAAACATCCTCTGATGCTTCTGTGGGAGAGTACGATTTTCAGCGTAATATCAGACAACCTAAATCATTTGGTCGTAGAAGCAAATAATGATAGTGCAAATAATGTTAATGCAAGCGTTATGCTTTCTGTGCATTTCAGAGTTCCATTCAGATACATGCACACTCTCAGCTGCTGTAATTTACAAGGCACCTCGTTAACGTCTGGTAATTTGCACCACTCATTTGCTCCCGCTCATCTAAACCCAATGATATCATCTTCTGCTGCTAATCCCCCACCCTCCGAGCTCCTCCTGGCGTTCCACATTTGGCGCTTTGCTCTCCACCTCCACAATTGACATCTTGGGTCTTCTGAGGTTGCATTAGGTTTTGAGATGCAGGAGCAAAACGAAAAAAAAGAGCAAAGCCAACAAACTGAAGGCTATGTGTGTTCAATATGACATCTATCCAGATGAGAAAAAAAAGACAATAAAAGATGTCTGGTTTGGCACTGAAGGCTTGACGTGCCCTTGTAGTTACTTCTCCACTGCCCCCTGCTGAGCGAGGATGATGAAAATAAAACTTGCAGATGAAGGGATCACTATGAAATTCTGGGGGGCACTGTAGCAGAGACAGATCGGAGGGAAGACCAAAAAGGAGAAAATATACATGAGGCTAAATAGGTAATTACGAACACATTGTTACTAACAAATAGGGAAACAGATTGCACTGTTTTTATTCTTAATTAAATACCCCTGATTCAACCGGGACATCACTATCCACTTCCACTGGCAAATTGACCTGATATCTTTTGCACAAATAGAAATTAAAACCTTCATCCTTCCACCACTGAGGGATATGACCATATAACACCCAATGAAAATTGCCAATTATATAAATTGCAATCAGAGCTGATGACGTGTATGTTGAGGAGAGCTCGGTGGTTAAAAGCAAATTGAGATCGATAGCACACTGAATGCAGAGTGAATGAATGAGTGGCAGCTTCCATCCTGACTCGCCGGCGCTTTCGACCCCCTTTCCTGCCTCATAACCACTCTCCCTCCGCCGTCTTATCTTCCCCTGCATGACACATCCATGCGATCGGGCCACACTGTCAGCCCTCAGCCACAGCTAATTGGAGCTCAGAGGAGCAATCAGGACAGGACAAATCGGACAGTTCTGGTCATTAGCTGTGACCAGTGTTCTCTAGGAAGCGTGCGACGCTTGCACGCTTCTGTCATCACGCCCGAGCCTACACAGTGACACGGGCAATCTGCGCTTTGACATGAGAGGGGCCACAAAGATTGGCACTGAGGAGCACACGGACCAAGTATGGAGGCACTGATCTCCTGTGCTTTGGAACACACAAACACAGGAAATGAACACAGACACACCGGACTGGTTACACATTGATTAAAAGAACATGACAGAATTTCGAGGATCAAAGTTTGTACAACCCAGCCTTTTTATTTTGGTCTTTCAAATGTGCAAGATGTGTAGCAAAAATAGTAACTACACATCCAGTATTGCTTTTTGACACCTTCTAACACTTTAGGTCAGTGTTTCCCAACCTTTATTAAATCAAGGCACCCATTTTACCCCCCTCCTCCCCAAAAACAAACAAACACAAAACCTCACAAAACACCACTAAACAAAAATGTCACCGATGAGCTGGTCTAAATTTACTCCCAAATGTACTTACTGAGAGTGAAATGTGGGCCTGTTTAGTTGAAAACGAAGCTATTATTCTGTTGTATTAATGGAAATAGGTGGATACACAGTTTTAGTGAACCTTTTGCCATCTAGTAGAAGAGCATTTAGTTGTTCTGCCTTTCACTATACATCGCTGGCATGGATTGATGAAAAAAAATACATATTTGTGCTCATAAGTTTATTATATACCCTGAATGAATTTTAAAGATGTGCAGTGATTCGGCAAAACACATTATTAAATTAGTTTGCAATTACACTATGCAGCATTTTAGAATTGCACAATAATTGAACAAGTTATAGCGACAGAGAAAAAATGAGATTGTTCCTGTTCAGTCATTAGTCATATTTTCCCTCAAATTGCCAATATTGGTTGGTAACCAATGTTTGAGGTATACTTTAACACTATGCAGATCGCCTTGCAAAGAAGTGTTACTTCTGTGCAACATCTAGTATGGAAATAAACAAAATGCACCTCTTCTCAAACATAGCCTGTCTTAATAAATAAGAAAGAAGACAAAATCCTTAATATGAAGTCACAATATTTACCGCACCCATGTATAATACGCACCTCCAAAGTTGACCTAAAAATTCTGGAAAACTCTTCAACCTATGTATCATGCATTTTTAAAATGCATAATTTTGCTTCTGCCCATACGATCAAAACATGAAGTATTATTTGTATTTTGTTAGGTTTTTTTCATAGAATTATTCTGAAGCTAAGCACTTTATTTGAACACATAATACTTTCTTTTTATTTACTTGCTCTTATTTTGAAATTCACAGCCCTACTTTTATTTAGTAAAGGAGAAAACACACTGTTGTGCTCATATGTTTGATTACCCAGGCAGAATTTGTAAGATATGTACAATTCTTTAAAGAAAACATGAAGTACCAGGCGAAACACATTTAATTTTATTTTAATGGGATTCAAATTAAACTGTCAAGCATTTGAGAAAAGCATTATCATTAAACAAAACATAACCATAAAGAA
The DNA here is from genome assembly GCF_024500275.1 of Phycodurus eques. Lineage (NCBI taxonomy): Eukaryota > Metazoa > Chordata > Actinopteri > Syngnathiformes > Syngnathidae > Phycodurus > Phycodurus eques. The sequence continues at coordinate 7,726,115 of NC_084525.1, read as the reverse complement.
ATTAATGTTGGTTGTTGTTCAGTCATCAGTCGTATTTAATTTTTAAAAAAATAATATTTCACAAATTCTGCCTGGGTATGTAAATTTATGAGCACAATTGTACATATATGCAGTCATACGTACCCCTGTCATATTGGAATGAAAGTGTAGGCTATACCTTTTTCATATCCTCTAGGTGGCATACTAGAATGAAAGTGTGCAACTTTTTCATAACTTCTAGGGGGCGATGGCATATTGGAATGAAAGTGTACAGCTTTTTCATAACCTCTAGATGGCGCCATACATTTATAAAATGTGAGTCTTTTTAATTTTTACTATACCAATGTATAATGCGCACTATTGACTTTTGACAATTTTTTGGGAGAAAAAAAAAGCGCATTATACACAAGAAATTATGGTAAGTAGCTGACACAGTCAGTACACCTATTCTTTGTGCAAAGGAAACTCAATTAAGATCAGTGATTGGTGTTTGAAAACTGTATTGTGGCAAGCTGAACTAAAGTGTATTACTTGGTGGGAACGTTTACACGGCAAGAGCTTGCAGTAGCGGGATCAGTAATTTACTGTTCTGAGCTGCCCACTGAAATAACAGTAGAAATGGTAGACTGAGATGCAAAATATTGGCGTCAATAAGAGTGTTGGAAAGTACAAAATGTAAACAAGTCGATGGTGACTCCCTCAGAAAGTGGGCTGCAAGATTGCGGAGCAAGATGAATGTCAATTCGCCTTACTGGCCGAGCCTTAACCTTTCAGGATTACTGAATTATTTAAGAATCCCATACTTGTTTTGGGCCTTTGCTTTTCCATCTAGGCTCACGCTGGTTTGAGAAGGGGCAGAATAGGGCCACGCACGCCTCTTTGGTTGCAATGTGAAAATGGCAAGAGAAATGCGGCGGGGGATTTGTGATAATTGGCTGCGCTGGTGGGCTTGGTGACGAGAGTGGAGAAAAGGTCGCAGGTACTGAGGAACACATCATCCCCTCGCTCATTGTTTTTGGAGAAAGGGCTCGAGCAAGGGCTATTAATTAAGCACCCGGGTAACCTTCAATTTGTTTGGAGGTCAGGAGTGTCAGCATTGGTGCTTTGGGCCATAGAGTGCTCAGCAGAGAGGTGGAAAAGTCATATCAGAGATGATCAGTGTTTCTGTGACTGCACACAACTAGCTGCACTAGATGAACGGAGCAACAGAGACAGAGGAGCGAAAACTACAATGTGCCAGTAAACCAGTTGTTCTTCTCATGGAACCAAGATTTGTGTAGCCGAAAGCACCCTTTGGTCACTATCGTTAGGCACTTAGAGGACAACACACGGAGAACAGATAAATAAAAATACACAAGCCACTCCATAATCTTGTTGAAAGTCTTCTCCGAAAAGTTATAGCTGCAAAGGGACTCCTTCATCCATTGCATGTGCCCGTAGGTGGAGTGACCCAGTACTTTTGTCAATGCCATGTAGATTTTGTAAACAGGTACAACTCTCTTTCCCCTGCCAATCCTGCAGAGAACAATACTGTCAGGCACTGGCGTCAAATTGATATATTGGTAGATCTGATCTCATTCTCCGTTGAAGTGCATTTCCATCTGATACAAACAACAGCCTGCATCGCTAAAGGCAATTATGTTTCTAGTGCTCGTTTGCCCAGAGGTTGCAGACAGCCAGTCAACACCTTGCCAGGTTTTTCTACCTCGCAACCCTCTCAGTGAAATCAACTCAACGGGTCCCGGGGCTCATCCATGATTTATCTCTGTGAAATATTCATTATGAAGCCTTGCATCGTTTGGACATATTTGATGTGAATAATCTGGAACTGACAGCCTTTCTTCGTCATCACACATCACCAGAGCCGGTCCGGCACTTGTCTCCCACTGCTCAGAGCGGCGACAACTAAACTGAGCTGAAGGAATACAGAATTCCTGTAAATATAAAGAATATGTCAGCACCGGGCCCAGAGCTGCCACAACCTTCTTGTTCATAAGCGTGTGATAGAGCCTCACAATAAAACTTTTCTCATTTCTATTATCTTAAGATAGCGTGAGAGGCGTACAGACTCTGGTAGTTGCGTGATCTTGATTGGCAAGGTGAAGCAATAATAAATAAATCATGAAAGACAATAAAAAGGAGAACTTCAGCCCCGTGGATAGTCCTCACTGTCAAGCTTCCATCAGTTATCCTGCTTCCTTTCCAATTAAGTGACCTTTGAGTTAATATATAAATTAAAAGACTGAATACTGTCTAATAGTGCTGGAACGATCACAGGGACAACGGTGAGGACTAATTTCTCGACATAACACTGGTTCAAGTGGTTCCAAAGTCATTATAGTAACGGGGAATAATGTCATGGAATTGTGGTGAATACTGATATTAATAATGTATTCATGAGAGACAGGAGAACGGTGGCCTGAGCTGAGAAAGGTACGAGGGAGGAAGCGATAGCTGGAAAGAAACAAGGTCGTCAGCGCTCCCTCCTGCCTTGGAAGTCATTTCATTATCTCATCCCTCTCTCCTCTCTAAAGTGGGAAAGGCAGGAGAAGCTATTGACCCCTCTCTGAGTCAGAGGCAGGCAGCAGGACAAATGAAGTTTCCCCTCAGACCCCCTCCATATTAATATCATAATTATCCCCACCTCTGTGCCCCCGCCAGCCAGCGCCAACGCTGCTGTCTTATTTGATGGAGAGGTGCAAGTGTGGAATTACGTTCGATTAGCTCGAAACAAAAGAGGGACACATGAGGCGAGGGAATCAATCAGTGTCACCGGCATGGTTCCTTGTGTCAATGGGCGCTCGCGTATGTGTCATCACAATTCATCCAGGTATGCCTTCAAAGTTTTTTCCACTGGCTTTTCCATTGCAGTCGACTTACTACGTGCTACATCGCAGAAATGCCACAATAATAATTATGATACCTCACTTCAGTGCAGTGTAAGGAGACTCATTTTGCGATAACACATGCTTTGGTCCACATGAGAGCAGTTTTCAATTGCAATAATGATTTCTGCCATAATTGTGCGAGACTGTGTGTAACTCACAAAACCGAAATAGATACTTGACTGATAAAAGGGCGATTATTTCATTTCAAGTCTTATAATATATTTTCATGGACGCAAAGGGAACAAGATAAGTAACAAGAAAGGTGCGCTATTAATTGACTAATATGGCTTTGAAATAGCTAATTTAGTAGATTATAATACATAATTTCATCTTCATTTACCATTTCTTTAGAGGTAATGTTTGTGAATGTGTACCGTTTACAAAAAAGGTCAATAATGCCTGCAAGTATCAAGTAATTCATTCTGATGGATGAGAGTGTGGTGCTTTCAAGACGCATGTGTCATTACAACATCGAGCCCTATTAACTCAAATATAACTGATTGTTTGCAACTTCTCATAACTGCCGTGACAACTGATGACGCTTTAGACGTGTCAAATGTCGATGCAGACATTTTAAACTCAAGTGTCTGATGCCGCGCAGAGGTGAGAGCTATGGGATTGAGCAAACTGGGAGGTGAAAAGCACAAAATAAAATAAAACAAGTGAGAGAAGACCACCATTGCAGCTCTGCACTTGTGTCCCTGGGCTCATTACCCACTCTTTACCTGGCCCACTCAATAAGGAGTGGATAAAGAGGCATGCACCCACAAGCTCTCTGGCTGAAACACCTTCCACTAACTTCATTCTTTGTTTCCTATTCCAAAAATACTGTAAAAACACTGTTCAATCCACATTGACGCACGGTTTCACTGTTTGTTTTTATTGCTTTACATCTATGTGGCCATCTGAGTTATTTTAAAACTTTTTAAAAGTGGCGTCCAACTCACTGCATTCACATGCATTGCCCTCTGTCCTCTGTGTACCCTCCCTGACTGTGCTGTGCAATGGAATATATTTTCATCCATGCCTCTCTGTGACTCTGGCCGCTGGATGGTTGGATATTTGCATTTTTCACTCACTGGTGACCTTTCCGATTCACCGCTTTGGGAGTTCCAGTCTCCTTTCTGCCCGCCTGTTGACAGACTACTGCCTGCAAATCACATATGGACGCAGCTAATGGTACACAGGGAGTTGAAGAGGGAGGGTTAAGGCAGAGACCGGAGAAGGGTGGAAAAAGCGACAGGGCGAAGACCTGACAGTCTGACACATTGGTTCTGAATGTCAGTATCTGCATGTGGATTGAATGATGGGGATCTTTCATAGCTTTGCGCTCCAGGCGGCCAATGAACCTTGAACAATTATTGGATGTAAATGTACTTGTTGGCCAACAGAAGATGCTGGTGGGAAAGAGGACTGTGAGTCATGTAAAGAGCCGTGTGAGGAAGCAGAGGTGAAGTTAGTGTCCTCCAGGAGTAGGAGGACATGTACAATATCTTACAAGTTCCTTATGTCAGGTGTAGCTTCAACTGAACTGTGCTTATGTCTCATAGTTGGATCGGGCGAGATGTCTAACATGTTTCCCTGATTGCTGTTCTGTAAAGAATCCATTCAAACTGATCTATATCAATCACGCTTAGACACACCTTCATGGATTGCTCATCATGGTTTGTTGAGTACAAAAGAAGCGTTGGTGATGTGCCGCACACTTTGAGGAAAAGTTACGCCCTATTCATCCCAATAATGTATGCAATATATAGACATGGAAAGATATATCTAAACAATGTGGTTGAGGAGCCAGTAAACAGATAGCCAGGGAACCTCTTCCATCATATTTTACGAACACAGTTAGACATGGGTGATGGCAGACCTTTTAGCAGACTGAGAGTCATCCCACACTGGATGGTGTGTACGTGCAATACCATCAGGGAAGAGAATGGCTAGGAAGATAAGTGAATGGAGACTGGGAAGTGAAGCGAGGGGAGGAAGTAAAAGGCTGACAAAGACAAATGCTGAGGTTAAATGGACACTGATACCACGCATCATTCGGGTTCAAAGATGGGAGTGGGAAAGAGGAGCTCTTACCTGAAGCAGCCAGTAGCACCTACGGTGGAAGGTGGGGATGATGGACGAGTGGACGTAGCAGCCGTATAGACACTGAAAGAAGGCGACAAAGGAGTTGGTGTCAGACAGACAGGCAGGAGAAAGGCCGTCACACTAACAAATAATAGGCTAACCCCACTTTGAACCCCAGGGTTCCCTTCTCCTAATACAGACGGACTTGAAGGCAGATGGTCAATCTATTGTTGTTGGTGACCTGGAAGAAGAAGCAGGATGGAGTTAACTAGTGAATAACTCCACACTGTCCCACCATGTGACTCCTTCCTTCCCTGCAATCCACTCGTATCCTGTCCTGCTTGGAGAGAGGCCCTGACAGGATGATTAAGGCCCTCCTTATGTCGTCACCCCGCGGGGCACCCCAAACACATAACTAAACTACAGTGTTATTAATATCCTTATCGTAAACAGATAATACTGTGCCTGGGGGCTCGTTACTGTGGAGTGAGCGAGGCAGGGTTGATAACGCCTCCCCATATCTGGCAGAGGGGCTAGGAGACATTTTTCAACAGAGGCAAATACAGCTAGAAACCAGAGCAAAGACACCGTTATCCACCTCCCAGTCCTTTGACATGCTCCATTCTTCTCAGGCAGACCCTTGACCCTGGCTCCCAGGTGACCCAGAGGGATGGCTACCCTGCACTGGCTTGTTTGTGACGGCAAACAGAATCTACAGCATTCAGGGACCTTCTGTAATATCGTTTTTTTTGTTTTTTTTGTTTTAAAGGAGAGGAACAGGAAGCACCGGGGTTCAATCCCCGGCCCCGTCTGTATGGAGTTTGCATGTTCTCTCCGTGCCTGGGTGGGTTTTCCTCCCACATCCCAAAAACATGCATGGTAGGTTAATTGACAACTCTAAATTGCCCGTAGGTATGAATGTGAGTGCGAATGGTTGTTTGTTTGTATGTGCCCTGTGATTGGCTGGCAACCAGTTCAGGGTGTACCCCGTCTCCTGCCCAATGACAGCTGGGATAGGCTCCAGAACGCCCGCGACCCTAGTGAGGAGAAGTGGCTCAGAAAATGGATGGTTGATGGAACAGGAAGCTTAGTTCTTAAAGACAGATTAAACATGTAAAGTGAAGCGAGTTTCATGTTGGTCCACTGGAAAAAAATTAAGTGACAACTTGGGAGTACAGGCACAGGTTCAAACATTTGTTGATGTTTACCGAGCAATCAAAATCTAATGAAAAGCAATATGTGTTGACTGGAACGGCTTTCTATGCCATTAATACAAATGCCAGCCATTAAAATTCATCTGAGATGGTGCCAATGACAATGGTATAACTAAATGCACACACCAAACTGTGTGCTCTCATCACCTACGGAGGATGCACACAATGTAAAAGATGGATGGAAAATGAAGTTCACACGAGGCATCTATGAGGGAGCTTATATTAATTCATTCACTGCCAGTTGTTTTCAAAGTTCCCCATATTGCCAGCCATCGAAGACCATTTTCAATTAAGACCCTCCCTGGTGATGTGTTCCGGGCATTTCCCACCGGGAGGAGACCGCGGGGACGACCCAGGACACGCTGGAGAAACTACATCCTTTGGCTCGCCTGGGAACGCCTCAGGATCCCCCCGGAAGAGATGGATGAAGTGGCTAGGGAAAGGGAAGTCCCTGCTAAAGTTACTGCTCCCGCAACCCGACCTCGGATAAGCGGTAGAAAATGGATGGATGGATGGATGGACCCTCAGAATATTGTGTCTTCTGACAATATAAGCACCACACCAACCAAAAGAAAGAGTGGACTCTTGTTTCATTTCTTTCTTTTTCCATTGTTTAGTCACCAGTGGTAGAACATGGGTTGATTTCACCAAAAACAAAATTTTTTGAACAGTTTGTTTTGCTTTTGTGACACCTCAAACCACAACCCCAATTCCAATGAAGTTGGGACGTTGTGTTAAACATAAATAAAAACAAAATACAATGATTGGCAAATCATGTTCAACCTATATTTAATTGAATACACTACAAAGACAAGTTATTTAATGTTCAAACTGATCAACTTTATTGTTTTTAGCAAATAATCATAACTAAGAATTTTATGGCTGCAACACATTCTCAAAAAGTTCAGGCAGGTGGCAAAGAAGACTGAGAAGGTTGAGGAATGCTCATCAAACACCTGTTTGGAACATCCCACAGGTGAACAGGCTAATTGGGAACAGGTGGGTGCCATGACTGGCTATAAAAGGAGCTTCCCTGAATTGCTCAGTCATTCACAAGCAGAGATGGGGCGAGGTTCACCTCTTTGTGAACAAGCGTGTGAGAAAATAGTCGAACAGTTTAAAGACAATGTTCCTCAATGTACAATTGCAAGGAATTTAGGGATCAGTTTGAACATTAAATATCTTGCCTTTGTATTCAATTAAATTTAGATTGAACATGATTTGCAAATCATTGTATTCAGTTTTTATTTATGTTTAAAACAACGCCCCAACTTCATTGTAATTGGGGTTGTATAAAACAACAAAAACGACAACGGGCTTTTGAGGGCAAAATTCAAATTTCTTTGCAGATATATACAATGAAACACGCTGTGAGCGACAGTGACTCACCTTTTCTGGAGATGACTTCGCTCAAAAAAGATGAGCCCGCTATCTACTGTATGCACACAGCAAGGCAACAACGAAGGAATTTTCCACAATTCTGCTGAACATATGAGTGCACATTCCCTCCACACAAAGTAGTACTGACACCTTGCACTGGCACCACACTGATACTGAGACTCATTAAGCAGCGGTAGTTGCTACATAAGCGCAGGCAGGTTTTCCCGGCAGACTGTGGATAAGCAGCAGTCGGAGGTAGAAGCAATGAGTTGGACGGTGTGTTAGGAGCTGTGGATGTTGGGGAAACAAAGCTTAGAGCAGGTGATAAATAGGCACCTCTGAGTGTGTTGTCTCATCTTGTTGAACCTAAAAAAAAACAAAAACAAAAACAGAGAAGAGAAGAGCAAGGCCTGCAGAGTAAGCCAGTGTGTATAACCACTTGTTTGGCAACATCAAACCGCCTGATTAATTATTCTAGAGTAGCACTGCACAGCCACAAACATTGGGCACAAAGTGAGAGACACATTACAGGCTTACAAAACAAACACATTATACACGTGTTCAACTCATTTGCACATACATGGACCTCCATTGTTTCATTTTCACATCTTTTGGTATTGATTTCAATTAACTGCCAAGCTGTGTATAACGCAGAATTCCTCCTGCTCTTACTTTTTGCTCTACTCTGTGAGCCTCCTCCCACTCCTATAGTCCTGCCATCCATTACTACAAGCTGGCAACGAGCAGACACGTCCTCCCACTCCCACAGTGTAGCCACTGTAATGTCTCATTAATTCACACAATTACACCTGCTATCTGCATGCTATGAAGTTTAATAGTTTAATATTAACAAGTTTAAGAGTTTAAAATTAACAAGTTTAAAAGTTTAATATTAACAATATACAACATACATATCAGCACAGGTGAATAGAAAACCTCCTACAGTTTTGGTGGCAACGTACTTCACAAACATAGCAGACATACAAGACGGGAAAAAAAAAATCGACATTTTGCATTAGAACACTATATTTTGCCAGAAAAGTACTGTAGTTAGAGTGACGTGTTGGAACATTCATTTCCTAAAATTAATGATTGAAAATATGAAAACGTATCAAGAAACCCACTAAATACACTATCCTGCCAAAAGTATTGCTCACCTATCTTGTCTCACAAGTGAACTTAAGTGACATCACTTTCGTAAACCATAGAGTTGAATTATGAAGTCGGTCCACCCTTTGCAGCTTTAATTCTTCTGGGAAGGCTTTCCACAAGGTTTAGGTGTGTATTGATGGGAATTTTTCACCATTCTTCCACAAAAGCATTTGGTAGGTGACACACTGATATTGGATGAGAACGCCTTTTCTCTCAGTCCCTGCTCTATAATTCATCCCAAATGTGTTTTTTTGGGGGGAGGTCAGGACTCTGCGCAGGTCAGGCAAAGAGTGGAGTGACGTCATATTAGACTTTATAGATTAAGAAGGGGATGCCACTTCAATTCATAAGCAATTCAAGGCAAGTGAGTGATTACTTCTGGCAATATAATGTACGTCTGTTTTCGACTAACTACAGTGCATTATTTTTGTATGCTTTCTGCACATTTACTGTGGGCAGCATCTGCTGAGGAAAAAAAAGAATTGTTGTCTTTGTAAATTGTGAATATTAAGAGTTTATTGATGCATCATGGCTGATGCTGTTCTTGCCGAGAGCACTTGGCCCGCTGAGAGTGGGCTGCGGCGCGCCGGCATGCAGTTGGACGAGGCTGTGGCATGCTCCTCACAACTGACGGAAGCCGGGGCAATGCTTGTCTATGACTCGGCTGGGGAGTGAATAAATTAGCCCCAAGGCTGCTGTCTTTTCCCTCTGTTGACTCAATTTCTCAAACACATGAAGAAACGGTGAAGGAAAAAACAAGCACCTTAAAACATAACTGTTGCACCTGCCTGTGACGATATACAGTCAGTATCAAACACATTTGCACGCAAACATAAGCTTGTGCACCTTCAGCCTCCAGCCACACTTCCACCAACCCACACACGCACACAAGTAGAATTTGGCAACGAGTTCTGACAGAATTGCACCCACGCGTTTAGAAGCGTGCGCCCAAGTGCAGACATGCTCTTGCACGCGTGCACACACGCCCTTATGTGCAGTTGAAGAGACAATCACAACAGACCAGGACACTTTTTGTGAGCGTGAGCACGCCTACATGCAAAGACCATCAAACTAATCAGTAATTCAAGACACATTATTTACTGGTGTTGCCGCTCTCTGCATGCTGAGCACCTGTGCGCCAAAGTGATGGCAGCAAAGCTATCATTTGCTGTCTTTCGGTCGTGACAGATGACAGCAAATCACAGGGAACGTAATTAAAACATAATTACACACACGTATAAAACATACAGGCACATGTGCATGTCGGTGTAAAATTTAAGGGGCTTTTGCACACATCAAAACAAATACATGTTGTTTTGCTGCTGTACATGACACACAAGAGGGGACTACACAAAAGTGTACACAAAAAAAAGCGTGTCTGTAATGTATTCATGTGCTGTCACTGCAGACAACAGCGGGAAAAAAAAGTTACTACAACAAAGTAAATTCAATTGGAGTTGTCACTCCAGCAAGCGGCCAAAGCGATGAACGGTGGCTTGCGCCAACAAGAGGATACTTTCGCTCTACACAGCCCCTCCAACTCCTCCTCAGGATGTTCACGCGGTCCAGACTGAAGCAAGTTCACAGTTCACTCAGGGCAGGCGGGCGAGACAGCTTGGTGATAAACTGTTTGGCCTTAATAAAGCCTTCTTAAAGGCACGGCCGCCAACAGCTACCTGTCCTCCCTTCGGAGTCATCGGCTGACCCTGGCATGTCTGTTACCGTGGCAACACCACACTTCCATCCATCCATCATGTCTGGCAGGTGACGGGCACCGATGTGGCGGCAAAGTGCAAAGTCTGCTTTGCAAACAATATTCTGATCCGGAATACTTTATCAGTCCCTGAAGGGAAATTCATTTTTACAGTCAACCTGTCCATAGTACAAAAAGTATATCTATGATACAGTGAAGGAAAGCAAAGGAAATAAATGATAAATAATACATTATGACATCAACAACAAACACAACCAGTGACCATACAGCAGAATGGGATCCAGAATGATTCTCAGTTTATTCTACATTTTGTGCATTTAGTAGCCTTATGGCAGAAGGGATAAAGGAATTTGCATTGCAGTTTGTTTTCTGCACCTGCACATAATAACGCCGACCTGAGGGCAGGATTGCAAATTCACTGCCACGTACGTGATCTGGCTGGGTTAAAATTCTGTTTGCTTTCTGGACCACTCACGCTGTCCAAAGGGAATGCTGGTCCTTAAAAAGGAATACAGTATTTTAGAGCACATTCTGACACTTATTGTCTTTCATAAAAAGACAACCAAACCAGTATATACAAAGTAGAAAATTAAGTTCAGCGACTCTCAATAAAACATTGATAACAAATACATAAGATATTTTCTGTTGACCCCGAAAGAGTTGAGTTTCATCGATCCATTTTCTGAGCCGCTTCTCCTCACTAGGTTCGCGGGCGTGCTGGAGCCTATCCCAACTATCATCGGGCAGGAGGCGGGGCACACCCTGAACTGGTTGCCAGCCAATCGCAGGGCACATACAAACAAACAACCATTCGCACTCACATTCACACCTACGGGGCAATTTAGAGTGTTCAATTAACGTGCATGTTTTTGGGATGTGGGAGGAAACCAGAGTGCCCGGAGCAAACCCGCACAGGCACGGGGAGAACATGCAAACTCCACACAGGCGGGGCCGGGGATTGAACCCCGCTCCTCAGAACTGTGAGGCTGACGCTCTAACCAGTCGTTCACCGTGCCGCCTAGAGTTGAGTTTCCTTAGCAAATTGATTTTCTGGCTTGCTTGCTTCACAATGATGTTCCTGTTTTCACTGAATTCCAGGTTAGAATCAAACATGGTGCTGAAATACTTCAAACAATTGTACTATTTGTACTGCACTATATACCTATCACGATGGATAGTGCTGCTCTTAGGGTCGACGCTGGATTTCCTGAAATCTGTGATCATTTTCTTGGTTTGTAACACATTTAGGTCGAGGATGCGATCATCACATTGCATCATTTTACGAATTTGAGGGGTTTGCATCCATTACTTGATTGGTGGCCCTGAACAAGAGACAGAAAAATAGTGTCGTCTGAAAATTTGACAAGCTGGCTGTTTTCTTGAGAGGATCTGCAGTTGTCTGTGTACAGGATAAAAAAGCAGGGGAGAAAGGACATAGCCCTGGGGAGAACCTGTGTTTGAGGATATGACAGAGGACTTTTGTCCCTTCACAAAAAAATGCTGCAGCCTGTTTGTTAAAAAGTCAGTCAAATTTGATGGGGTAACATAAAATGAGAGTCTAGCCTTCTTAATTGAAATATGTGACTGCATCTTGCTAAAAGCAGAGCTAAAATCAGCAAATGGAAGGCTTGCATGGGATTTAGTTTGTTCGAGATGCTTGTACACTCTCTAAAATGAATAGCTTGGCATCCTCCACACCCTTACTACACACATAAGACTTTAAATCTTAACGATTTTTTATGTTACAACGCCCACACATGAAGACAAAAAAGAAAAAAAATCACACATTTAACAGTTTTGATTGACTGTGTGCGGTGTGTTCAGATTAATATCAAGACAGCACAGCACACACAGATTCTGTTCCACTACCGATCTAGAATCTAGTCCTCCAAAATCTCACGCGATCAAATGTGATCTACCAAAAACAAAGAAGAAGAGGAAACATAGTGACAAATGGGAAAGACAATGCATGAGAGGAGGAAATGATGATGGTTGTTATGACTATTTTTAGCAGAAAAATTCCCAAACTACGAAGAAAGAAAAGATTGTGGAAAAGGTTTGGGAGGCAGACTTGGTAGTCTACTGAGCGAACTAGAGGTAAGTTCTTAAATCCAGCTAATGCCTACATAATAATGTTTTTTTTTTATTTTATTTATTTCCTTGTTCATCAGTCAGGTCGCTTCTTGATTGGCTACATTCCCTTTCACGTCAATTCACAGAGTCATAACTTGGGAGTCATTAGCGAAGATTTTTTGTTGTAAATATTGAACACGTTAAACATTGAAGCTTGTCAGCCCTGACCTCTTTTGGACTCTATTATCAGGACAAATTCACTCTTAACACACCTCAAACAACAGGATAATATTATACAATTATAAAATAATTTGGGATTTGATGTCCTTGGACTGAAAGTGGAAAAATCAGGAAAAAAAATCTGCCTGATTATGTTCATGTGTGAACCAGGCCTTACTCGCTTGCTCGGCAAACTGCAACAGATCCAATTTGTCTGAAGATCATGTGATGATTTCACCCTTCAGGATTTTTGTCAGAGCTTTTTCTTACCAGGGAGTTAAGTACATCTGCCCAGTAAACATTTTGTTCTTCGGGGTGCTATGATTTGGAGAGGGGTATGATAGTTGATCGGTTCCAGACAGTTGGACCAAATCCCACCAAATGTGTTGTGAAGTTTATAGCATCAGGGCTTTCCTATTATTATATTTTTAAAGAGGATTGTGGCCTGTTTATTGTATACCTCCATGTCATTCAGAAGTGTCAGTGACTCTCTTAGCTTGGAAACGTTAAACAAGGTAGACTGAGCAAGCGGGAAAATTCTCTCATTATAAAATAACAACCACTCTTAATCAGTGGGCAGCATCTTATTTACAGTGTGCTGGTAATTTGCTGTTTTCCTGCTGTGACTGACTCAAATGTATCGCTCTCCTGGATCCAACTGGGTGAGAGGGAAACAATCATAAAAACACATTTGTACGTTGACTCCCATGAGCTCTCCAACAAATATTGCTCATAAATAAAAGCCAGAACAGACAGAATTTCTGGCCTTTCACAGATATTCTTCTTTCATCTTGATTAAAACAATGTCCAGTTGCCATCTATCATAGTCAAACAACTGCTTTAAAAGATAGCTCAACAACCAAGTCATGCATAGCTCCTATATCAACACACACTGTAGAAGATGTGTACATTTGCATACGTCCAGGGGCAGGATATAGAGCCTGGGGCACAGCAGCATAAACAGATCTCATGCAAGTCCGCCAAATCCATACTCAGTAGAGATTCATGGACCATGCAAGATTCAAGCTACCCACAGAGAGCATCCATGATGACTATTGATCAAGCAACGATTCCCAGCACCATACAAATGTGATTAGATAAGTTACGACTCAAAAATGCCACTTCCAGTTTGGGGGATGTGCTCGTTTTCAATTGAAAGTGTCGAGTTCTGCATCTCAACTGCTGTCTTCATAGTCAGCCATGCTGCAACTCCAAACCATTCAGGGAGAATTATATCATCTGTAGAGACACTAGAGGGTGGCACTATCCCCAGAATGGCCATAATATATACTGTTGTGTGCACTTGCATTTCGGATGCAGGAATATATACACAGCAGCCATAGATTATTGGCACAATGACTTTATCACAGCTACTGTTTCGTCAATAATGTTTCTTCCTTGTTGTAAGGGTATAACTCTTCTTTGCATTGGAATATGTATGTAAGCCACTGTTGATGAGATATTATACATGCAGTAATAAATCAAAATAGGATTAGATTCATCTCCTGGACAAACTGCAGCCTCTTAATCAGTCAAACCATGGCAGCCTCCAAAATGAATTGGCTGGGTGGTTACATAAGGTGGAGTGGGAACAATTAAAAACAAATCTAAATTCCTCACCAAAGCAAAACGAATCATTCTCTGGGAAATATGCATGTATAATGGAATTGACCGTCACTAAAAATAGCATAGTCATTGTGAAATATACAAACACTTGATAAACAGACCCCGAAGAAGAAAATTAATTAGCCATGCTGAGTGGGTAAACACAGCTATACATCAAGTTCAAGTGGAAACAATAACAGGGATGATGCAATGGTGGAGAGCAACTCCTGACCCCACACTATGCTGGCATCGCAGAATCCCTCGAAACATCCAAAAGCAGGAATTAAAGAAGAAGAAATACTCTTTCGAGGGAAAAGATGGCGTAGGACTTAATAGGGGGAAATGATGGCAGAGGGCAGAGAGAGTAATGAGAAGCAGAAAGGAAGAAAGGAACATAGGGGCTTTTAGCGCTCCTTTGCCATGTGCCAGGGCAAACTCATGCACATGCCCCTACACCTCTGCTTGCCTGACTAAAGACACGGTGTCTGTAGATGCTAATGCTACCCACCTGGGCACACGGCCAAAGGCATTAAGTGGAATTGAATTCCACTAAACTAGCTTTAATCAGCAGCTTTTTAAGGTTAGAATTACTCTCCCTCTCCTCCAGCCCACTGGCCAAGGTTAAAGCAGACAGACAGGGGCTGGGCTTGGCTAATAGGATGCTGGGAGGGGCTAACAGAGTACCGACATGCCAAAGCACATACAGTACTGTACACACACGCAGAGAGTCATGAACTGAAAACACATGTAATACACAAAAAAAACAACAAACATAGCCAATGAGTCAACTTGACAGGCTGAATGAGGCAAAGTTAGCTAAATAATACAAAATTGACATGATTCCGACAGAGGAGTCTTTATCATGTGAATTAGTTTAATTCATTGTCATTCATAATTGAACGCCTATTGCTACCTATTGCTTGTGGGAGCTAATTTCACATACCTATGCAAAAGGTTTTGGATTATTTTTGTCACGTTTTGAACATGTTTTCATGATTAAATCCAAACCTAATTACTCGTTCACAACCAGCCATTTTAGCGCATGTTGACGGAAGTTTCAAGATTCAGCGAACCTACCAGAACAAAGAGTAGATTCTTTCGTGAGAATTTTTTTTTCCTTTTCTAGCTTTTTCTGTTCTTTAGTAATCAGCAGTAGAACATGGCTTAGTTATACCAAAAAACACCAGAAAAGTGTTTTTGTGAAAAGAAACGTCAAGCAAAACAGTGACATTGATGCTAATACTGTTTTGCTTTTGTGAAACATCAGACTATAAAAAAATTAAAAACAAGAATACACGTTTATTGACAAAATAATTTATTTACAGATATACAAATCAGAAACGTGCATTGAGCGATGCTGTTATACAGTTCTATAGTATGTGATCCAGGGTCGCCATGGCAATAACATAGGCACTACTAGCCAGTATAGCAGTAACAAGATTTAGACGCTGTTATTTTATTAATAGTAAATTACTACACATTGCTGCTGTCAAATATGTATTGGTTTGAGGAACTTCCAAACTTTGCAGCATTCATCTTCATTTACATTTGTACAGCATCTAATTTTTAAAATACATTTTCATTTGGACTGGATAACTACCACTAGAGTGTCCCTGACTAAAATGAAAACCTTACTAAAAGAAAAAAGGTGAGACGGCTCGACAAGTGAATGTTTTACACTGCTTTTTATACTTTAAAAAGAGCCAAGAGAGGCATCGCTTTGAACTGCAGTCAGCACATTGACGACGATCCACAAATCTTTGTAAAGCTTGCAGCACTTCTATCAGCAATACAAAAGTTAAGTGTTTCTGCAATAGCCGTCAAGCCAAGCAGAGGCTTTAACATGATGTTTCCACTTCTCTCACTCTTGATTTCATTTATCTTTTAATTCATCTTGAATTCATGTTAGGTGCATTTTTGAAAAAAGGAGATACAGTAAGCTACATATCCTGTACGGGAAGAGATTTTATTTTTTTTTTTTTAAATCACTACAGTTCAGTTAATATTGTCTACAGTATGCTGTTACGTATTAATATACGCTCAAGGGTCCAGAATTAAACATTATAATGAATTGTTAATTCCAAGCTCTATAAATGTTGACCCTGAAACTATGCCAATCTTGCAAGTCATAAATGTGACAGCCAATATCAGAAATGTAAACGTATTAATTTTATTGAACACTTTATGTCACAGGTTGTAAATGCACATTGATTATATGCATAGCAGGTTGAAACCAGCCACTTAACTTAAAACATCCTAATGAGCGTTTCACCTGTGAGCTGTTCTGTCTATCGGAAGCACAAAGACAGCCATGATTATCTGTTTGCATTACAAACAAGAAGCTATCAAGCACATTGCACACTTAATTTCCTTCAACTTCAAGTAATGGATACAGCTATGTTGAAACACAGTCGGACGCCAGGCTGCAAACTTGCCTTTCTTAGCATGATGGCAAACAGCTGAGTGTAAGGAGACAATTCCATACTGTGTGTCTGCTTATTCAAAACAAAAATACACTATTGGTCTGATTTATTGACAGTAGATCCCAAATAGCTGGAGCTAAATTACATGTTCACACTAACAGATTGCGTGCGCGTTGCACGTGATCTACCAAAACTGCAATCTTTTACTAAGATCCAAAATAGGGGGTGCTAACTTGCGTTTCACTAACTAATAGATTAAGCGCGCTGTTGGTGAAAGTTGTAAAAGCAGGAGGAGAGCGCCATATTTAAAATAACGTTTTAGGCTTAAGGTACTTCTGATTGTTTTCACCATGGAACATTTGGGAAAGCCACTGCAAGTCCTAAATGAAGTTTGAAGCCACTTCATTGGATGTGTTAGTAGAAGATGCGAACAAACATATTACTGAGTTCTTCTTTTCTTTTCGGCTTGTCCCGTTAGTGGTCGGCACAGCGTGTCATCCTTTTCCACCCACGCCTATCTCCTGCGTCCTCCTCTCTAACACCAACTGCCATCATGTCTTCCCTCATTACATCCATCAACCCTCTCTTTGGTCTTCCTCCAACTCTCTTGCCTGGCAGCTCCATCCTCATCATCCTTCTACCAATATACTCACTAGCTCTCTGGACGTGTCCAAACCATTGAAGTCTGCTCTCTCTAACTTTGTCATTTCTAATCCTATCCGACCTGCTCACTCAGAGAGCGAACCTCAACATCTTCATTTCCGCCACCTCCAGCTCTGCTTCATGTTGTCTCTTCAGTGCCACTCTCTCTAATCTGTACATCATGGCTGGCCTCACCACTGTCTGATAAACTTTGCCCTTCATCCTAGCACAGACTCTTCTGTCACATAACACACCTGACACCTTCCTCCACCCGTTCCAACCTGCTTGGACCTGTTTCTTCACTTCCTGACCACACTCACCATTGCTGTGGACGGTTGACCCCAAGTATTTTAAGTCCTCCACCCTCGCTATCTCTTCTCCCTGTAGCCTCACTCTTCCCCCTCCACCCCTCTAATTTATGAATATCGGCTAATCTTCATTCCTCTGCTTTCCAGTGAATGCCTCCACCTTTCTTACTGCTCCTCCACGTTCTCCCTGCTTTCACTGGAGATCACAATGTCATCTACGAACATCATGGTCCACGGGGATTCCTGTCTAACCTCATCTGTCAGCCTATCCATCACCACTGCAAACAGGAAGGGGCTCAGGCCTGATCCCTGATGCAGTCCCACCTCTGACTAAAATTCCTCTGTCACATCTACACCACATCTAACCAATGTTCTGCTGCCCTCATCCATGTCCTGTACTATTCGAACATACTTCTCTGCGACTCCAGACTTCCGCATGCAGTACCACAGTTCCTCTCTGGGTACCCTGTCATAGGCTTTCTCTAGATCTACAAAGACACAATGTAGCTCCTTCTGACCTCTGTACTTTTCCATCAACATTCTCAAGGCAAATAATGCATCTGTGGTACTCTTTCTAGGCTTGAAACCATACTGTTGCTCGCAAATACTCACATTTGTCCTGAGTCTAGCCTCCGCCACTCTTTCCCATAACTTAATTGTGTGGCCCATTAACTTTATTCCTCTAAGTTCCCACAGCGCTGCACATCACCCTTGTTCTTAAAAATGGGTACCAGCACACCTTTCCTCCATTTCTCAGATATCTTCTCACCTGCTAGAATTCTGTTGAACAAGCTGGTCAAAAACTTCGCAGCCACCTCTCCTAGACGCTTCCATACCTCCACAGGTATGTCATCAGGAGCAACTGCCTTTCCATTTTTCGACCTCTTTAGTTCCTTTCTAACTCCCCCCACCCCTAATCATTGCTACTTCCTAGTCCACCACACTTGCCTCTTCTACTCTTCCTTCTCTCTCTCTTTCTTTTCCTTATTCATCAACTCCTCAAAGTATTCTTTCCATCTATCCAGCACATTACTAGCACGAGTCCACACATTTCCTTCTCCATCCTTAATCACCCTAACCTGCTGCACATTCGTCCCATCTCTATCACTCTGTAAGGCCAACCCATATGATCTTTATCTTTATCAAACCTGGCATATATGTCATCATATGCCTCTTGTTTGGCCTTTCCCACCTCTACCTTCGCCCTACATCATATCTCCATGTATTCCTTTTGCCTCTCCTCGGTCCTCTCAGTGTCCCACTTCTTCTTAGCTAACATCTTTCCTTGTATGATTTCCTGTACTTTGAGGTTCCATTACCAAGTCTGCTTCTCCCCTTTCCTACCAGAAGATACACCAAGTACTCTTCTGCCTGTCTCTCTGATCACCTTGGCTGTGCCTTTGTCTTCTTAATCTTCCTCCCCCATCACCGGAGTCATCTGACATACCACCATCATATCCTGTCTCCCATACCACTACCTTACAGTCAGTAACCTCCTTCAAATTACATCGTCTGCACAAGATGTAATCCACCTGCGTGCTTCTGCCTCCGCTACTTTCTCGTCCTATCTACACCTTGGTAAAATTATTTGAACCCTGCCCCTAAACTTCTAGCCTTAAGCCTTTCCACCTGCTCTCTTGGACACGAAATATATCAACCTTTCTCCTAATCATCATGTCAACCCACTCCTGAGCTGTTCCTGTCATAGTCTCAACATACAAAGTTCCCACATTCAGTTCTAGGCTCTGTGCTTTCCTCTTGTCTTTCTGCTTAACAACCCGCTTTCCACCTCTCCTTTGGCTTTGACCCACAGTAGCTGAATTTTCACCGGTGCCCTGTAGGTTAATGGTGCTGGTGGCGGACGTTGTTAACCCGGGCCACAACCGATCCTGTATGGTATTCTTTGGAAGAACGCTCATATTTGTTTGGCAAAGTTTTAAGCCGGATGCCCTTCCTGACGCAACCCTTTGCATTTATCCAGGCTTAGGACCGGCCTACAGTTTGCACTGGCTTGTGCCCCCCAGAGGGCTGCATTAAACGTTACTGAGTTACAGAAAATAAATGTACCGCTCTGGTAATTTGGGGGAAGCCATCGAAAGCATGAAAGCCCTGTTTTGTTTGACTTAACTCATCCAGAGTGTGTGAGAATTGGATGTATCTGGCCATCCTCAATAGCAGTACGTTTGAAATTTGTGACAGCACTCCTGAAAACTGCAATGGGAGAGACCACCACAAATTGTCACAGTGCGCTGAAATGACCCGGATGCAAGGAAATGCGAAGTTGAAATGAGATTAAGGGCCTAGCTCACTGGCCTGGAGAATATTTGGTGACCTGATGGGTACTCAAGTCGCCGTTGGTTGCGAAGATGTCTCCGTGACATCTCCTGGAGACTAGCCAGGTCACCAGGGAGTTGCGGTAAATTCAAAAGATTTTTGTTAGAAACATTTTGGACACTTTTAAGTCTCGACCAGGGAGAGGTCGCCATGACACCTTCCGCGTGAATTGGTCTCCACAAGACGTTGCCCTGGTGAAAGCGCAAGCAATATTTTGGGCTCCTGAGTTGCCTGAGTTGACATCTGCGTCAGTGAGTTTTCTTATAGGTGGTATGGCACGACTCCTTCTTGTAAGTCAGACCTTAGATCATTCAGAAGCTCCAAAAATTGCTTTGCTCAAAACCATTTTTGTTTCTGGCATTTCAATTCCTCGCTGCCTCTTATTTCACCTTTGCTGTGCTGGCACCGCTTCGTGTGCCAGTCTGCATGTGCCATTCATATGCGTTATTTGAAGACATAAAATCAGCTAGCACAATTAGTCTCAAGTTTAACAAATCACATGACACATGCTAAATTCAGTTATTTGCATTTACTGTACTCCTTCCATTAAGCACAAAATGAACTCTACGGTAATTCTGCGTAGTTTACTAGTGGATGCCCCTTTCCCAAGACTTTATTTTGCCTGTATAGCACTTTCCGAACCAACTCTTACCTGGAGTGCCAGGTTAGCAATGTAGTCAATGCATGAGAAGAACAAACAACAACAAACCATCAAGAGGTTATTAAACAGTAATAATGGAGACTGCAGTAGTACAGTATGTGCTGTCTCCACCCCAAAACCACCAACTCCAAGTGCTCATACCTAATTACAGCATCCTGCTAACCCAAAACTAACACCAAATGAGGAGTGTATCATTGAGAGGCAGTAATATGAAGTGCCTTGTTAAAAAAAAAAACACTTTATGGTCCCTGTTATAACAATTTTAAAAACCATTTAACAAATTGTTTGTGTTTATCAGGCTGAATATAATTAGAGGTGCAGAACTTGGTTGGACATTGGCAGATGGAACTTTAACAATGCAACAATAAATAACAAAGAGCAAGTGGAATCTATTTCAGCTTTTTCCTTGGCAACCTGTTCACATTCTCCCTATTAGCCCTCAATATAGTCACACATCAACTAAAACAAGCATCAAACGTACCACTGCTACTGCTTGATAAATACTATAAACACTACTCTATATGAGTGCTCATTAAACTTTCATTTTCTTAGCTATGGTAAGGAGAAAGTGCCACTGCTTAGAAAAAGGGAGCAGGTCCTCTGCATTAACGAGATCACGCACACATGCTGCTAAAGATGACATCACAGGCTCAGCATCTGTGTCGCGGGTTACGCCAGGCAGACGCGGCACCTAATTCTATGTGAGCGCTCAGACTTGTAATGGCGCACACTTCTGTGAGGGCTGATTAGCAGAGGGTCACGTCTGCGCCCCCCATTGTGATCTATAGGCACTTCAAATTTCCAATATATCCAGTGTGAGCAAGGGAGAGAGCAGTGGGACTGTAAATCATGACGAGCCTTACAGAGCAGTGGCGAAAATATGATGGATGGAGCGCAAGGAAGCTAGTGAGGGACATGGTTTGTATGGAAACATGAAGCGGGGAGAAAAATGGGGGTTGGGGGAAAATTACGAAGGGAATGAGGTGATCGGAGAGGGAGTAGGGCACATCTAGAGGGGAGAGGAGCACAGAACAGACAGACATCAGAGAAAGGAGATACGATTACCAAGGCGACGGCAAGAAAAAATTCCTGCCGGGAAGAAAGAGTCAGAGTGTTGGGAAGAAAGGGAGTGGGAGAACAGAGAGAAGGGGGGATAGAATGAATGCTAACAGGGAGCCCAAAACCAGTACTGAGGCTTTATCCTTCACAGGCAGAGGAGCAACAATCGCAAACACATTTTCTCTCACCCTGGCCCTATGAGAGATAAAAAAGCAATTTGTATTCTATTCCTATTCAGAGTCGCTTGGCCTGTTTCTCTGCCTGCATATTTGTAAACACAGCTTTGTCAGAGCAGCTTAATCTTCCCAACACAAACACAGAGTACAGGAAGGAGGGGCCACAAAGGGTGAGGAGGGTGACGACGGGAGAGGAGAATGAAAGAGAACGGGGAGTGGAAACAGGAGAGGATGCGAGACGGGGGTCACATGAGATGCCGGGCCAGGACATCACGCATCACAACTTGTTTTCGTCACGGCTTACACGGGATGCCCACATGTCTGGTCCCACTATGCCATGCGCACAATGACACATTTGGACTTTCTATGTCATCCTGAGCCTGGGCCTGTTTTCCTAACGTCAACCATCACAAACATATGCCCAACCCTTACCTTAACATGCAAAAGAAATGCTACAATTAACCTCTGATTGCCCTCAGGTTCAAGCTTTACAATGACAGACAGGCTAGTAGGCTAAATAAACACAATGCTTTTGCACCTGTCACCGCTATACAGCATCTAGAGAGTAGTAGAAGTAATAGTGCTCATTAGAGATGTCCTGTTCACATTTTTTTGCACCCGAGTACAAGTCGAGTCACTTGATTTTGAGTACTTCCCAATACCGAATCTGATCCGATACATCAGCAATGCATTTAAAAAGAAAAGGATATACAGTATATATACAGTGGAACCTCAGTTTTTGTACACCCTAGTTGTCATGAAATTTGGTTTTCAACTCTTTGTTTGCCATTTTGACCCCCAGTTTTCGTACACCCACTCAGTTTTCATTGGTTTGAAAATGGTTCGTACAAAACTAATGTGCCTGTCCGAGTGACTCAGCCACTCAATCTCGCACCCACAGAAAGCGCTGCATGCGCATGTGCAACTTTATTGAGTGTTGTTTCGTAAGGCTTGTGAATATGTCATCATGCCACATTGCATCATAAACGTATCGGCCCTTTTCCGGTCTTTTGTTTACGAGTCAGCTGTGTCCTGTCTGTATTCCTGTTAACATCATATTTTCTCAGTCAAGTTTAAGTATGGTCAGACATTGCTGTGTTATGTGGTGCAGCACTTCCTTTAGTGAAGCTTTTGCACAGCCAATCACATACTGACTGAACTACTTAATTCACTGTTTAATTGCAGTACAAACTTTCTACTAAAAGAGGGTACCAACAGCAACATGGTCATACAGCCCATGACTTGCATTGGTTTATACAGTATATATTATGTTGAATAAAAGGTAAAAGTGATGTTTAATGTTTATCTTTCCATTTCATTATTTATATGTACTTCACGTGGTTTTCTGTATGTTAAATTAAAGCTATTCTCTATAAAATGCATTTTTTTGTTAAGCTTTTTGGGTTTCTGGAATGTGTTCACTGGATTAACATTATTTCCTATGGGAAATATTGCTTTGGTTTTCATACACTTTTTGGAATGTATTACTCACACAAATCAAGGTTTCACTGTATACACAAAGGCTTTAAATGCAAGATTCCTATATTTGAGAGCATTTGATTTCTTCCATAGTAAACAAAACATCTACAGCACCTTCTCAGAAACATTTAACATGTGCTAACATGTCTTAATTAAATGTTAAATGGCTCAATGCAGCTGTGTAGCTGGTGGGTTACACACATCCATCCATCCATTTTCTGAGCCGCTTCTCCTCACTAGGGTCGCGGGCGTGCTGGAGCCTATCCCAGCTGTCATCTGGCAGGAGGCGGGGTACACCCTGGACTGGTTGCCAGCCAATCGCAGGGCACATACAAACAAACAAACAACCATTCGCACTCACAGTCACACCTACGGGCAATTTAGAGTCACCAATTAATGCATGTTTTTGGGATGTGGGAGGAAACCAGAGTGCCCAGAGAAAACCCACACAGGCACGGGGAGAACATGCAAACTCCACACAGGCGGGGCCGGGGATTGAACCCGGGTCCACAGAACTGTGAGGCTGACGCTTTAACCAGTCGGCCACCGTGCCGCCGGGTTACAAACAACACTGTTGATTATTTGCCTCCTTAAATGCAACCACTGGCGCACAAGTTTGCTTGTTGGCTAATATCACATTTGACTCGTTAGACTTCTATTTATTTGAATGTAATTGCATCACATTTGCTAACCTGTCGCTCTTGCAACTGTTTGACAATGCTAGTCAGCAAGCTGTTTGGCCACGGGCTTTGCAAACTTAGTTTGTAGTATCTTCGACTTGGCCTAACCGTTGGCCGCACAAGCAAAAATGTTTCCACATCCTACTCCATGCAGTCTTTTTCCTAAAAGGCTAAATACTGCACTGATCGAAAAACTCTGAGAACTACAGGTACTCAGGGGATGCTGGTTACCCACACTACCACCTGTATATCCACTGGCCCAGAAGCAAAATCATTCATTTTATTCCTTAGAAGAGTGAAGGAAACCGCCATGTGGCAAGACGTCCACACCACAATTACTGATTATACTGTACATAAAAGCGAAGACTGAACCACAGGGCGGTGGATGGGGTGGCCAACTTGGAAGCGCTATTCGTCTGGGTGCACATTCGCTCACAGAGGCATGAAATTGGGCTGAACAACACCTGCCAATACACATTGCATGAAAGAGCACTGATCTAGCAAACTCACACTCCATATCCTCCATATCACACTGTATCTATTTGTACATACTGCGAGATGACTTTATTGTGGCCCTCAGTGCCCAATTAAGGACTCCTGGCTGGTCCATCTAAACTCAATATTGCAGGGAAGACAGAGTGGCAACAACATTCACCAGCGTCGTCCACTGTCCTGAGTCACCCTCAAACCTGGCAACACCTTTCACACCCAATGTGGCGATTAGATTAGGGATTAGAGGGGATGACAATAACGATTACAGAGGTGCTATTATGCACTAAAGCAGCCAAACTATATATTTTGCTTCAAAGAATAGGGGACAATGTGCCAACTGAATTAAACCGAATTAACTCAAACTAGTCACACAGCTGTCAGAAAAAAACAGTCGTAGCAACCACACACAAAACATTTTTGTTGTTGTTGTTGTTGCTTGCTGCCTTGGTTTTAACAAGATGATATAATATCATTTTGCATTCCATAGTAAAATATGTTAACTTGTTATTGTCGCCAATGGAGGCCCTCACACTTGTGTCCGTGGGGGGGGGGGGGTAGAGAAAGATGTGGAGAGAAAGGCGGCACCACAGAGTGGCAGTGTGGCAGGCTAACGTGAAGGCATGGAGAGCAGCAGGCAGATGGAGCCGCCTGAATGCCCCCGGGCGGCCGTGTGATGAAGACAGTGGGGAAGGCAAGTGAAAGGGTCCATGTTATGTGCAGACTTGCGACGAATGGGGAGGGATGAGGGTGGCTGGGTATGGTGGTTGGGGGAAGCAGGCAAGGGAGCAGGAGAGGAAGAAAGCAGACAGAGGGAGGGAAAAAAAATCAGCCTTTGAGTCAAAAAGAGGGAAAGCAAAGCAAATGAAAAGTGACACTTTAATTCGGAGGGCTTCTTCTTGCCTGAGTTATTATGAGATGTTTGTAAACTGGCTTGTTCATGCATCTCCGCTGGCCTCACGCCTGGCTCCCCTCTCACTGAGGGTACCTGTGGCGCTAACCTGCCAGCACGGGAGCCACGGAGTAGGGGGCGGCCCAGTGCCACCATCCTCTGCTTTGATCCGCCCACTTCTTCCTCCCATACAAGCTCACCATCATCATCACTCAAATACAAAATGTCTCTGAGGTGCTTCTATCACACGGCCAGTGTCCTCCAAACTCCTGCTCAAATCTGGGAAGCAAGGGTAATAGCTTTGGCTTCACAAAAATATTTTTTTCGGTCAATTTGGTTCGTGTGAACCCAAGCGCAGAGAGGATGTTGACTGCAAACTGTTCATTCAGACAGAAAAATATGAAAAATAACCATGGAAACAGACCAATATAATTTGACAGGCTTGTGAAGGAAGGCCGGCCAAGCTTTTTGACTCTGACACTGAATGGAATTTGAAGAGTTTTAGAATGCAGGTACAAGCAGGCAGGAATGAACAGAGAAGGTGGGCGTCCCGAGTGAAGCAAATTCAGTTTGCTGAGATGAACGTGTGCATATAACACAAGTGGATGCCACACAGACACAAACAGACTCTCATAAACTCTGAAAGGAAGATTTTCTACCACTTGGACGGAGTATAGTGAGCGTCTTCTTTTGTTTCCAATATTAAAACTTGTCAAAAGACAGCAAAATAGGTGATTTATATCATTCCGCTTAAATTATTTAGGCCAGTGATTCTCAGACATTTTACCACCTCAAACAATACTTTGCTCTCCAAGTATCACCATCATGACCAACATTAAAATACAGTAATTAGTAAGCCTAAGTGTTCTCAACTCAGCAAAAACGAGGCAGTGGTTTTATTCCTTAAAATGTGTATTTGATTTTATTGTAGCAACCCACTTTAAACATTATGCACAGTTTGAACACGAACATTATGCTTAAATATAGGACAATAAATAATTGTACTTAAAAAAATTATTCAATTAAAATGTCCATCCATCCATCTTTTATACTACTTATTCTCACTGGTATTACACATAATGTTACACAGAAGCTAGAAGCTTCATTTTAATACAGTATGTTTGGTTGTATTTCCTGTTTTAAATGTTGTAAATTATATTTGTACTTACTTCAGAATTATTATCGTTTTTTATTTTAGCGTATCACTTGGGAGTGCCCGCCTACCACTAGTGGTACCCGTACCACACTTTGAGAATCACTGCTTTAAGGTATCCACATTGATATACGATTTTGAAACAAAGAGCACCGCAAAATATGCCTTTTCTCAAACAAATCTCCAGCAGAATTTCAAAAAGAAATTAAGCATTTTGTTCAGTGTCCTGCATCGTTTGTACAGTGTCATGTCCCTCTTCTGTTTCATTCATAGTGTCACACTGCTATGTCCCACGATATACACTAGGGCTGTACAATTTTGGCCAAAATAGTAAACACGATTATTTTGATCAATATTGTAATCACGATTATGAATCACGATTAGTCCTCATGTTAGGGAAAAATCTTTATTTTTATTACACTACATTTCAACAAACAATATGTAACAGTTTTCAGTTCAAAATGATTCTTTAAATGCGAATAAATGACAAAACAATTCCACATTAGCAAGGACCGACTGACTAAATGTGCTATTGCAAAATGCAATCACGAATTGCAACTTCATGGAAGGAACTACAGATATTGCATACAATATAACATTAGTCTGCAAGCACCGACTTCCCAATCCCCGTTGTCAATATAGTGAATTGTCAAGGAAGGGCACATCTCCGTGGTTCTGCTTGACGATTGGTCAGTCGTGCACAGTCACAAACTGCAAAGAATCAATGCCATTTTGTTCCAAAATAAAATGCTTTTATTTTTAAGTTGGCACCATAGCGCAGTGCCGGAGTTTAATGAAGTCTTAACCGTGCGTTTGCCCCCTGTTGGCTGGCTGACTGGGTTGCGGGCAATGCTGCAAATGAAGCACTTTTCATTTGCAGCAGTTCCCATATTTTAAATGTACAACACAATCGCCGCGGCACGGTGAAGACTGGTTAGAGCATCAGCCTCACAGTTGTGAGGACCCGGGTTCAATCCCCGGCCCCGCCTGTGTGGAGTTTGCATGTTCTCCCCGTGCCTGTGTGGGTTTTCTCCGGGCACTCCGGTTTCCTCCCACATCCCAAAAACATGCATTAATTGGAGACTCTAAATTGCCCGTAGGCATGACTGTGAGTGCGAATGGTTGTTTGTTTCTATGTGCCCTGCGATTGGCTGGCAACCAGTTCAGGGTGTACCCCGCCTCCTGCCCGATGACAGCTGGGATAGGCTCCAGCACGCCCGCGACCCTAGTGAGGAGAAGCGGCTCAGAAAATCGATGGATGGATGGAAAACAATCGCCGACAATCAAGCTCATTTAATCGTAGCAGCCAAAATTGTGATTACAATTCAAATTTGATTAATTGCGCAGGCATAATTTCCGCACACAACTTTTGCCACTCCAACTCAAGACCATGCAGTGCGAACAAGCCACATCAGGGGTTTCGCAAACTACCAAACTGTATCGTGTCCAGCAAAACTAAGCTGTAGCATTTGCTTTAAAGGTGATGGCAAATATAAAAGGAACAAGAACACAGGACAAAGTGAAGGTGTGAATAAGAGCGTGAGCAATGGCTCGGGTGGGCTCAGTCAGAGCGCAGACAGGTCTCCGGAGGTTGTAAAATATGGCATCGTTTCAGTCTTTCAACAGTAAGTATGCAGTCCTCCTTTTTCGTATCCTTTCACTGTCTAAGGGCAGAGAAACACTTCTGTCCTTCGCAGCCCAAATAACCATCCAACATAAAATAATGCAGCCAGTTTTAGACATTAGTTGCCCGAATCTGTGGGCGTTTTATTTGTAGCTGGATGGGCTCTTTGTCCCCATTCCCTCCTGGAATCTCAAGGTTATAAATGGTGAAGGATAAATTTAAAATGCCAACGTCAAACACGTCTCCATGTTTGCCTTGTACCGTTTTCCCTTCTCACGGAGACGTTCGAGTCCAGTGCTTGATTTATTTGCAGCATGCACCATTAATCCTGCGCTCATGCATGCCGCTGCTGAATAATTGATCTCTTTACTACTGTAACTAAATCCCTCAAAAAACAACGACAACCTGCCTCCTTCTTTATCCCTGTAAATCTATTCCCTCTTATTCTTCCACTGCAAAAATCTTTTCACTCAAAGCTGTCTTTAAAATCTACACTTTTTCTGTACCGTATAATTGTTGAAGTGGCATTTTTTTCCACCAGAGTGTTTGATACTGTTCAACCACCAGATGGCGTCTCTCTCTCTCACTCTCTTTGGCTGTTGATGAGGATTCAGAGGGGGAAGCCTGGCCTTTTGGTCCATATGCTTAAAACTAAATATGACTTGGATGTGAATGGTCAGCTGGTAGAAGATGCTCTGACAATGCAAACATTGTAGCACCTTGGTCTGCAGAAGAGGGGTGCTGTGACCATTCATTTCTCTGTAGAACCTGTCTTTCATTTGTTTTTGCTGTTGTTGTCTTTTTGCATATTACAATTCAAGTAATAAGTATGGTATCTCCCCGAATGCCACTTGCTATAAATCAGAGGGAAATAGAGCTGTCATCTTAGCAAACAATAGGACCAGTTATCATTAAAATGTTCTTGAGTTGCACTGCAAGCCCAGCCATGAATGCCAATGAGTAGGAAAGTGATCTATGAACCACTTTAACATGTCTTATTTCTCTACAAACACACATACGTGACCACACAGAATTTTAAAAAATGCATTTCTAATTGAAAGATGTTTACTGCTGTCTTCGTTGGTAACACAGACTATACCACCGTTTTTGTTGAAAAAGGATGCTGTGCTAAAGTTGCCAGAATACAGAATTTCTGTCACAGAATATATGTTCTTTTGAAAGGCAAAAAAGGGAAACGTGCCGCTGGCATTTCACAGTAAAATCAGTGCTTAGCTGAGCAGGAGGAAAATATCCACAAGACACTGAACAATGTTGACTTCCTCAGACCGCGACATGTGAATAATGGCTTCACAAATAGCAGTCTGATTATGACATTCGAGCTGTTTAATGACTTCTTGTGACAAATAGCGCACAATCACACAGTCATTCAATCACAACATGTGGGTCCAAGTGACATTATGAAGATTTAGGTCAGTAATTGGAAAATGAGCACCAAATTTGATTGCAGGGATGACATTGTTCAATGTCACTAGCGTGACATGAATTTTTGCATCATTTGTCACACAGTGCTGTCAGCTGTCCTTGACAGCCAATAGGATGTCAAGTCAGCTATATGCCAACATTATTACCGGCTTCATGACATATGGATCATATAAAGTCTCTATTTTCCCAGATTCTTAGCTCATGAGACAAAATATGTGCATAAACACATGAGACTTCAATAGCTTTCATGTAAATCCCATGGCATTGTTTCTATGCAAAGGGAACAGAATCAGATATGCAAGGAAATTGGTATGTCCCTCTTGAAAAGGTTGAAGTGTTTGTCCAATCTCTGATTAAATGTGATTTGGTGTACAGTGGCGCTCTTTTCCTTGTGCACGCCAACACCTGTTTGTCTGTAGGAAGCACAGAAAGACTGCATGAACAACATGAAATGAAAAGGATGAGGAGCAATCTAATTATTTACTCAAATACATTTTCATTAAATACTGCTTTTTTAAAAAAAACATTTTTATGAATCACCGGCAACAAATACATCCATCCATCCATCCATCAATTGTCTGAGCCGCTTATCCTCACAAGGGTCACGGGAGTGCTGGAGCCTATCCCAGCTATCATTGGGCAGGAGGCGGGGTACACCCTGAACTGGTCGCCAGCCAATCGCAGGCCACAAATACAGTATGTGCAATATTTTCCAAAGTAGAAACATACAGGGAAAAGCATAACGTGTGTTATTATATGACCGTATTTAAATAAGTTAATAAATTATCCCAAAGGAAACTTAGTCTTAAAAACCCTGTACAGTGAATTTCAAGATTTGATTGGAAATAAATTATAAAAGTACATGTATGGAGAGAAAAGCTGAAAATGTACTGTATGCAAAGAATGAGATCAAAGTAGTACTGAATTGTGTTTTCACCATTTCCGTTTTCCTGATTTTCGGGCACAATGGCGCACTTCGGCGAGTCCACCCGCACCCCGGGCTACCGTAATATGTTGGAACGCAAAGCATTTATTGTGGGTATATAACTAGCAGGAAGTATGTGCTCAAATGTCTATCATGTATAGTGAGCCACAGACTGAATGTTGTGTGCATGTTGCTGCCGTGATGAATAAACGGTTGACTTTCCCTTAAATGTCTCCCTTATATGGACCTACACACTGACACAAAAATGAGTGAAGAGGTGACACAGCAGACTAGCCCGCCGCCTGTCCGTGGTGTCGCAAGTTCGCTGGTGGCTAGCGGCCTTGAAAAATGTGCTGTAACGAACTACAGTATTATTGCTCAGAAATATGCTTTCCATAGGTGTATCCCTAAGTGATGCTGGATGAGGATTAAGAGGCCATTCATACTGTGGCCACAAAGAGGCCTCCAGTGATATACTGCACTGAGGCCCATAAAATATTGCTCCAGGATTTTCAGGGAGTGTAGCTCTGCAATGGGGAAAAAAACAACAACAACAAAAAAAAAACACATGAAACACTACACAAGCGGTTTAATCTGAGTGAGCAGAGTGACGCTATCTAATCAAAGCATACACCTCCTTAATTATAGCTTAATTTTCATCTGTGTCAACAAGAGTTGCCTGTCAACGCTTGGTGATGCCTTCATTGCGCCTGGAGGAGCTCCACAATCTCAGTTGAGTCTGTCAAGGGTTGCCTTATCCATCGGGGGCGTGGGTGTCCATCTCGTCCTCCCTGTGCTACATACAGACTAGAATGTTCTATCAGTTCTTTTTCCAGAGCCCCCAGTGCAGTGCCCTATCTCATTATGTGGGCGAGATGTTTGGGGGTCTCTCGGTGCCAGCCTGTCACGTTGTCAGCGAGCATAATGCCTCTCAGTGGGTGCGCAGCTACTGCAGTTTGTGTGTCTGTGAGTGTATGTGAAGGGTGGTGCGTACATTACGCTCCTGTCTTGTATTCCTTTCACGCACTATTAGAATCCAGAGGTTGTCAAAATGAATTTCCGATTTAAATGTCATTGGGTCCCCTTGACTGGAGTAAATACATTCCGTGGATTTGTCTATGTCTTTTAAATTTGTGTCCATTGCTGAGGGTGAAATTTAATTAAGCTGGGAGCTTTAAATAGTTGGGTGACAGGGGAGTGAAAGTGAGATTTGCTAGCCAAACTGCACATTAATAAAATATCTGAAGGATGACAAACTATAAGGACCAGACAGCACAAAAACTTCTGGAAAGGGCTTAAATGACATTTAATATATTTTCTGGCAGACACAAACATAGACTGACACCAGGAGGCAGATGGGAATGAAGACAATATCTCTGATTACTAAACCTGGCATATGTAATGACTGTGTCAACTATTCTGGAGTGCTGTATTGTATTTCATGTTCTCTGAAATGTGAGATATGGCTTTTGCAAACACAAATAGTCTCCACCCAACACCACCTTGTACAAATTAAATAACAGTAAAGGCTTCTTTATACTCGCGCGGGCGGTGACCACGCTGACGTCACTGCGGCTATCCGGCGCACAGTTTGCCTTTATACTCGAGCGCAATCCACGCGCGCTGTTTTGAAAATGTGCTGGAGTTCTCCTCCAAGTCGGGGGGTGTCACTACAGCTAGTGTTGGCTGACACCACGGGGTGGAGTTTCCTCTGCATTTTATGGTATTTCCGGGAGCCGTTTTTAACTTTCCTTTCCGGAACAAGGAACAAAGCAACAACAATGGTGACCGTGGAACAGTGTCTGCTAGAGAAAATGGACCTAGATGACCAGATGATACGTTTAAATATGCTGCAAAATCGATCAGGCGTTGGTGGTATGTGGAACCAAGGGGAAGGCTGAGTACGTCATCACAGCATGTGACTAAAACAGACCAATCATGAGAGATGATCTCCGCGGCATTCAACGCGCAGCAACAATTTTTGCTGTGTGCGAGTCAAGTGATGCATAGGGGCCGCGCGGCCCGATGCGTCGGTCATGTGTTGCAATGCGGGCGCTGTCGGCAGCGGAAGCGCGGGAGTATAAAGAGGCCTTAAGAAAGTGTTGAGCTTTAAAGCCACTGTAAGACAAATACAATGACATGCTTTTCTGACAAGCTGACATACTGTCATTGATTCGGAGTAAGTCACACATGTGCAAGTCGCAACTAAGTCTCAAGTCTTAACCATCCAGTCACAAGCAAGTCCCAATTGACTGTGTGTGTGTGGGGGGGGGGGGGGGTTGGAATGAATTTTTGGTTTAAGCAAGTCACACAGTCTTGCTCAGTCACAACATACATTGGAGTGATAATAAAATGTTTTTCAACTGATCAAAAAACTACATGTTAACCTGTAAATATTAAATAAAGAACTTTATGAAATAAAATTGATATATAGTTATATTAAAAGAATTCAAATAATTCATGTATTTTTGCATGAATGTTTAAAGCTACCAATGTATTTAATGCTGTTACTGTGATGATATACATTAAAATGTGTATGTGATGCATATGGGAGTAAATATGTGATAATCAGATTTAAAAATGACAGCACATGCGTTGTTTTTTTGATGCACATCTGTTTCTCAAAATGTTCTCAATTAGCTTACCTGGATAAATAAAGGTTAATAAAATAAAATAAAACTATATGTTAGTGCATGTGTGAATGGGTGATTGAGAGGTATAAACGTTGTACACTTTCTAGATTGTCCCTTTATGAAGTTCAGTTCATTTACTTTTGCATTACTTTACGGGCGGGTCTGCCACATCGAGTATGGTGGATGTGCTGACGCAGAGCAGTGCAGCGATGAGACTCAAGGCAGTGTCTATGTAAACATACAGTATCAATGCTAACATATTCATAATTTCAGTTTCTTAATGGTATTACTTTATTGTCTTCTCAATTAAATGGAGACTGTAACTGACATGAAGAATTGTACATTTTTACCGGTGAGCTAAACTGTGAAGCTAACAAGCATACCTGAAATTACATGCCATAGTTGTATGTCTCTTATCTTTGAGTTGCAAACCTTGCATGTTGCCATTGTCTTTGTTCCGATTTTATATAAATCGTAATCCTTGAATCCAAATGTTATCATCTTTGGAGCTCCTTGCCTGATACTGGCTTAATGAGGTGGCCTCAGCAATCTGCAGCATAGCAAACTGCTGACAGGTTTGCAGTGCGCACAGCACAAAAAATAAAAACTTGTTCAAAAACATAAGGCACACCAAATTGAAAATTCTGATAAAAAGGATGACTTGTCTCGTAACAGTATGCAGTTCATGTCAATGTCAAGTATTTTTTAGTCAATCAAGAAGTCCCAAGTCCTAAAGATAGTGACTTGAGTCTGGCTTGAGTCATGTGACTCGAGTCCCACACCTCTGCATACTGTAGGTATAGTTACTAGGCTTTACACGATCAGGATTTTTGGGGCAGATCACCGATCACAGATCAGCAAGTTTAAAAAAAAACGATAACCGATCCGATCACAAGATGGAGTAATGTGTCCATTTACATCTTGTTCATTTATTGTATATACTTGTGTTCTGTATGACTTTTTCTTTTATTGTATATACAGTGGGTACGGAAAGTTTTAAAAACCCTTTAAAATTTTCACTTTGTTATATTGCAGCAATTTGTAAAAATCATTTAGGTTAATTCTTTTCCTCATTAATGTACACACAACAATATGGGTATTGACAGAAAAAAAAGTAATTGTTTAAATTTTTGCTGATTTATTAAATAAGAAAAACTGAAATATCACACAGTCATAAGTATTCAGACCATTTGCTGTGACTCATATTTAACTTGGATGCAGTCCATTTCTTCTGACCATCCTTAAAATGGTTCTACACCTTCATTGGAGTCCAGCTGTGTTTGATTATACTGATTGGACTTGATTAGGAAAGCCACACACCTGTCTGTATAAGACCTTACAGCTCACAGTGCATGTCAGAGCAAATGAGAATCATGAGGTCAAAATAACTGCCTGAAGAACTCAGAGACAGAATTGTGGCAAGGCACAGATCTGGCCAAGGTTACAAAAAAAATTGTGCTGCACTTAAGGTTCCTAAGAGCACAGTGGCCTCCATAATCCTGAACTGGAAGACATTTGGGACAATCAGAACCCTTCCTAGAGCTGGCCAAACTGAGCAATTGGGGGAGAAGAGCCTTGGTGAGAGAGGTAAAGAAGAACCCAAAGATCACTGTGGCTGAGCTCCAGAGATGAAGCCGGGAGCTGGGAGAAAGTTCTAGAAAGTCGACCATCACTGCAGCCCTCCACCAGTTGAGGCTTTATGGCAGAGTGGCCCGACGGAAGCCTCTGCTCAGTGCAAGACACATGAAAGCCCGCATGGAGTTTGCTAAAAAAAATAAGATTCTCTGGTCTGATGAGATCAAGATAGAAATTGTTGACCTTAATTCTAAGTGGCCTGTGTGGAGAAAACCAGGCACTTCTCATCACCTGTCCAATACAGTCCGAACAGTGAAGCATGGTGGTGGCAGCATCATGCTGTGGGGGTGTTTTTCAGCTGCAGGGATAGGACGACTGGTTGCAATCGAAGAAAAGATGAATGTAACCAAGTACAGGGATATCCTGGACGAAAACCTTCTCCAGAGTGCTCAGAACCTCAGACTGGGCCGAAGGTTTACCTTAAAAAAAGACAATGACCCTAAGCACACAGCTAAAATACCGAAGGAGTGGCTTCAGAACAACTCAGTGACTGTTTTTGAATGGCTCAGCCAGAGCCCTGACTGAAACCCAATTGAGCATCTCTGGAAAGACCTGAAAATGGCTGCCCACCAACGTTCACCATCCAACCTGACAGAACTGGAGAGGATCCAGCCCAAATCCATGTGAGAAAAACTTCTTGCATCATTCCCAAAAAGCCTCATGGCTGTATAAGCTCAAAAGGGTGCTTCTACTAAATACTGAGCAAAGGGTCTGAATACTTATGGCTGTGTGATATTCCAGTTTTTCTTTTTTAATAAATCTGCAAAAATGTCAACAATTCAGTTTTTTTTCTGTCAATATGGGGTGCTGTGTGTACATTAATGTGGAAAAAAAAAAAAAAAAAAAAACTTAAATGATTTTAGCAACTGGCTGCAATATAAAAAAGAGTGAAACATTTAAGGGGGTCTGAATACTTTCCTTACCCACTGTACTTGTGTACTGTATCCTGAGTACTGTATCCATCCATCCATCCATCCATCCATTTTCTGTACCGGTTATCCTCACTAGGGTCGCGGGCGTGCTGGAGTCCATCCCAGCTTAAAATTATTCTCTCGCATTTTAGACAAAAGTGAAAACATCAATGACCTCTCGGGGGCATTCAAGGATTGGCCACTGACATAAGTTTAGGTCAAATCAACATTACATGACAGAAATAATGGGTGCTAACTTACTTTATTTATCCATCTGTCCATTTTCTTTTACCGGTTATCCTCACTAGGCAATTTAGTGTCTTCAATCAACCTACCACGCATGTTTTTAGGATGTGGGAGGAAACCGGCGTGCCCGGAGAAAACCCACCCAGGCACGGGGAGAACATACAAACTCCACACAGGCGGGGCCGGGATTTGAACCCGGGTCCGTTTGGCTTTTCCTTCCCCCACCTCACCCGATCAGCATAAAATGCTAATTATCGGTCGATACCGATCACACCGATCATATCGGCGTAAACTCTAATAGTTACAGTAGTTATAAATGGATATCAAATGAACACTGGCTCGTAAACTACACAAATGAATTCCTGCCCTGTGTAAAAACAAGCCTTTATGTAGCATTTCTTTGATCTATAATTGGTGGCATGTACCGTAATTTCTCATGTACAATGCGCAATTGTGAAAAAAAAGTGTCAAAAGTCGCATTACACATTATACATAGGTATAGGGGAAAATGGAAAAAGCTAACATTTTATAAATGTATGCCGGCATCGAGAGGTTATGAAAAAGCTGTACACTTTCATTCCAATATGCCACCGCCACCTAGAGGTTATGAGAAAGGTGAAGCCTACACTTTCATTCCAATATGACAGGGGTACGTATGATTGTATATATGTACAGTTATGCTCATACGTTTACATACCCTGGCAATATTTGTGAAGTATTTGTCATAGCCTGTCACCTGCAGTTCCTTGTTTGGAACTTGGGTGACGCTTGGTGCCTCACCTTCCCACCTCTCTCTCTCTCTGTCTCTCTCTCTCTCTCTCTCTCCGGTTACCACCACCCCCTCACCTGCGCACCTGTTCCTCATCAGTACTTATCACTGCCTGTATTTAAGCCTGCCAGATCCAAGAGTTCGGCCCCACATTAGCATGGCGCGGGTGCAAATGCACATCTGTATTTTCATGAATGCAAATAAAGACAAGCTTATAACTTGTGAGGGAGAGTGCAAAGGAGAATGAGGAGGGGAGGAGTGTGTTAATTAATGTGAGATGTGCTGATGTCGCTGTGTTTGTTCTGTAATAGAGTGTCGCGCACAGCACCGACACCTCAGGTGGGTGATTAGCGGTAATTATATAATTACACAAAATGTGATAATAAACAGCACAGAGGGAACCAGCTCCATCATCTTCTTTGCAGCCACTCATATGTAAGCGAATACCGAGGTTAATATGCACAAATGGAAACATACACACACATAGTGAAAGAGGGATGTGCAAGCCAGATAGTCCAAGTTGATGCAAAAAGTAATGGAACACTCACACTTGTCCTCCACCCGCACCTGTGAGTAAAAAACGATTTGCTTCCTGACAAACAGTAACGGCCAATAAAACAAGTGCTGAGTCGCTCCCAAAGGCAACCGAGGGAAGCGGGGGACAAATGAACACAAACTGGAAGTAAAAAGCTTCTCCCAGGAGGATTTGGCCATTTCTGTAGTCTTCACACTCGCTCTTGCTTGAGTGAGGAACACTACATGTGAAAGATCTTAAAGTTGCCCAACTTATCTGTAAGACCGCTGCTATAAGCAACACAAACACAAATAAAGATACAGTACTGGGGTGTACGTGACATTGCAGTTTTACCTTAAAAATCAGCTTAGGGTATGTGTGTTCCAATAAATGCCGGTGTTAGTCTGTATGTCAAAGTGACCTTCAACTAAAGACTTGAGATACATTTGAGAGTTTACTGCTCTATTTCCAAGAGGTGACAGCCAAAAAAGAAAGACAGAATGTATTACGGACAAAAAAGTCTGGACAGTATAAATGAGTGAGTGAGAGTATAACTAAAAAGTGAAGGACCAGCGGGGGATGGAGGGAGGGAAGCGATAATTACTGCTAATAAGGCCCACTGGAATTCAGGCTTCACATCAGGTATAAGATGATCTGATTACTGGGGTATATTGGGAACTGATCCGTTAATCCCATCATTGCTGTTCAACTCTCGCTCAACATGGGGATGTACAGTACGCGTCTAAAAACTGTGCAAAGTCAGTCCAACTCAGTCTTGTAAAAGTGATGCACACAGCGAGCACAGTAAATATTATTTTATTAGGTATTTTACATTCACTTCATCCTGCATAATTCAACACAGATCCACAGGAGTTAAAGAAATATCTGCATATCTTCGCTCTCAGGTGGAATCCTCTCTTCTCCAAAATGACTATTTTAATGTGGTGACCTGTTTTCTCCGGGCACTCCGGTTTGTTCCCACATCCCAAAAACATGCATGGTAGGTTAATTGACAACTCTAAATTGCCCGAAGGCATGACTGTGAGTGCGAATGGTTGTTTGTTTCTATGTGCCCTGCGATTGGCTGGCAACCAGTTCAGGGTGTACCCCGCCTCCTGCCTGATGACACCTGGGATAGGCTCCAGCACGCCCGCGACCCTAGTGAGGAGAAGCGGCTCAGAAAATGGATGGATGGATGGATGTGGTGACCTCTTTAACAGTGAGGGAAGAGGTGGAGTATTACAAAACTTATAAGACAAATGACCGCTGAAGAGAATTAATATTTCTTTTCAACACTTGAAATTGGTTAATAATGTGTAAAAATAACAGAGCACAAGGAGACAGACCAATGGTATTGATTTGTGAAAAAATAGGAAATTGGCCATATTTGGACATTCAAGGTTTCCGCCGGACAGTAACAATATACTGTTGCGCACCACTATCAACACAACATGTTCCCACAAATCATACTCAATCACTCATTTAAGTCACAAAAAATGTTATGCGCAACCAAATTCCGAATTCGACAAAACAGGTCAAAGCACTGCCTTCCGGTTCAGGTGACTGGTGGAGCCCTATGGGAGGAGACTGGGACAAAGCAACTAGAAATAGTTGTTTGTTCCTGTTAACATATAGCATATCATAGTTGTTTAAATAAATTATATACATATATTTAACTTTTGTTTAAAGACAGCGGTCATAAAGAAAACACAATTTTTAGCAAGTTTGGGTTCAAACTATTGTCATCAGCCCATGGTTATTAGTGAGTGCAGAATACACGGGAAAACCGCTAAACCTGTTTTCCAGGTTTGGTCAAATGACGTTCCGCATAAAGCGGATTATACTGTCTTTGATTAGAATGGTAG
This sequence comes from Phycodurus eques, assembly GCF_024500275.1. NCBI lineage: Eukaryota > Metazoa > Chordata > Actinopteri > Syngnathiformes > Syngnathidae > Phycodurus > Phycodurus eques. Next base: position 7,686,957 of record NC_084525.1, on the reverse strand, counting down.
GTGACTGATGTCGTCGCCAGTAGTGTCCATCAAAATCTGCGGTCGTGGCACGCTTTCAGACAAGAAGGCTTAATAACTAATGATGGTGGTTACGGTACATCATCTTTCAAAACTCTAGTTCAAAGGTCAGAGAGCCATGATTGCTGCAATACAAAAGACAGTGAGCTGATTAGGGACTAACGGACTTCCTTTTGCACCGAAGAATCACAGCTATCGATTTTTAACGCCTACTCAAATGTATCTAACTTTTCCACTCAATTTTCACTCTCTATTGAGAATTTCCTACACATTGTGAGTCAGTCTTGAGCAGACGTAATGCCGTAAGGCTCTGGTGAAGTGAGGAAGAGATGGAGTTAGGGGACCTCTCACACAATATAAGTGTCAAATAAAGTTAATAGATTTGCTCACAGGCTATTTTCAACTATTTAGGTTGGTTAATAATAAGTAAAAATAACAGATCGTGTGGGGACTGACCAATAATATCGTACATTTTTTCCGTACCGCTTATCCTCACTAGGGTCGCGGGCATGCTGGAGCCTATCCCAGCTACCTTCGGCCGAGAAGCGGGGTACACCCTGAACTGGTCGCCAGCCAATCGCAGGGCACATATAAACAAATAACCATTCGTACTCACATTCACAGCTACGGGCAATTTAGAAACTTCAATCAACCTGCATGTTTTTGGGATGTGGGAGGAAACCGGAGCAACCCGAGAAAACCCACGCAGGCACGGGGACAACATGCAAACATGCAATAATATCAATTTGTGAAAATATGAACTTGACAAAATTTGGACATACGAGGTTTCCGCCCGACAGCTACGATATCATACTCAGTTTCACATTTGAGTTTCAGATTTTTAGTGGCGCATGTGTGTGTTCATGCGTGCATGTGTGTGTTGCTTCATTTTTATGAGTCACACTGCGCTCTTTGACAGTAACTTCTTATGACCCGTGGCCCCTCTCATTCAAAGCGCAGGCCATTATGGTCTCTGTCAGTGTCTGTGCGTGCAAGTGTGTGTACGGCATACCCGTGTGCATTAACTTTTGAACTGCCATGGCTGTCAGCTGCTGACCTTGGCTGGAAATCACAGTCTGGCGACACAGAGGTCAATGAAAAATGTTGCCTTTTTACATTATGGCAAGCATGTCGTACTGTGTTTTTATTGGTGTGAAAGAGTCAGGATGAGAGCGATGAAAAGGTACTGTATCTAGCATGTAGTGTGAAAATCATGGACACGCTTAAGAGAATCTCAGATTGTAAAGGAACAGGGATTCATCAGTGTTTCGTTATTTAAAAAAGTCCAGATTATTCATTTGTGAGCACATCAAGAAAGGTTGGGTTTCAATCTGTCCCTGCTTGTTTTTCTCATTGTCAAGTGGGTCCTGAGAGGTACTGTGCGGGTTTCCTGCCACAGTTAAAAAATGTGTTTGTGAGGTTCATTGACTCTAAATTATCTGTAGATGTGAATGGTCTGTCTTCAAATGTCAGTCCTGTGATTGAGTGGTGATTAGTCCAGATTGTGCGATAACTCTCACCCTAAAGCATGGCATACAGTATACGAATGTCTTTTGTTTTAAATTCCAACTCACACTGTATGAGCTAATCGCCTGTGACAGAAAGTCAAAGCGTAAAAGAGATGTGTTCACACCGTAAGGACCGAGTGAGACATGATTTGACTGCTCACACAGTGCACTGGGATCATTGGTATTCTACTTATTATAAGTCCTTTAGGTGAAGGAAGTAAGGTTTCAAACTGTTGCCGACTGTCAAAACAATGAGGAATGCTAGTGCTAAAAACAACATGATAAAGAAAAAATGTGTTTCTCTTAATGTGTTCCTCCCCGCACATTGCAATAATAAAGACGTCCGACCAGCCTTGAAATCACCTGATTAAAAAATGAATCTACTGCCTCCAAATTGGGCTTCAAACAGGCTTAATTCACACATTACATGTCCAGTTTAAGTCAGTTGGCATAGAGGGTGTATGAATGTATGTATGCATTAATATGGAAGTGTGTGCATCTAAGCATGTAAGACTACACACTCCAAATAACCTTTTCATCATCTGCAGGAGACCATCTTTAACTGGCTTCAACTCCTGTGATGTTTCCTGTTAACATTTGGCTTCAGCCCTGCTTCTGCAGCGAAATTGTTTCTGCATAAAACGCTAAGAAAAGAGCAGGCATCACTAGCATGGGAGGAGATGCCTCTCTCAGCCTCCCTCTATCTCACCATAGCACCTGCTTGGTCTCCAGATGAGATCAGGAAGGTGGGGCAGTGGAGGGCATAGGAAGGTGAGGCACAGGCAGGCTGGGGGCAGGGAGAGAGAGGCTGATGAGGGTGCAAGAGAGAGATGGGAAGGAGGAGGAGGGCTGTGCACAGAAGATATCAGGTTGGGCTTTAAACCAGGCTCGAGGCAGTCGTTATCGTGGTTTGATTTCTTGCTATGCTGCTGCTCCACATTCTCCACTCATTGTAATGGTTGTTGGGTGTGAAAATGGACGTGGGGGCTGCAAGTCAAAGGGATTAACCATGTAGAAAGTAATACATTTATTTTCAAGAGCGCTAATCTAAAAACATTTATCAAAATCAACATCTGAAATACAAGACAAAAAAATAACACTTGTGTCCCTGAGGGTAAATACATTTACATTGCAGTCAAGTTGAATGGAATATTGAAGTGATGCATGTAAAGTCGTGGACTCACAAACGTTAAAAACAGTTCAAACAGTGCTGAGAAAAAAAAAGTAGACATCACAGAGTATTTTTTTCTTAATCAGATATTGTCACCTCTCTGCATTTAAATAGTGAAGATATTTTTTTACAAGCAGCTGAACGATGAAGGCCTGTATGAATCTTGTTTAACGTAACAGCATATTGACCTTGCGTTGACAGAGACAAACTACATATCAGTGAGAATAGTCTTTTCACCGCCAATTCCCTTATTTCACGTAAAAGTTTTCTCGACACCTTCGTATTCCTGTATCAGTGAATAATATAATTTAGAAGTAGGGCAGACTCTTCCGGAAAAAAGTCTAGTCTTATGTGAGCTTTTTTTCCCCTCACAATAACGTAGCTGAAGTCCCTCAAGACCTGATCAAGTCGAGTTTGGTCTTTAAAGGGTCACATCATGGATAAAAAAGATTATTGCAGGCTTGTTGTGGTTTTGCAGAGTATCATCTCGTCTCGTGTGAGAGTCTGTGATAACATATTGGATGTTTATTAGCGCTGAGCTCAATGCCCAGGACTGAGTGCTGCTGTAAAACTCTTAGCCAGAACAGGCAGTCAAGTTAAGTTCGAGCTGACCCAGTCCAGATGCCTTTGGCCTCTATACCCCATACTTCATCTTCAACTCATCCTGGAAATGTGTGAGTCATGCCAACAAATCAACATGCTACAACCCTCAGGCACAAAACATCGCTTTTATAACTACCGAGCCCCCAAAACAACAGACTTTTACAAAATAATGACGTTGTATGATGACATACTATACGGACATAGGTACTGGGCCATCTACAGCCGTTTTTATGATCCGAACCAAATGCATTACTGGGGAGTAGGTAGCCCCCTTAAGAGCTATAACAGCTTACACTTTGCTGGACAGACTTTCTACAAGCAGGGTCGTTTCCAGAAATAGGGACAATGGCGGCTTACTTTACGTCACACCAGCTAAATGTTTTTTAATTTGTTTGATGATGGAAGCCCCATGTCATGAATCCCCAAGTGCACAGATTTTGTGCTGATGTGTAGACTTGAAACTCTCTGTAACTTTACGTGGTCTGCTGACGTCTGTCGAAAAGGGCACCATGACTTAAACCTAAAATAAGATGAACCTCATTTAGAACCTCTCCAACTGATACTCTTCTTTCTCGTAATAGCAGGTACTGTATGTAAGGCTGAATTCTAGCATCTGTTCTTCTGTCTATTTTTGGGTTCCTAAATGTTCAAAGGGGAACAAAGGTATAATTTCAGAAGCACTTTAGAGAGCCCTGCAGCAATATGAGGGATGAGCCCATCTGAAGCGCTCATAAAGACAATGGCACACATACATCACAACCTGAAATGCCGGATGCCCTGGATCTGATGGACGCATTCCGGTCTTGTTCTCATTGATCTCATCCTCAGACCTCTTAGCACCTCTGCCACTCTGGTCTGTGTCAGCATGGCCACAGCTGTGCCTGTGTGGTCCTCGAAGGCCAGTTTCAATCTAGCACACCGGGTGGGAGGATCATGAAAGACAAAATATCAGCCTACATTTTGGCAATATGTCAGGCACTTTCAGGGAATTGTGTCAGTGTTATGGAGCCGAAGGGAAGCAGCCCCATCTTTATTGCTCTTTAATCAGAGCAATGCAGGCTGGCTAAAGATCAATGATCTCTGAGTGTTAGCATTGACTAGGGCCTAGAGCTCCCAATCAAGGGCCCCTCTCCCACCTAATGTTACATTTAATGAGCCAATTAGTCCACAATGGCGTGGTCGGCATCTTAAACTGTTGTTTACGCTGCATTCATTATTAATATCTCATAGTTAGGTATGTATAAAATTAAAAGGAGAAGCGAGACCATTAGCTCCCCATGGTGGATGCTTATTAAGATAGGATGCTTTGTTATCTGAGCAAGAGGTTGGGGGGCCGGGGGCCTTGCGGGGTAATTGTTCATGGTGGGCAGGATATGCTGGTTCAGTAGCAGAGTTCTGTGATTTATACAACCTTGGAGATGTCGACTGTGTATATGCGCAAGAGTGGTGTGGTTCGCTCCATCGCCTGTGAGAGAAATACAACAGCCTATATACAATAGCATCAGATGCTGTCTTTGCTCTCTTGTAAACACTCACTCTGTTCTTGCCCTCCACCCCTACCCTCTCTTCATTATTTCTTCTCTCCCTCCCACTTTTAATAGATACCACTGGGAGGGGGTATGCAAATTAGTTTTATCTCCTCTTTCTGTCATAGTGACTTTTATGCAAGTAAAGAGGGCAACAGCAAGGAAACAAGGTCCAAAAATGTAGTGGCTATCAGAACTGATTATTTCAGTTTCTGGACACGACGACACTCTTAGCACAACTTACAAGCATAGTCCTATCACCATGTTGTTGTTTTGACACTGACAGACAATTTCATGGAACCTGAGATGAACAATAATCAGGCACCTTAAACTTTTTTTTTTTTTTACAAGCTCTTTCATATGTGAACACACTGGTACCATGAAGAGAGGCTATTGGGGGACTTTTGGTTGTTGTGTGTCAGAAGGCTGTAATAAAATGCATCAACTGCAACATTCAAATCCTTTTGTCAGGAGCGATATCGTACCATTGCCAACTTTTCCTCCTGATAAGATACTACGTATGCTTTCTTGATGCACCTGACAAATATTCTGTTGAGGATGCCTACAGTATCTCAGAGGAAGGTTCTGTGTATTTCACTTGTCTTCAGTTAGAAAATTAGTCAATGTGAACAGAATACAACGTATTAGACCCATATTTTATATTTGATATGGAGCTTGCCAGCCTGAAGCATGTACAATCAGTACAACTCTTTCCAGGAATTCATGAAATTAATTCATCAGTTAGCCAGTTTGCAATGAATCACCTGAAGGCAAATGGTTTGAATGATACTGGCCGAAAGGCATCGTCATTAAATTATGACACAAACTTGTTAAAGACTAATTTACATGGACTAAAAAATGGCAACATTTGTAATAAAGTCCTCACAATCCATCTATCAATTTCGCTCATTCTATTCATCCAGTGAGTGAAGGAACACCTCTGCAGTTTCACCTCCTTCCTGCCACTAAAATGGTGCATAATAACTCATAGCCAACACCATGAAGGAAAGCAGAAGCAATTGTATTGAAGTCCCCACTTAAAATAGTCCTTGTGACAGGTCCTACTGCTTTAAATAAGTCCCTTGGCCTGTCTGGAGAGGCGTCTTAATCCCAGTGGTGAGAGACATTCCAACAGGAAGACAGTAGGCTAGAAGAAAATAGTTCACACCAGATAGTCAATTTAGATCAGGTGACTGTAAGCAGGAATGCACATCAATATATTGTAGGTTACAGAATATCATTCTTGTCATGTAAAGGAGTACAAATACAACAAATACAAATACTTTCAAAGTAAAATTTAAGTAACATTTTCTCATATCAGTACTTTACTTTTTAATTAATATTTCTGGCAGCTTGCACTTTTACGCCACTACGATTCCTATGTAAAATAGAAACTTTTACAATGATACAAACATTTCCCGTCAGTATCGTCGTTACTTGTTACTACTAGATCAAATTCAAAGAAAATCTTTTGTTGATGTAATTCCTGAACCGTGGAACACAACGCGGAAAAACAGTCCTAGACACTACTTTTTCTGCAGTGAGCCAAGTGTGAGCAATTATGGATTTTATGCTGAACTGTTGTGCGTGCTAACGTCAGTGCTTGCTATTGGACATAGTGTACTAGCGCTGTACTGTTCTCTTAATGCAGTAGTTTCTTTGCTAATATTACAAGTATATGGAGAATATTACGAGACTGTTGCTATTTTTAGTCCACCACTCCCAGTGTAGGGGAAGCAACTTTGAAAATGTAAAGAGCTATGCAAAGGGTTATTCTACATCAAATGAAACTTCACTACACTGAAGCTACCCACCAGAGAAATTTAGCAAGCTAAGCTACAATAAAATGACAAAAGTAGCTAGGCTACATCAAAGTGGGGTAAAAAAAGAAAACTTAATTCACACCTGTGGCTTTATTTCCACTCATTGTTTTTGTATATTGCTGTGAGAGACTTTCTTGAGTAGGAGGTGTCTTTTATTAATACCTAAAGTGACAGAAATATTGGCATTCAAAACTCCCTGTCCAACCTGGTAGGTTAAATGAATTCATACTAATCCAGTGAAGTCAATATTTCAAAGTTCTTTTAGTTATCATGAGCTTGTTTAGGCATATGCTTAATGATATGACCAGTCTAACGTGTTACAACTGTGCAACTTTGCTCATTATCCAACTGGCTGATCTTTAACGACACCATTGAAGGAAACTTTCCATCTATTTTCGATACGCCTTTTCCTCATTCAGGTCATGGTTGAGCTGGAGCTTAAACCAGCTGACTATGAGCCAATCGCAGGGCACATATGGACGAACACCATTCAGACTCATACTTAGGGACAATTTTGAGTCTTCGATTAAGCTAAGAAGCTTGTTTTGGGAATGTGGGCGGGAACCTACCGAGAGAAAACCTCGCACAAGCACGGAGAGAACATGGGAACCGCACACAGGAAGGCCGGAGTCGAAACCTGACCTCAGAACTTTGAGATGGATGTGCTGACCACTCACCACAATGTCGCCTGAGGTGAATGAATACACAGCAATAAAATTAAAATCAATAGTAACATAAAAACACTCTAAGTACATTTAATGTTAGAAAATTATTTTCTGTTAAGATACCTGTAAGTTCTATTGCAGTGTCACTTTCAGGTAATTTAGAGACTGCAGAAATATGCAATCCTTTCACCAGCCTAAAAAAAATTGTAAAACAGGGTAATGAATGGCTCCAATAGTAGAGGTATAAAATGACTCAGTTTCTGCTGATGTAATCTCACTTTGGACCAGCGAGGGAACCAACGGTGCAATGACGTCACAATCTCCAGAATGTCCAGCTACCCCCATCATCACAAACAGCACACATACACACACACACACACATACGTATTTATGTTACTCCCCTAATAACAGTGTGTCCAACACTCAGAGGGGACATTTTGGCTCTCCCTCCTCACTTCTTTGTACCTGTCTCACCCACGCCATCCCCTCTGCCACCCTATCACTCCCTCCTCTGTCACTCCCACCACTGCTGCCTCAATACCTGAGGCTCTTGTTCTTTTATAGCAAATTGAACCTTTCACTCTGAAAGAAATAATTACTCTCAGGAGAGAAAGGGGACTGCCGTAGAATGCTGATATGACACACAATGTCACCTTGCCACTCAGGAGCTGCATGCTCAGCCAGCTCAGGGAAAGCTGTGCAAGATGGGAGGGACAGAGTGAGGGATGCCAGGATGTCAGGAGGTCAGGGAGCAGGAAAGGTGAGAAGGGTTAAAGAATGAAAGTAAGAAGAAAAATTAACAGTGAGAGTAAAAGGCAGCAGCTGCATTGGTAAAAGGAAAAACAGAAGATGAGAGTGACAGCAGAAAGAGGAAGGGGAGGGTGTAGCATGTGATACGCCATATGAACGAGTGAGCAAAATATAATGGGAATGAAAATGAGAGGGCATGTGGGGAAGTGTCAATGAAAAGTGGATGGAGTGCAAGAGATGAGATGAGAGGACAGGTGATACGAAAAAAGTAGGGGAGGTGATGTTTTTGGGTCAAAGAGCAGGAGAGAGCGATAAGCAGGCTGTGGCAGCGAGAGCGCTCACTCGGGTCACACCACAAATGGATCCATCTTCCTCCACTGGCATTTGTGAACTGGGGAAGCGAGAACAGCGAGAGCCGGATCACTGCTATTTCCACTTATTACCCATCATGCCTTATGGCAGAGTGGCCATGCGCTCATGCTCTTGCCCTTAGGAAGCCAAATGGCCCTCTGTGGACACAAAGTTGGGGAGGGGACAGAGTGGGACGACATGACAACTAGAGGAGGATACAGATTTCCAACCTCATGATGACACTGGGAGATGATCTCCAACCAAGCCCCAAGATAAAATATTGTGGCTACAAGACTAAGCTCACATATACAATAAATGTCCATATATAAATATACATCACTTGTGTCATTACTTATACAGTATGTCGCTGTAATGGTGATGTCATGGTAACATAGTTGGGAGAACATAGTAAAATCTAGACACAATTAGTTCCCCCTGCTATTCGTTGTGATTTTATCTATTGCACCTGCAGTGAATCAACAGCACTTTTATGTACAACCAACACTTGAAATCATTAAAACAATGAAACCACAGACAAACATTATAAAAATTACTCATTCTAATTAGGTGATCCACTTGTGCCAATCTCCCATGAAAGAGGTGTCATGTTCCTCATGATCCTATAATACAACGAAAGATTTTGACATACTGTCGCTGTCGCGCGCAAACCTCAAAATATCAAAATATGGTCAATTTCATATTTTTTCACAAACGGATGTTATTGTTCTGTCCCCACATTTATTTTATTATTTTCACACATTATCAACCAATTTAAAGAGTCGCTTGACAACAAATCTATTCACTCTAGTGAACGCATGAGCAGTTTGAGAAGTGTTGTAAAATTCCAACTCGTCCCTCACTGTGGGGGAGTCGTGGACAATGTTGTCACCTTACGATTGAAAGTCTGGATGTTTTCTTTTAGGAAATACCAAATCAAAATAGTTAGGTTGGATACATTTAAGTAAGCCTGTTTTAATTAAAATAATTTCTGTAATGCTTCGCTGAAGACGGAGTGGTCAGCCACAAAGGTATGTTTGCAAATAAAAACATTTCCACCTATGAAACTGCTTCATCAGCTCATTGTTTTATTTATTGCATCACCCGTGGCTCTCAGACCTTTGAAAAAGAGTGAGAAAATGCTAACCAGTCTTTTCTTGTATTTCTACCATTTTAATCAATGACAGCATAATAAATTAGCAATTTTTTAGCATATTAAATTACCGACTGAATATGATTTTGGTGTTGTGTTGAGTTGATGTCGGCGCACAAAGGTATATGATAGCAATAAAAGGTATACTACCAACCAAGTATACTACTACCAATGTTTGGTAACTCACGCAAGATGGTGTTTTTTTGGATTTTCTGGTTTTGGAGATGCGAGGATTCCACCCGACAGCGACAACATGCACAATGCTCATACCTTCATGTTTCTTGATAGTCACCTCCTTACGGACGCTTATAAAGTGAGGGTTATTTTTATACTGTGCATCTGCTCAGGCCCTTTCTGAATAATGGGTAAATATTACTCAAGGTCACAACTCATTTGTCATCTGTGAGTTGAAGGTAGGGGCCCGTGCCCGAAGGCCTATTTCCAATGATTAAAGAAAAAAAAAAAAGAAAAAGAGCTTCACGCAATCAGAGGCATTGGAATGCAGAAGCGATATGGGCCAGTCCACCGCAGAAAGCACAATAAAATGAACTGTAAAATTTTATTAAGCAAAAATTCTTGCACATTGATCTGATTGTATATTTAATATATACAATTTACAATTTAAACTACCTTGCTTGAACATTGTAAAAATAGCATTTGAAGCCTTTCCCGGCTTCCTAAAATTAGATTTTACCATGAAATATAATCATTTAATTGGTTTAAAAATTAGATTTTTCTTAAGAAATTGTGGTAGTCCCTATCCCAATTATACTTTTTTCTTGAAAAAAAAGCTATTTTGTTTAAATACACACTTTAGTTTTAACCCTGGGTTTTCACTAAGTCCTGTTACACGATATATGATTCACTTTGAATATTTTCGAAGAGAAGTTGCATTATTCCTCCAGGCCATGGGAAGGCCACAAGTAGATTCATTAATTACATTTTCTGTATTGTCGGTACGGATGGGCATCGTTTGAAGTTGAGCGATTCCGGTTGCTCATTTCGATTCCGGTTTCAAACGATTCTCGATTCAGCTTCTTTTAGGGGGCTGGATAAAAAAAAATAGCATGGTTTAAATAAAGGGGGTCCAAATTATGAACATCCATTTTCTTAGAAGCCCTCAGCATAGACTAAAATGAACATTTGACTCTGGCGTCTTTATAACCAGTATCACTATCAAACCTATGGACTAAAAGGCAATGTGTGCGGAACTAACCCAATTGAATTAATATTTATTAATGAATGTTTCGGCTAAACGTTAAATATAGCATTGTTAAAATTGTTATTTGGGACTGTTTTATCACGTCAAATGTTTATATGTGCAAGTTTTAACTTGACTTCCTGTTTTAAGCTTGTAGACTTTTCTTTTAAAGGGTACGCACCCAAACTCAGCATTTTGGCACGAAAAGTAAGTTCACACTGCACCAGTGATTTTGTTTTCCCTTTTTTTTTTTTTTTTTTTAATGGATGGAACCAAATGCTGTAAAACGTTGATTTCTATCCTTACCCATTGATGAGGCACAAGGTTAGTGTTTGTGATACTGTGAGACAACTTTTATGTGAATTTTCTCCCAATTTTTTGTGATGTAAAGTTGCTACGGTGAAGTTTTAGCTCAATGTTGTTTTTTTTTTCCTGCTCTTACGTTGGTTTGAAGACTAAAAAAAATGCTAAAAACCATCAGTGCTAAAACCCATCAGTGCAAAAGTGCAACCAACCGTTTACCTTGTTGGCTGCCTCAATGTAGGCATAGACGTATTTTATTGTTTCACTCACCCAATTGACTGAGAGTTGACTTCACTGAAACGATGTAGGCTGAGGCTCAGAGCGCGTCAGACGCTACACATCGTGAAAGCCTCCTTTGCACAATATAATCTTATTCCAAGTGTTGCACTTTGGTGATTGGTCATTTATTTTAACAACGTTATGAGACACTTTGTTCGCCGCCGTCTTCGTGTGTGTTCTTCTTCGTTGGTTTTTGCCGCTTCTTCGTTGCTTTTTTGACACTTCTTCGGGGCTGGCATCGAAACTGGGAACCAAAATGTTTACATTTGAGCAATTCCGGGAGAACCGTAACGTTAGGCCCGGTTCCAATTGGTTCTCGATTCTCGATGCCCAACCCTAATTGTCCATGACTATGAGTGGGGGTGGGGGAATTAAATATTTTTTTCATGTGTTTTATTTTCAAAAATTATTTTAAAATGAATCATTGTAGAGTGCTTCGGGTCAACAAGCTATTCACGTAAATGCCAAGACAATACCTCGTTACTTTCAGTCCAGTTACTCAAATGAGTTTCAGTAAAATAAAATTAAAAAGGTAAATTAAAATAATAACTTACACATTTTTTTGCGTATAATCAGATTTTGAGTTGAAAAAGGACAAAAGAAGTAAAGACCATTTATTTCGAGAGAGTTAAAACAAGCAAATGCCACCGGTGGAATTGCCCATATACAGTATTAAGTAATAACCATATCAGGCAAAAGCCGCCATCTTATTTCCTGATGTTATCATACTAAAGGTGACAGAAATGTGAAGCTTTGGGGACAAATCATATTGCATCAGCCTTCCTGACAGCTTTAGCCAGTGACGTCCACTAAAAAGGGATTTGGATATCAAACAGGATCGGTGAACACTTCATACAAATGTCAGACAGGACAAACCAAAAACATCCATCATCTCTTTGTATTTCTGATCCTGGGAGAAGGCAGACGTGAGAACTAGTGTCATTTCTGAAACAGTGAATGAAAGTTGGCAACGACAATCTAAAATACATAGAATGGTAAAACACAGGCACTGCTCCCATGGGATGGCACACATTTAAATCATAAGGGTTTGCAGTTTACAGCCAAGCAACAATAAACTATTACTGTGCTCTGCCACTATATGCTTGCAGGCCTAAAACTGAGGTTATTAAATGCTACAGCCCCAAGCATGCATCTACAGCTAAGATGCTTCTATCTCGGACCAAGACCTTTATCTTCCGCCCCAGCACGAGCGTAGCACCTCCATGATGCTTTTAATTTTCTGCTGTGTGCTTCTCTGTTTTATAGGTCTGTGAAAAGGTTGCAGACTGACTGGTTGACTATCGGCCCATTGGTGTGCTGTGGTTTGGATGACATCAGGGCCACTGGCCAACCAGGGAAAGCCGTGTGGCATCAGCAGCCATTTACAGACGGTATGTGACACTATATTTTGCTAACAAATACCTCGAAGAATCATGGAATTTTTACAGTACTTGAATTAAATTCTTATCTTTAAACATGATCAGAGTTGAAAAGTTACACTTCTAACATTTCACCGTCTGCCACAGCCTACCATTTGCTGAACTGCAAACAGCACACACACACACACACACACACACACATATACATGTATATGTGTATATATATATATATATATATATATATATATATATATACAGTATATGCTGTAGGTTTCAGTAAAACTTTGATTGGTCAGACCTCACAACAATAATTATGAATTATGGCAGGACTCTCTCGCTCTCTCGCTCTCACACACACGCACACACACACACACACACACGCACAATTCTAAACGTGAACCCTTCAGTTTGTGATCAGCAATATTTTGAATGCACAGAGACAATCTGAGGACAGTTATGAGCATGAGCAGGGCAAATCTGTAAGCAAGCAGGAGTTACAATAATTCAGTGCAAGCAAGGAGCTTTGAGCATTAAAAATTTGAACGTGGACCCTAAAAGTCACACTCTTTACACAGTAGGATCTGCTCCTGATTAGAGAACAGCACAGCCAGGACATGCTTTTGTCATCAGTTTTTGCACTTATTGAAGGCTGATTTTCAATGGCACATTGAAAGAGTTGAAGTCTGTCTTTTTTTGGATACAGTTTCTGTGAAAATGGGGCATGGAAGGCTGACAATGAGACTCAAAAGCAGACTTATAACAATCTGCACACACAAAAGTCTGGGACCAATAAGCTGCATTACAGTGAGGTACTGAGGCCTGTCTCCGCATTGGCTCTAAATGGCAATCTATTGCATCAGGAGATTTAAAAAACAACAAAAAAAAAAACCAACAAAAAAAAAAAAAAGGGAGGATTCCATCTGTTGCCAGCGTTTGTTTTTTGTTTTTTTGTGAAAGTGCATGAGCATTTTTGATTGGCTGTTACACCTGCAACGTTGCGACGCCGTTCAGCAACACCAGCAGCCAACCGTTGACATGAAAACTAGTCGTCGAACGCCACACATTGCGTGATAGTTCAGTTGGTTTATGTGTGTAGTGTACCGTGTATTGTATGTCATATTACAATTATAGAAGCCAGCCACAGTCAGTATGACTGAGGTTGATCGTTGTCTTTGAAAACATTAAATATTACCACACAGAAACTCCAAAGTGATTCAAGTGGGAGTGAAGACAAAGGAAAACAAATATGCTGAAAGAGAAACATTGTTGCACTTTGCTGTGCAACCATCTTCCAATGAGCACACATTTCCCACGACCTCCTATCTTTCTTGGCTCCTGTCTCAGTTGTATTGCAAGGATCCAAATAAAATCATTACTTGGAATAGAAATCTCTGAAGCTGCCTTTTTGCAGGTGTAAATATAAGGCCAGCATGGAACACTAACTCAATAAGGATTTAAAAGCATGGCCAAGACTCGTGCCGAAGGAGCTGCAGTCCTCCTGCTTCTCTTGGTTTCTCCTTCTGAAAGAGCATTTCAGCTCTGCATACATTTTAACTTGACCAGAGCTAGCTCCTGCGACAGGGTACAGGGCCCTATCAAATCCTTCTCAAACCCTGGGCTTCCCACACTATTACATCTAAATCCCATGTGAAGAATGCAGCAACACGGAGGAACTTTTCTCTCCTGAGATGGCCTGAGTAGTGCGTAGTTTTTTTTCATGTGCAGGGAAATGCAATGTGATGCATTACATCTCCCTTCAGAACACCAATAGTCCACCGCTTAGCTGATCTTTGATAGATATTGCTTATAAAAGAGATGTCTCTAGGCGACGGCCAAGTTCTGTAGTTTTATTACACCTTGGAGCTACAGTGGCCTGTCTATGGAGAGATAAGGTTGTACCCTTTTCATTTTGTATCCTCCGGCCGATATTTTAAGCTGGCTTGTTAAGGGCAGGCGAGTCGAGCGCTGGAACAGAGTTTGATGCATGGCTTTACAACAGGAGTCGGGCCCATAACGCTCAAAGGCCGATCATTACTGACCTTAATAGCCCAGTCTGCATCTGGGCTTGATTGATCGTGCCTAGCAGGTTGTGAAATACGCCATCTGGAAAGAAGGAAGGTGAGATGGCCATGCAGAGACGGTCGAGTGATAAGGCAACCACCACCAGTCGAGCAATGAGGACCGGAAGCGAGGTGATGGGGTAAAAAAAAGCAAAATGATGATCTTATAGTGAAATTGATGGCCATATAGGAGCTGCTGTAGAAACTTAACTGCACTAAGAGGCCCACCAAGCACCATAAACACTGTCCCTGACATACAAATCAACACTTAGGCTGGCTATATGTAGGTGTATTCAATATTTATCTGAGGAGCTGCTGCTAGGTAACTCTTGCTTACTTACTATGCACACTTGGAAAAAAAGTCAACACAGCTCGGATGAGACAGCAGCACAGTGGAGCAAGCGTGATATGCTAATACGTGTGATTTTGAATGCATGCATGTCTGCTTATAGTGTGTGTCTATGAAGGGTACGAGAGGAACAGAAGGTGATTAAGTCCGCAGTGTCCTACAATTGTACAGTGCTTTATATCATGGAGTCTGCATAATGTATGATGCTCAACCACTACACTAATGCCAGAAATTATCATAGGGCACTCAATACCCCGCTGCACAGCTGAACTCAAACACTGTTTTGCCACTATGCATGAATTATCCCGGTGAAAAATAGAAAACTGCTTTTAAATATAAAAAGATGAACATCTGATAGGACTAAAAAGGTACCCTTCATATTTCCTGTGCGAAAGCCTGTCATCGCAGAAGCCGTGGATGATGTTGTACAAAGTACATGCATAGTAACTGTATCAGTCAAACCATTCATGTGCAACGGAATTTCACTGCTATAAATATTTAAGTTGGCAGAACACTGTCAAGCTGCCCTCTTGTGTCAGCTGAAGCTCCTGAGAGCACGTCAAGTCCAAGTTCTTCATTACCATACTTTCCTCTCTGTCTATCAGCAGAGTGGACTAACGTGTATGCGTGGACTCCGACAGATTCTTTTTTACACTTCATTAAACCAATTACAGGTCTCAACGAGTCATTTGAAACAAGTGACTTGTGATCAATTTAAAGCGTGTCATACTGTATATTGCAGTTTTTTCTTTGAAAGAAGACAAAACCTAATACACCTTTGGTTGTATTAACTAACTGTGATCAGCACTACACAATTTCTTTGGGGCCAACTTTTATGTGAGAGACATCTGCTCGGAATATGAAAAAGGGAGAATGATGTGAGTAAGCACACTGTATATGGCTGCTCCTGGGGTGCTCATCCATTCTTTTTTTTTTGCTATCTATATAGGACTGAACGCATACAATTTTATGACGAGATTGTGTGTGGGGATGCTTGAGAGCGTGCGTGAGAGCATGCAAACACTCGGATGGGATATGGATGACAGAGGGGCCAGCTGGAACGGGGACTTCTGTCGCTGACTCAACACCTTTCTCATTTTATTAGCAAATCATCCATGACAAACAGCTCTGGTGTTTGCCAAAGGTGAGGCAGGCGTGATAAGAGATGAGAGCAGCGGAGGTCACCTCCGATGCTGCAAACATCGCATTGGGAATGAAACAAGTCTGTGTCACAACAAATACAGTATCACTTTTTTTATGGAAACGTCATGTGTGTCCCATTTTCCAATATGCCGAGGTGACAGGGATGAACTTGACAATGTGACACATATCATGAAAGAGGCTGCTGAAATATTACCAGAGACAAAACCTATAGGGCCACTTTATTAACTGTGACTAAGTATACAGGTGAATCTCAATGAAATAGAATATCATAGAAATCTTGTTTTAGTAGTTCAAAAATTTGGTTTACAAACTAATTTTTCACAGAAAATGACCTGCGTACTAGTTTCTGTTCACAGACAGTCTTGGCATGGCTGCGGAAGGCTTAGCTGTGCTTTTTCATCTTTGTGAGTAAAACATTGCAGGTATCTATTTTTTTTCTCTTAAATTAGCTCTCAGTATGGCTAAAAAGAAAGTGAAAGCTGCTGACAATAGTTGTATTGATGAATGAAAAGAATGGCCAATCAATAACCTTATTAACAACCCCTATTTATTGAGACAATACTGTCACCATGCCCAAAAAAACATTCAAGTACATTAACAACAAGCAGCGATTCAGTTGTTACATTTTACGTCACAAACACTGTTATATTTGGTGTAGTATACAGCTGCACTGAAATTGACGTCAGTGTCGTAAAGTGACAAATTTTGTCGTATAAATAAAGCTCTTGTTAGCACACAATTTTTGTCCGTGCATTATTGGACATAATATTTCAGCAATGAAGATGAAGTTTTACTTTGCGGCACTGGCCTCCTTCCTCCTCTTTCCCGATGAGCCGTAATCCCGTGGTCCTGCTAGTATAAATCTTTGAAGACGTTCTTTGCGGCTAACGGAGGAGCTAGTGGCTAACCGCTATGCTCATCCACCACCTGGATAGCGAGGGCTAGTCCATTTCTCACACTTTGAGACATGCGCAGATGTACTGTATGATGACTGTGTCGCTGTGTTAGCCTAACTTTATTGCAGCAGCTGGGGTAGTCAGTACAGCACTAGGTTGCCTCTGTAAATTTGCAGATGGGAAGATGAGACGCCAAAAACTACTGATTGCTGATTTGTGGATTTCAAAATTTAAAAAAAGTCACTCCAGATAGTAAAGTCGAGAATAGTCTCGTAGTCTGTTCAAGCCCTCGTGTGAAGTAATTGATATAATATTTGTTTCACTTTTCACTTTTTTTCAAATTAAAGTACTGAAATAAATAACATTTTCCAGGATATTCAAATTAATTCAGATGCGTCTGAATCTAAATTTGAAAAGGCAGGGTATTTGTGATACAGCTCATGTACTGCATGCCATTAAATTTTTGATTAGTTTGATAATATGAAGGTAAACCTAATGTTGACCTGTAGAATAATAGCAAACTACATTTGTTGTAACATACAATACCTAGTTTACCAGAATAGGGAATATTTAGCAAAGTGTAAATTGATAATTTAATACAATCTTCATTCAAAGTGTGAGTTTATTTGAGGTCTGAGGGCTAAAAAGAGAGGGGTCTGATAAGGGCTTTGCTACTATATTGTTCAATAACATCCTGTGACATGGCAAAAGTGGAGAGGAACACAGAATCCCAAGGCAGCTGTGCTCGAGAGAGCACTGGAGTTGGAGGACTCCCCTCCATAATTCCCTGCGGTTGATATTAGTGATGGAGGACCGTGGTGGTCCCGAACTGTATAAATTTGGAGCCAAGGGCTGCAGCTCCAAATTACTAGCTGCAGCTCATGAGCCTAAATCACACACTGTAAATGCAATTAGATGTGTGTGTATAGTATATAATCTTGTTTTATATAAAAATCATAATCAAAAAAATCAATGTAGGTATTCTATTTTTCTTGCAATGAAAAAACAAAAGAAAGCCCACAAACACAGACTTCTTTAATGATTGTGTCTGCGTTTGCGTTCAAGAAGAAACAGCAATAAAAAGCCAGGGTGTCAGAAAGGAAAGATTCCTGAAGCATCAAAAGTTGAAAATAGGAAACTGGATGAATTGGACAGGAAGAGTTCTGGCAGACCTTAAACCACAGAAGAGACACCTCTGACAGCTGTGTGATGTGGGCTCACAGGAAAACCATTTCAAGCAGCGTAACTGTGTCCAAGTCGGTAAGTATCAGTTTGAACTGTGAAGAAGGAGGTTTAGCAGGTTGGGTGGAAGTGAGAAGACATGTTCAAATAGTCTTGAGTACATATCCAGTACATGTAAAGTGTGAATAAAAAGTGAAATGGGGCCATTCCACAGAATCTGTGCCATTTGCCTCCCCAGGATATTAAATGTATGATTGCATGATAGAATTAACTGTAAAATAAATGTTTTTCTTGAGCAAAGTGTGCTGCACATTAATCTGATTGCATATTTAAGTTAAAAATTATTTCAAATAGTAATGTTAACTACCTTGAACACTGGAAAAATTGTTGTCTGTCCCAAGTTCCTAATACTAGACTTAAACTTAGACATAAAATATAATTTAAATCCTTAAGAGATGTTATATTTTGTTGCATTAGTCCTTATTACAACTATTCTTAGAGTTTATTTTATTAAAAACAACAACAACAGCAATTTAGTTTAAAGTCACACTTTAGCCATCCCCGGGTTTTCAGTAAATTCATTTACCCTAACCCCCTGAAAATTTTAAATTTGAAAATGTTTTAAATTTTCATTATATTTGATGATATTTCAACTATGACAACAGGGTTAAAATCTTGGCACAGCCCTGTTACCTAAATTATTATTTTAAGTTATTTATTTATTTATTTCAGTTATTTATATATTTATTTATTATTATTTTATTCTTATTTATTATTATTCTATTCCATCCATCCATTTTCTGAGCCGCTTATCCTCACTAGGGTCGCGGGCGTGCTGGAGCCTTTCCCAGCTGTCATCGGGCAGGAGGCGGGGTACACCCTGAACTGGTTGCCAGCCAATCGCAGGGCACATACAAACAGACAACCATTCGCACTCACAGTCACACCTATGGGCAATTTAGAGTCTCCAATTTATGCATGTTTTTGGGATGTGGGAGGAAACCGGAGTGCCCGGAGAAAACCCACGCAGGCACGGGGAGAACATGCAAACTCCACACAGTCGGGGCCGGGGAATGAACCCTGGTCCTCAGAGCTGTGAGGCTGACGCTCTAACCAGTCGTCCACCGTGCCGCCTATTATTCTATTAATAATTATTATTATTAATAGTATTTGTTAAATGTGAAATGTGCTGAGTGTCAACATGCTATTAGCATCAATGCCATGTGGCTAATTCTATGCTAAAAACTCACTCCTGTTACTTTCAGTCCTGTTCCTCAAATAAGTGGTTTCAGTACAAGAAAAAAAATGACAAAGTTGCCTGAGAAGGACCGGTACATTAGTATTTTCAGTAGTTTAATATGTATTTTAAAAGATTCAGAGTTGAAAAAAGACAAATTCTCCCTGCAATTGACTTGCGACCAGTACAGGGTGTAGTCCGCCTTTCGCACGAAGTCAGCTGGGATAGGGTCCAGCGCCCCTCGACCCTAACAGGGATAAGCGGTATTGATTGTATGGTTGGAGTTAAAAATAAATGACAGTGATTCGGTGGAATGACTGAAATACATATTCATAAGTGTTTTTAGTCCTGCATCCAAAACCCAACAACGTATTCCCTTCTTCATCTAGTTGCATCTCCAACAAGTATATTTTGCACCCCTTTGTGGGTTTGGCCTGAACCACCATTGTTCAGGCAGTTCAGCGCAGGGAGAGTATGGTTTTGGAGGCAGGCCTTCAATTCTTCAATGCCAATGGGAAAAGCCAAAGCCTTTTGACGTTACGTTAGAGGAAGCAGATTAGCCTGATTGACGGCTATAAGATGTTGAGGATGGAACCGGAAGCGCAGCAGGCCAGCGCTTTGGGGTTCATTCGTGAGTTACGAGTCTGTTTCACCAATGTAGTAAAAGACGAATAAATCCTCTAAACAGCCTGTGAAAAAATACAACTTCGGCCTTTTGATGGAGACTGGTAAAAGGCGGCAGACAGGAGACTGAGACAGTGGTGGCTGGTACAGTGTTCAAGAAAAATCCAAGAAAAATCAACCCCAGATTGAAGAAACGACAAGAAATAGTATACTCTATATCAAACCACTTTTTTCAGCAGAAGTTCTCATTTTACTCTCAGCTTTTTAGTCCTAAAGAGGGTCCACTTCTCTTCCTATTTTTCAAGTAGATATTTTCTTCTTAAGAGGCCGAGCGAACGTGCATAAGATCCCGGGGAGTGAAGGACCACGCTAATACAAACAGCAACATAGCTAAGAGCTCTTCTCTGCCTCACAAGGACCCACCTGCAAGGACAAATGACTCCCCATGACTCCCTGTGAGCAAAGAGGCTATGTGAAGGTTAAGAGGACCACATTTCACTAACCAACCAACCTGCAAATACAAAGTCAAACATCTGCTCCCGGAGGAACCTAAGCAGGAAAGGGGTGTTGGGTTAAACGTGCCATTATTTCCAAAGAAGAAATTAAAACAGCCCAGAGAGTTGACTTAGGGTACAATACATGTTTTATTAGTGTGGTTCGTTTTAAAGTGTCAGTAAAGGATGTCCCCTTACTCCTTGTTTATTATATGCCTGACTGGTGTAGCGGCCCCAGTAGAGAGCAAGTGTTAGGAATTAACATGTCATCACAGAAGGGGGAACACAGTCATTATGACAGATACACTCGTGAGCCGAGGCTTTATCGAACACCTGCCTCACACCTGTCCTGGAGCGCACCTGTTCTGACAGTGTGAGAGCCGCCGAGTCATACCTGGGCGAGTGTTTACACCTGTCCTATATCCTCACAGGAGCACACAGTGAAGGGGAAAGAATGACAAGGTTTTACAAGAAGAGAAATTAGTGAAAAGAGTGAGATGCAAAAACGAGACTGATGGAGTTTTGTTGACGGGGTGGAGTAACGGCAACGCCCGATGACGCTTAGCATCGCAGTGGTGTCAAGGTAACACTGATGCATGCTGTGACCTTACATGTAATGCCAAACTTAATCTACACAAGTGGTATAAATGAAGTAGGGTTGCTGCAGACGTGTCAACCCAACTTATAAAGACAAATCCACAGTCGCTCTGAGCTGTGCACACGTATTGATAAAAGTCAGAGAGACGCCTCGACCGTGTGGAATGACCGGCATTAGGGGCTGACTGGTAAAATACATCCTCGCTAGCTCTTATCCTGTCTGCTGTCCATTATTACATGGGATAAAATGGAAGGTGAAAAATACTGTAGATAACAATAAAAAAAAGTCAGATTAATACAGTACATGCATCTAACGTTACACAAATCAATTCCATTTTCTGCCCTTCCAATGTGTACTTCTTTAACAGTGAATCACAACACCTTTATTAGCATCAAAATGGATTCCTGGCCTGCAACCTCTGCAATAAAAATATCTATCTGCCCATCCAAACATTCTTCTGTCCTATTTTTCTCGCTTGTTTTTTGAGTCTTCTGCATTTTGGGTCAAAATAGAGTGGTACCTTGAGATATGAGTTTAATCCTTTCCAGCACCATGCTTGTAACACAAACCTCTTTCCCCATTGAAATGAATTGAAATTACATAAATCTGTTCCAGCCTCCACCCCATTAAAATGTTTGTTTTTTTTTAAATAAGGAAAATAGCACTCTACAACACTGTGATTTATGAAAACAGAGTAAGAACATAAAAGATTACAATGTAAAGAATGAAATAGTTTGTGCATCATGACAAGTCCATTCATTGTGCTCCTCCTTTTAGTGTACCCACCCTGGCTACCAGGTGGCAGACACCACCCCTTTCGGTGGATGCATCCCAAGTCCCTTAAATGCAACGTTCCAAGTTCCTCGCTCCTCAAAACATTGAAGACGTTGTTGTCATGGATGTTGTTGACACGCTGCCATATTAAGGAGCGCACGAAGGAGTGAGGCTCGAGCATCAAGGAGACTCCAAGAACTAGCTTAAACCGAGGGACGTCTGATGTATCCTCTGCAGAAGTTAGCTCCATGGTGGTGGCGTTTAAAAATGGCATGCACCACCTGGATCGTGAACGGATCAGAACTTTAAAATTAAATAGTTATCTTCTGTTTTAGACATTCCTTGATTATTTTTGTTTGAATATACAGTGGGTACTATCCTCTGCAGAAGTTAGCTCCATGGTGGTGGCGTTTAAAAATGGCATGCACCACCTGGATCGTGAACGGATCAGAACTTTAAAATTAAATAGTTATCTTCTGTTTTAGACATTCCTTGATTATTTTTGTTTGAATATACAGTGGGTACGTAAAGCCTTCAGACCCCCTTAAAATTTTCACTCTTTGTTATATTGCAGCCATTTGCTAAACCACACCCCTGTCTATATAATACCTTACAGCTCAGTGCATGTCAGAGCAAATGAGAATCATGAGGTCAGAGGAGCTCAGAGACAGAATTGTGGCAAGGCACAGATCTAGCCAAGGTTACAAAAACATTTCTGCTGCACTTAAGGTTCCTAAGAGCACAGTGGCCTCCATAATCCTTTAATGGAAGACGTTTGGGACGGCCAGAACCCTTCCTAGAGCTGGCCGTCCGGCCAAACTGAGCAATCGGGGGAGAAGAGCCTTGGGGAGAGAGGTAAACAAGAACCCAAAGATCACTGTCGTTGAGCTCCAGAGATGCAGTCCGGAGATGGGAGAAAGTTCTACAAAGTCAACCATTACTGCTTTATGGCAGAGTGGCCCGACGGAAGCCTCCTCCTCTCGAAAAACTCTTTGAGTCGGGTCTCTTGTATCTCAAGGCACCACTGTATATCCATCTTTCCATCCAAAATCATCCCATCCATCCATACTACTAATAATACCCTCTAAGATTCTGGGATCCTTTCTCAAATAATACTGACCAATCCATTAATAGACATTTTTCTATCTATGTAGCCATCATCTACTACTATTCCCTTTACAGATCTGGAGAGGCGGGGTGCCCCCTGTGCCCCCTGTCAGCGGGGTGCCACCTGTCAACAGTCAATCACAGGACCGACACACACAGAATGACAACCATTAACAATCACATTCACACAACAGACAATTAATGAACCCAGCAACATGTTTTGGACTGTGGGAGGAATGTGAAACCTCTCAAACACAGTATTAAACAAAAGTGAAATTAAAGGTTCTTTTTCAGGAATGGACTAAGAAGCATCCCATATTGCTTTTTTGTTTGTTTGTTTTTTTTCCTTATTGCGGCACGTTGTGGCACATCCTCAGCATGTGTGAGTATTTGACGAAGATTTGTGGCAATGTTGTTCAAACCTCACACAGCTTTATTGCAAATCCCAGCTTGGCAACCGTAAATCAACTTGTCGTATCCACTGGTTGCAGTTTCAACGACAGATGTCCTGACAAACAGGATAAGCGAGGGGCTGTCAGGTTAGCTGCAGTCAATTCATACTTGGCTGGTTTTATTGGCATGGAGTTCAAATATTGAACTACATGCCATTGATCACTGTATGTTTTGGAGCAGTGGGAGCAGGAGGATTGACAACAGGCCTACCTACACTTGATAGATTATTCTGATGGCCAACATATGCGTGCGTGCAATGACATAGGTGAGTGGTGGTGGGAGGTGTTTAACATGCCATCCACACATACGACCTACCCTCCCATCAGCTTCTAGCCCCCACCCCACTCGCCACCTGCCCTCTGTCCATTCTTTGATTAATGTTGCCGGCCAAGATGATGACAATAATGGTCATAATTAATCAAGCGTTTTTTTTTTGTTTTTTTTTTAATGCATCTCTAGGAGCCCATGGTGACCTGAAAAAGACAACCACAGCTCCTTTCTCTCGCCCCCTCCCCGCTGCCTCGTCTCATTGACAGGTCTGAACCTCGGCCCCAGCAAAAAAAAGAACGATGCATTATCCTGCCATCACCATTTCTATTTTTATCGCACCGTCCATCACTATCACTTACTCTCTTGCACCCTGCTTTCATCTTCTCAGAGTTTTCTTAGCTGCCCCATATTATCTGCTGGAGCAACGCTTCCTATGCAAATGGCTGCGAGTCAAAGAAGCGGCCCGGGTGACAGTGAAAAACTAACATCATATTCCAAGACATCCACTGGAGCGGCATCCAAAAACAGGCGCTACCACCTTCTGGCAAAGTCTCTCCCTCCCTTCTTTAATGTACTCCTTCGGAACAAAAAAAGAGGGGATTTCTCTGAGCTGTCTCTCACAGAAATCTAGAATATATGCAGCAGCAGAATGATATTTTAAATTCCTCAGTGGGTGCCAGGTAACAGTAGCCTGGGGCTGTGGAAAAGTTTTTTGTTTCACCTGCTCTTTATTTCCCCTGGTGAGGAGGATACAAAGCTTTTTTGCTCAGCTGACGTGCCAGGCATGTGTTTAAAAAAAAAAAAACCAAAAAAACTCCTCCCTGAGCTACTGCATGCAGTCTGTCTCTGTCTTTTTTTTTTTTTTGGTGCCACTTTGTGTCCATAGAACTAAGGAGCTAAACGATGGCATTGAAAGTGCTTACGTCTCACAAAATGTATTTATCCAGACTCCTGAATAGGCTTTCTTGTAACTGCTATAAACACCTCTGTCATGCTTTGCTTACGAGCCAATGAAGAGCACCTGACGTTATATCAAAAGGCTTCCTCCTTTCTCGGATTCTTCTTTAAATTTCTATTCCTGTTTGTTTGGCACACTCTGACATGGTTCTGATCTCAGTCTGTATTTTGGGTTATTTTGTCACAATTCATCAACTACCGCCCACGGAAGATCCTACTATAGACACAAGCGCACATGACATCATCACAGCTCGACCCACACATATCAGAAACAAAGGGAGCCCTATTTTTTACCAACGTATATTCTTCAGTTGCATATGACTCAGGGTATTTTCTCGTTCTTGCTGTATCTCTTCTTATTCCAAGATGTCTCAGTGTTTTGCCAAACAGGTGTATTCATTGTGCATCGCTTGTTATCCTTACAAGAGATGCACTACGCAACCACTGAATACATGCCGGAAATACTAAAAATGCATAATTGATTCATCTCGAGCCAGAAGTGCACTATGCCGATTAAAAACCGCTGTTCTTCTCTCTGTAAGTGCTATAACGTTTTATGATCAGATTCAAATTTTGTGTTGACATCATGGAAGTAAGTTTTGATTGTTCCCTGACAAAAGCACACACACTGGCCTCTTTCACTCCCTTGAGCAATTGTTTGAATGACCATTCAACCATTGACTGAGTGAAAAGTAGTCTGAAAGTATACAGGGGCTTCTTTTTTTCTCAGCGGATCATCCTTTTCCATCTGCTGCCTCCTCCTGCCCAACACCAAATGCCCTCATGTCTTCCCTCACTACAGCTATCAACCTTCTCCTAGGTCTTCCTTTGCGTGTCAAAAACTCCACAGCCACCTCTCCTAGATGCTTCCATACGCTCCACAGGTAAGTCATCAAGACCAACTGCCTTTCCATTTTTCGTCCTCTTTAGTCCCTTTCTAACTGCTCCCTTACTAATACATGCTACATGCTGATCCAGCACACCTCTTTTACTCTCATTTTCCTCATTCATCAACATATAAACATAGTCTTTCCTTCTGTCCAGCACACTACTGCCACCAGTCAACACATTTCATCTCTATCCTTAATAGCCCTAACCTGCTGCACATCCGTTTCATCTCTATCTCTCTGTCTGGTCAATCTATAAAGATCATTCGGTCCTTTTTTATTGTCCAACTTGTCATGTGTGTCATCACATGCCTCGTTTGGCCTTTGCCACCTCCACCTTTGCCAAGGATTACATCTCCTTGTATTCTTGTCTCTTCTCCTCAGTAAAAATGTGAAAGAAAGTATACAGCAGCTCATTATCACAAAAGCACACATCCAAATAATAGTAACAATTCCTAACCTTGCACTTCTGCTGTGCGTCCTTCAGGAAACTGAAAGCAGGGAGGAAATATTGACATGGGATGTCTTCAGATTATATTCTCATGACTAAATCAATACACAGATGGGTGAGCTCTTCAGCTTGGATGGAGCCGTTGTGAAGGTCAAGCAGTAAGGTCGTTAAGGGGGTACCTAGGCACACAATTTGGCAGCATATCTCTATCTGCTTCCTCCTGCGTGGCATGGAGGAAGCAACCTTGAGGAAATGATTAGTGGTAAAGTCGGCTTCCCACGCCACGGGAGACCCCTGCCTCATAAAATCCCAGGCTCTGCAGTAGAACAAGGGAGCCTGGGAGAGGGGAACTGGAGGGACAGAGGAAATACCGGCCGGCCTCATCTTTTACAAGACAAATTGAAGCCACTCCGGAACAAGTCATAAAACAGGAAATAATGAATTCAATTATACTTTTTAGTGTTTAGCGGCTGCTGCTGCTGCTGGTGGTGAGATGTGCTGAGTGGGCAATGCAAAGGCGTGTGTACAACAGCGGGCACAGGCTGATGACTATGCTGCTGGTGGCGCAGCGCTTTGCTGAGGGCTGCGAGTGCTGACTGCATGTCTTTGAGCCCCGAGGAGCAGTTTAGACCTCAACAGGGCCTTCATTAGCAAATGAATGACTCTTAATTGGCCTAGAAAAATACACAGGGTGCTTGTTGATTTTATGTTTTTTTTTTTTCCCTGCTTGCATGCACACAGGCACAGACAAAGTACCACCGGCTGGCTCAGAGGGATGCTACAGTGCACGTTAACTGTCATGTTATCAAAATAACAGACATGTTATGGCTCAAAAGCAGGACTTCAGCTGTCACCAACAGGCTCTGACATGGATTCTGCAGCATACTCTCTTTCTCTAGGCGATCTATACTCACTCTCTCTACCTCCCAACACCTCTTTTTCACTCTTTCAATCCACTCTGTCCTGCGGCATTGTTAACACCTCGGGGGGAGGCCGACTCACAGACAAGTCCCACATGGAGAGACGCGGGCAGTGGTGAGGCACATACTGCATCTAAAAAGTACAAAAGAGCCACCTCAAATGATTGCAGCCCAGTTCAGACACAATACAGAGAAGCCCAGAGACTTTACACAGAGGTGCATGGGTGTAAAAACAATACTGAACATTCAAAAAATGGAAAAAGAAAAAAGGACACAAAAGAGAAAAGGACATGTTATAAGCTATGACCTTAAAG
Source organism: Phycodurus eques (assembly GCF_024500275.1). Lineage (NCBI taxonomy): Eukaryota > Metazoa > Chordata > Actinopteri > Syngnathiformes > Syngnathidae > Phycodurus > Phycodurus eques. The sequence continues at coordinate 7,659,493 of NC_084525.1, read as the reverse complement.
TCAGTGTCTCATCTATGCCCCAGCCTCTGGTGCCAATCACCCACTGCCAGCCTGTCAATTAAAGCCCTGATTAAAGCAGACAAAGTGTCTCCAAATGAAGAAAGAGCTGCTGGAGGTCTAAACTGCTGAAGCCTGTCAATTACCCCGCCAGAGGAGAGTGGTTGGGGAGGAAGAATCACATGAAAATAAGGGCGGAAAGATGGATTTTACTATACGTTATTTCATTAAGTTTGTGAGACTCCAGTAAAGTTGGCGTTTTTGGAAGGTATTTTTTTAGTTCACATCCAACTATGATGATTTTCTCTTTCTCGGTGTGCAAAATTAATAAACAAAAACAAATGATGAAAACAGTGACATGGTAGACAATGAAAGGATATTAAATAAAGAATGTTAGGGCTATGGTTGAATAGTCAAAGCAATTTCTTTTCTTAATCACAAGGAAATATGTCAACAAAAACACAGGAAACAACATGGTACAAGGAGACTCCTGCAGTTATATCAGGGCATAAAATAATTAATTGCAAGTCTCCCATCGTGAGATATCATTGGTGTAAAAATATGGACAAACATCTCTTCTAAAATAGACCTTGTGAACTTTTACTGTGTCGTTTCAGGCTGCACAGATGTTACCTGAAACGCCAGGTGTTTAGTTTCATAAAAGACAAGTGTTTTACGAATCCAACTGGAAAATGTTTGGAAAAGAAGGGCACTTTAGGAAAAAAAAAAAAAACTACACCCAAAAACAGTACGCGACTGGACAAATGTTTTATCAGTCACATTCCTCCAGGACCAATAAGATCAACAATAAAATGAGTAAACCACATAACGCAAGCTTGATTGATTTAAAGACCCTGTACAGGGAATTCAGACATTTGTTTCTAAATACATAATACATGTTTAAAGATATTTACTGAAAACATACAAAGACTGAGAACTATGTAGTTCTGGAGCTATAGCGTTAAACAGTTTTTTTGCCATTTCATTTCCTGATTTTATGGGCGTGGCTCAAACGGGGGCAAGTGATGCACTTGGACCACTAGCATGATCCGCTCTCCCCCACAATATAAGAACTCGAGCACTTTTGTTCACATCAGTTGTTGTCTGGCGAGCACGTCACGGAGAGAAGGCGAAAGAGTGAGGGGAAAAGGAAAACCAAAGTCTGACATGACAGTCAGTGTTTGGATTGGGGTTTCGTGCTGCCATAGCCGCTTGAGAGCGACTTCTAGTCGCGTCATGAGAAAGTGCTACGATGACCCTGTGGGATACATTCAAGCCACTGGATCCTTTAAGCCAGTGGTTCTTTACCTTGTTGGAGGTACTGAACCCCACAAGCTTCATACGGGCAATCGCAGAACACATCGTAATGGGAAAAATAAAATATGGGTTATTTGATTTGTGCACAAAATGAACCACCCATCAGTAGCACACAAAATCAGTTTTCAAAGAACAAAACCACCAAAACAATTTCGCACAAAAAACAAAAACATTCAATTCATCCATCCATCCATTTTCTGAGCCGCTTCTCCTCACTAGGGTTGCGGGCACATTCAATTCAATTCAATGAAAATTTATTGTAAATTAATGTAAATTTTGCTGTTGCTTTTCACCTTGGCAATTGCCACTCTTGAATAATTTTCACAGCAAAGTATGTTTCTTTGTTCTTACATCTACAAGCATGCCCATATTTGAAAGTGGTTGAAGCAGCATGGATGCTTACCCCCACTTGGTCTATTGCTGTCATGAACAATAGGTTGAGCTGGGTGCTTACGGCGATACTAAGCTTCTTGGAGCAAAGTGTCAGAGTATAAGGATGTGTACCGGATGTGCATGTAACAATGTGAACATCACAGGACCCTCGGTTTGATCAGCCATATCACTATACTGTATTACAAAGTTATAAGGTAGGAGGTCTGTGAATGGCTGGCGATCATTCCAGAGATAGGCTCAAGCTTGACCCTAATGAGAACATCTGGTTTGGGAAATGGATCGATGGAAGGTGGGAGTTCTCTTTTCACCACAAAATATAATCTTTCGTTCTGATATCTCAAGAAATGAAGACCATCAGCCTCAACCGCTTCTACTATATTTCAAATGTGAAAATTTAGTCTAGGTTAAAATGATAACGCTCTATGATTTGATGGATGAAATAATTACATAATTCAGAGTCCATCAGTTGAATCAGTCATTAATGAATCATTCGCAGACATGCTACTTTCTATGTGACATGTCCCTGCAATGTTTAAACATTCTCCTACTGATGCACACAAACTACAAATGTACAATGTCGAATCTAGAGATGATATATAGGAGAAAGCCCCATCATTTTGTGGTCATCAGTGCATTCATTCCCATGCTTGTGAATGTATCTGTGCTATGTAATAGTGAAATCAACCGAGACACATGCTGATAACGGCCCAAGCAGTTAAGCCGTGATTGTCATATAATGCACACAGAGTGTGAATCAGTTGCTCAAATATGACAGTATTTGTGAGGTCATAAATCTCATTTTAGCAGTATGAATAAAAAGGATAAAACTGCATCATTGCAGCTGTCTCACTGTAGCCCATTACAGATAAATCTCACATTTTCTAATCACGGAGGGAAAAACGTAAGAAAATAAGATAACAGGAAAACAATTACAAAGTGCTGGTGGTCAGTGACTTTGAGGGCATAATAGCTGACTCCATGTACGATAGTTAAAAAAAAGACAAAATATATTCATAAAGAGAAGAAGATGGCTCTGGCAAAATCTCATCTAAATCGGTACAAGAAGTAGTTTGTTCTGTTCTGCACTTCACTGAAATAATATATTTGACAATAAAGCTTAATAAATGATTGTATTATTTAGAGATGAATCAGAATTAAAACACTATTATAAATATTGTTGGAGTCTAATTCATTGGAATGTTTTATTTTTTCGCTCGAGTAAAGAGCTGAATCTTTAAATGCCGGATGGATAAAGAAGAAGCTGAAATGTGCAAATTCACAAGAAATAGATGTATTACAGTATTACAAGATTTGTTACAGTGTTCCAAAACAAATTACAGGGAAGACATAGCACTGCATCTGCGTAATTTATTCAAATGATCGTCCCTTTACGTTACGCTCACCTTCCGAGGGCTGTTCTCGTGGTTTACTGTAGGATGGAAACATTGTGACGGGAAAAAATAATTGCGAACAAACGAGAAAGCACCTTAATGCCTCATAAAACAGAGATGGCAACAGAGTAACGATTTCCTCCACCCATGCTAGAAAACACAGCTAAAGGACAAATGACAGTGTGAGACGGCGCAGCCAGTTCGCTGGTCATCTAATAACATTAAACTCACCGAATGCCATCGGACGCAATATCTCTTAGACTCTCTTTTGATTTCTGTCCTTCTCCCACTTTTAAAGCCGGCAAGAAGAACAAGAGAAATAATAAAACATTAGGGGAGAAGAGGAGGCTAAAATAAAAAAAAGACTAGTTGAAAAAGCAAGAGACTGATGAAATGAAGGAACAAGAGGGATGGTAAGAAGGGGATCCCCTATTTTTCAGACCAAGTTGTGGCCTTAAGGGGCACATATTAAACTCTGTGTGAGGCAGACCCTCACCCTTTACTACTCTGTCATCCTATTCAGTAGGGAAGCTGTCACAGTTAATTTATATTTTATAGGCCAACCAACAGTCTAAGCAGGTGTAAGCTCATGGGAGACTCCTGTGCAGCCCTTGCTCCCCCCTTGTTCCGGCTCTCAGACCTCAGATGTGACCCGTCGCTGGCATGGCGTGTGTTTGGATCACGTGTTGTACATGTACCCGCACACGCAAGCACTGTCCCCCCGCCCCCCGAAGAGCAAGGCTGAGTGGCCATCACACTTACTTACTGGATTCGTGATGCTAGCCTATATCCTTGAACTGAGGAGATGCAGCGTGGCACAGAGGGCTTATTTTTCATAGTAATGTGATCTACCTGTCCACTGACAAAGTAAATAACACCATACGAGCTGCCGTTGCATGCGCCCTGTTAGGGAAGCGCATTAGCTTTCATTCTCCTGTCACCAAGCTTAGGCAGACACCACTTACACCTGGAGATTGCTCGACGTTAAAAAGCTTTCAAAGTCCTTCATCCTCTGCACCAAAACAAACGTGCCCTTTTGTCTTTTGAGTCTCTAATAGACATGTCAGGCATGAGTGCCATTCCTCACTGTCTGGAGTGTCAACGTGTGTAGAGGGAAAGAGCCACAAAAGCGAAGCGCACAATGAATCTCTTCTTCTGGTCTTGCCGCTTGTGGCGGCACTTTGCTGACTGTGTCCCATGGGTGCCAAAGGAGGACAGTACCTTGTGTCGCTGGGGCCACTGAATAATCTGCTCCAGCCATTCTTCACAAATTTCCAAAGAGGAGCTGCTTCTCCCTGGGCTCCCCAACCGCCACTGACGTCCACCTTCTGTTCTATGGTGTCTAGGGCTAAAAATGGGCCCCGCAATGGCCCATTTAATACACTCCCTTGGCTAATTCAACCCGATCGTCCTAATAAGGAAAGGAGAGGTCATCCTATAGATACGGATGTTTCTTTGAATTACACATACACAATGCGTCATTCCTTGCGCTTAAGACAAAACATAAACATTTGACATCACAATATTATTCCCAAAATGGCTGTTATTTAGACATTTTATAACAACCATCTTAATTCCCTCACACCTCACTCAAAATTATCGAGTAAATCAGTGATATATTTCACTTTGCAATGTCATTTGAACATGCAAGTTAGATATTCACCACAATGTTTGTTTTCATTCAAGACGAAATTCATAGTTCAGTTGACCGATCAATTTAAGATATGAGTTGGCTTGTATATTTTGAAATTACAAAGATAATGGAATGGTTATGGCTCGCGATTTGCGCCTATCATGAAGTGATGAACAAATAAAAGTTTGAAGTTTTATTATATGCGTGCACATTTAATGTGTCATGTTGTCATTTGGGTTGCCAGTTGTCAATGTCTAAAAAATGTACATAAAGGTATCGCACATTCTCCTGCCATTAAAAAATTAATTATAAATTATATTGTTGGTGCAAAAACTGCTGCATGCAACTTTCAGACCATGTTTTGTCACACAACTTTTATAAATTTCTCAGAGAAGAGAACCCGATGGAATTCCTGCCAAAATTATCAAAAGGGTTTTACAATTCAGGAATGCCTTTGTTTAAAGAAAGAGCCATGGACTGCTTGGAACCATCCAAAACCAGTTACTCCTATTAGGAGTGAAAGTTAGACTACCAAAAAGAAGCAGCTTGCCGATATTGTCCAAAAGCATACAGAAAAACAACACCCATCCATCGTTTGGACATTCAGGATTAACATTTTTGTGGTGGTTCGACACAGCCTCGTCTCATTTTGGTGGGCTCATGACCTGCGCCACACTGCTTGTAGTTTGCTTTATTGTTTCAGGCTGGGCTGGGCAGCTTTAGGAGGGGCACTCATTCTTGCGCACATGCAAGCAATCCGCAATCAACTGGGTTTAAAGATCCTGCCGGATGGACGAGCAGGCACCAGATGATTTAACCTTCCACAAACGGTACTTCGGCCTCCACGCTTGTTTCCTGTATAACCTTTTTGTCTGAGAATTCCTGGTTTTGATTCCTTGTTTTTTCTCCACCAGTGCCTTTCAAACGTCTCGTCGTTGTGTCCCTCGCCCGGCCTGGCTCTGCATTGTCTCCTCGAGTCTCTCTTCTCCTCAACCGACCCAAGAACCCCCTCCACCTTCGTGATCAGCTTTCCTGCCTCGCCCCAGCAACCCACCCAATTACTGCTCGCCCTGTGACTCTGTACACGTAATCTCCCCTGATATATTAAACGAAACATCCACTCTAACCATACGCCTCATGTTCACTTTTGGGTCCACATCTGCAGCACTAAAGACGTCTGTAACAATTTTCCTGTTATTCTAAACATAAACCTTGAGTGTTTAACTGCTACACTAGAAAAACAGAACCACTGCAACTAATTTTCCAATAAATGTTTATCTTGCACAGAACACAAGTGACATGACCCCTAAGGAATGTAATGTTTGAGGGTGATAGGATCGTGGTGGGGGTTGGACACGAGGACAGTGAGAGAGGCACCAGGAAGTGGATGCCTTCGACTTAAAGCACCTTGACAGGTAGATCTCTTGTGAGGCACGAGGTTCCACCCTGGGGAACATCTGGCTAATTTCCTGTGAAAACAGCAGACGACCTACACAGCACACTTTCTTCATCTTCCGTGAACGTGTCATTATGTTTTTTTTCCTGCTGGAATTACGAGAGATGTACAAAAGAATATTTGTAAGGGCAGTGACTATTCAGCATGGCCTGTCATCTTTATCTTAAATTGACAAAATATTCTTAACATGAAGACACAAAGATATGACTTTCTTTCATCATGGTGTTTTATTTCCATATACTGCACACAAAAGCTTTTAAATTTACCAGCAAAATTAAGAACATTGGACTTTAACATGTCACGTTTGGTGACTGGTTAGCACATCTGCCTCACAGTTCTGGGGACCGGGGTTCAAATCCCGGCCCCGCCTGTGTGGAGTTTGCATGTTCCCCCCGTGCCTGGGTGGGTTTTCTCCGGGCACTTTCCTCCCACATCCAAAAAAACATGCATGGTAGGTTGATTGAAGACTCTAAATTACCCGTAGGTGTGAATGTGAGTCCGAATGGTTGTTTGTTTTTATGTGCCCTGCGATTGGCTGGCGACTGGTTCAGGGTGTACCCCTCCTCCCGCCCGAGGATAGCTGGGATAGGCTCCAGCAGCGCACGACCCAAGTGAGGATAAGCAGTCGAGAAAATGGATGGATGAATCTAACATTGTCCTAATGTACCTAATGTTGTGGTCTGAGAATTGCAAATTAACCACAAGCATGTATGTGTCAAGAGACGTGATATTCCAGTCATCCACATGGAAAAACTGTGCAAACAAAAACAAATCATCTGCCCATCTTGATTAGTGAGCTACTCAGGCAGAAGAATACAAATGTCTGACGACATAAACACTTGTTCGCGAGCTAAGTCTATATTAATGGCAGCCTCCAATGAATGTTTCCCTTGCATGGAACACATGGTGATCGTAATTTGCATGTTGCCCCCAAGGAAGAGCTTGTAAGTCCCAACAAGCAGAGAGCCATGCAAATATAGGGGGTGGGGGAAGACAATGAAAAGTGGAAAAAAGAATATGGGAAAAAAAGGTGATAAAGTGAAAACAGGGGTTGTTCTCAGAAAGGTCAGACTGATTGCCTTTGCCCAAATATGCTGGCCTTTTCAAAATTAACTTGGCAAACGTGATATTTTCCATGAAGGCAGCATCATGAATCAAAGAAGCATCGACAGTTCATCCCTGGAAAGCAAAGCAACTTCACTCCCCTCATCATCCGCTGGCCCCACCCACACTCCTTCTCACCGTATACATCTGACATCTTCAGTAATTATGTAATTAACACCATGGCAGGCCTAATTTCAGAGATAGCATGTTATAATTGCATTTAGTCGTTTATTAGTTAAGCCAAACATTTGATACATTGTGCGCAGGTGCAGAAGGAGGCCGATTGCTGCACTTTTTTTTGTTTTGGCAGGGGGGAGAGGGGGGTTGCAATTTTTGTGTCTTTGGCTTTAAATACTTTCTGGAAGGTATTGCTAACAGGACATCCATCCATCCATCCATTTTATGAGCCGCTTATCCTCACAAGGGTCACGGGCGTGCTGGATACACCCTGAACTGGTTGCCAGCCAATCGCAGAGCACATAGAAACAAACAACCATTCGCACTCACATTCACACCTACCGGCAATTTTAGAGTTGTCAATTAACCAAGCATGCATGTTTTTGGGATGTGGGACAAAACCCAAACAGGCACGGGGAGAACATGCAAACTCCACACAGGCGGGGATTGAACCCTGGTCCTCAGAACTGTGAGGCAGACGCTCTAACCAGTCTCCACCGTGTCGCCGCTAACAGGACAGGCTTTTGTAATTTGTCAACAATTACCGGTAGCCCTCACTGATACAATCCAAATATTTGCCTCGGATAAAGCAAAGATGCAAACTTTCAGTCCTCTTTCTTGAAAACAACATTTTGTATCAGACTGAAGTAAATATCGGAATATTTTCTTTCATATAAGAGCAGGATATATTGTTTTCCAGATAGCATTAGTTAGTCCACTGGCTCAAACGTCTGCTCCCGAGTTTCTGTTGACAATAATAAAGCATCATCGCAATGAGCAGCATCATTTAACCAATGACAAAACTGCTGCTATCACCACAAACTGCGACTTAATTAAAATGATTCCAGTCCTTGTTGGACACTATTACTTACTATAACAATGCTTAACATTATTGTAATGTTACAGTCTGTTTAGGCATACAGGCGATTCGGTCTCAGTAAGATCAGATCTGTGCCGTTCTCTGTGATGATTCCTTCAATTAAGCCTTCCTGGCAGCTGAGGCCAAATGCCTAACTGGGCAGAATTGGAGCCGCCAGGAGCTCGAGGCAGCAGTGGGCTACACTTCAACAGCTCATTCATCAGGACCGGCACCAACACTGGGCCACCTGTTCTAACACTACACAAGGATGGATCCATTTGCATTCTGCTCAGACTGATCTCTTGACTTCTCTCCACTTTCGCCCCCCGCCCCTCCTTCGCTATACGTCTACGTACACAACTTTAAAGTTCCTCAGAGGCAGCCCTGGCAGATAATTGAATAGTTGGGTTTGATTTAGCCTGAAATCAATTTGGGAGGGGGCTTTTTATTCATTATGCTCCTTGGCTTTGATACAGAGCTTAAAATCCCTCAAACCTTGGCAGAGGCTCAAATATCGTCAATTGAAAGTGAAATGAAGTAGCCCGCAGTTGGATGGGACGAGGGGGGCCTTTTGTCTGAGGCGGAGCTGACCTAGCCTCCTCCTCCTGCTCTTTTTTTCCTCACCTCTCCTTGTCTCATCCTCACCTTTTCCTCTCCACTCCTTTTGCATCTTCTTCCCACCCCTCCCTACCTCGCCCCTCCTTTTCCTCTCCTCCTTGGGAGACTCTCCTCTGTGCTCTCTGTCACCACCAGGTGCTGCTGTGAAATAAGGAGAGAGGCATCGACAGGAGGCAACCGTGCACACATTTTGACATTTTAGCCATTTTCCAGTAGATGTGCGTACATGGGTGGACGTGCACATGAAGTGATATGTATACTTTGTCAGCATGTATGTGTCTGCCTGTTTTAGCTGCACATGTGCTAAACCCATACACATCCCTTGTTCTTATATGCATCTTTGTCACAGAGTGGCCTCGACAGCAGGGCTGACACATCGACTGCACTCAGTTATACTGTAAATCAATGTAATGCAATATTCGATACGTTACACTGCATAATGGAGCATTATACCAAGCTGTACTTGAAAACAACTTGGTGCTGTTGTGAAGAAATATGGAGGTGCTTGAGCAGAGGCACATTCACTACGCTATTCTATTAGTGTTAGTGGAATCTTGAGCACAGTGGTGGGTTGAATGGCAGCTTTCAATCGAGAATAGAATCCCATCAGGTGAACAACTGTCTTACGTGAGTGGGATGCACAATTGTCTGTCATTGACGGCAACAGAGGGCCAGATTACCGGCGCTTTTCTCTGCATTTAAAACCGATTCCGTCCATTGGAATGCACACACCCGCTTTTTGACTTGAGTCTGCGTCTGACTGCTGGAGTCTCTGTGTATCTGTGAGCTTCTCTGACCTTAGCAGAGTGTGTTTGCAGGGTGTCGGAGCCGCTAATTCATCTGAGACAGGTCATTAGCTTGCTACTCAGCCAGCCAACAAGCAGCGGAACAAGAAACAAAGTTTTCAAGGAAAGACAAGCAGCCCCCATTCGAGAGCTATCATTAGTTTCTGCCTTTCAAAACTGCTGAATTGGGACACTTACCTGACTTGCCCCATTTTTGCGCCACAGGAGCAAAGATGGTGATGAATGGTTAGAAGAAACTGTCACTATATCAGGAGAGAAGAGGGTTAAGGACACATCCGAGGCAAACTGTTCAACTTTAAGCAACACTAGCATAAAAAAAACTAAGCTGAATGCTTCATGCTAAATCAGTGCTACTAATTTGCAGCATTTGGGTCAAAATTTTGAGCATCCTATTTAAAAGAAGAACAGAGCATGCCCATTACAACTATTACAGACTGCCAACGTTTGCCATGTGCATCCACAATTTTGCGCAAATGCAAATGTATCTAATTCAAAGCGGAATGAAATGATAATTACTCTTGTGCATCTTCTTGCAGGGACAGCTTCTGCGTTGATTGACAGCCTCAATAAGAGACCCCTGCACTCTGTTTCCACACCCCCGCCGAGACTGGTCAAACCCATCGTCTGGTGCCTCCCAGGTGGGGCACGGGTGACACCCCTCTCTAATAATCCTGGCCATCACATCCATCATGCCACCCCGCTCACCCCGAGAGAGGGCACAACCAAGGGAATCTAATTTGGCAGCCTAATTGAGGAGCAGGGCTGGCCGATACCCCGGCTACGAGGCTGGCTCTGCTTGGGCAGGCTCCGGGGACGTCAATAACACTCTGTGGGTGTCGATTCATCAGACTTCCTTAATGTCATTAGCCTTGAGAGCTTGACTTCACCCCGCTCTCCTTTCTTGCTCCCCCTTCCATACATCCATCTCCTTCACCCCTGCCGAAAACCTAGACTACACTCTCGCACATGCTCTCTGAAACCTCATCTACGCCCACTGGCTGAGTGTATCCATCTCCCATTCTCATAACCTTCTACCGCTCTGCTTTGCACCACCAATAAGAAGCTCACCTTGCCTAACAAAAGTTCAGGACTTGCCTGGAGAATTGAATCTCTTTGTTTGTGTTTGGAAAATGAGTATGTGCCCTATTCAGACTCTTTACTGTCCTCCACCTACATTCTTTCACGGTCTCCTGCCCTCCCTCCTCTCCCTAATATACTCTCCAACAACGTGGTGCATATTCCAGCTGTTTATTAAACAAAGCCAAAGCGTACAGTGAGCAGGTGACGCAGTCAATTACTCCACAATTACCTGGCTAATTATGCAAAGAAGGACAGAGAGGAGGGGTGGAGAACACCTTGGCAGAGGTGGCTGGGCTGCGTTGGCAGTTGTTGGGGCTCTCGAACGGCAAGCGATGGAGACCTTGAAGTGACGCTGCCAGAGAGAGTGCAGCTCTGAAGGACAACGTGCCCCCTCACCTGCCAACAACTTCGGCAAGCATCATTCACACCTACATCAGCAAGCTCAAACACGTCTTGGTACACTAACGCCCCAGTGCTTGTCTGCATGAGCCTGCAAGTCCCATTTGATATTCCAACCCCTCCATCCCTTATTTTTGTAGGTAACAAAATGTAATATAACAGTCATGTGAGCTACAAATGCATTTCTTGGGGCAAACATACCGGTAACCATGGTGGAGGAACAAATAGGCGAAGGGCCTTGCATATTCTCTGACAGGGGTTTTATGAACTCGGATTGAACATACTTACACTGGCAGGGTGTACAGTAAATTGTTTGTGTCAGCTCATCACTTAAGGAGGCTTGTTGATGGGTATAATTCTCCCAAGCATGTGGCTTCTCCAAATCGTCTAAAAACTGCCAACCCCTCTTAACTCCCTCCAAGTAACCTGCTGTGATGCTGTGGCTGGAGTCTTGTCCGTGGTCACTAAGCTTTTAGTTATGACTCCCACAACGCGTCACTTTGGCTCACCCTCCTGTCTGTGTTACAGCTTAATTCATAAATCCTCCATCAAGGGGGACGTTCAATGACCAGCCAAAGTAAAAAAGCAGAAGGGAAAATATGGCAGAATGTAACTGATTTCAGAGCTGGAGAAATTTGCTAGCATTCTGTGGTATGTGAGGGAAAATGAGCATATTTACCTTTGGCAAAGTTCTTTTTGTTTTCTGTCTGTCCACCTGTGATGACTGTCAGCAGGCAGAATGAAATGGTCACATGACAATACGGTTTTAGTGATGATGGCCACAAGGAATTACCTCACAGGTCCGTATCTCAAATCTGCGGGATTATAAACTCTATTTAACAGAGTGCCGCCGAGTTTTATCTCGGGATTTCACTCTGAGACAGAGCACAGTACATGAGGAGGGAGAACTAGTGAAATGTCCTTCAGCTTTATTACCCAAATGTGTTTAAGGCAATCTTATGTGTGTGCATAGCACGCTGAAACAGAAAGACAGCCACTTCATCACTGACCACTACCCCCATATGCGCGCCAGACTTTTACAGGACATGAAATATTTGCACATGCCCAGTCATCTAACGACAATTTAATATATATTATCAAACAACATTTTGAAAATTATCATCTCATTAGATGGCACACTTTTGTCATGGTGGCATATTCTTCCATTTCTTTAAAATAAGCTTTCAGGTGAATAAATTATAAATCATCATCAAAGGCACATTGGCTGTGTCCAAGTTTTCAGCATAATTATTACCCAGCGCTTGACCATGATAACATGTGAGAGGAGGTGAACATGCTGGGATGCAAGTGTGGTCCAGTGATGAACACCTCCGTGTCCTCCCTTTATCCTTATCCTCACTCTCTCATGCCCCGCCCCCGGCGGGTATTGATCTGATCAGCCGGAGCCATGATTCATGATGTTCTGAGTGGCCCTCCCTCACCACACACAGACACAGCTCAGTCATGCTCTCCCTTATCTATCTGTCCATCTGTCTGGGTCTGCCGTGCGGCCTCAGCCAAGTCTACCCGCTGTCCAGGGTGACCGTCAGTGGGTTCTTTATCTGATGATTACACTGGACTCTAACTCTTCTTTAGGAATAATAACATTTTGACTACAATAGGGTATGCAATGCACAAGATTTAATGAGGCTAAATGTAAAACCATAAGTTTCATGTTGCTAAAATAACATGGTGTGATCAGTTCTTTCAACTTAAAATTTATTTTCCAACGGCTATGGAAAACCTCACAGACAAGCACAGAAACGACACTTTAGCTTCCTTAGGGGGAGAAGAAAAGTCCCACTTGTGTGCGTGACCACCTGCCAGGAAGGTTTCATACGGCTCAATGTTAGCAGACCCATGGGCAATGCAGTTTGATTTTATTTATATAGCGCTCATTCACATTTAAAGTTATCCCAAGGCACTTTTCATATGGAGCAGGTCCAAGACCATGCTAGTTCCTCAGACATTAAAAGAAAACCAGATGAACCCCGCGTGAGCAAACACTTTGGCAAGAAAAAAAAAAAAAAAAAAAAAATCAAAACTACGGAAGATACCTCCAACGGGCACCCATTTGGCTCGATCAGTCAGACTAAAATAGAGGAACAGAGGAGAGAGAGAGAGAGAGAGAGAGAGAGAGAGAGAGAGAGAGAGAGAGAGAGAGAGAGAGAGAGAGAGATTAGGGGAAGGAACAACAGCTGCACCAATAACAGTAATGAGAAAAAGACTAATCATGGAAAAATTGGCATAAGCCCTTTACGCCCACGAGGCTGTTTGTATGGCAAACTAGGGGTGCTGCGGTCTTGCACAGACAGCTGTCAGAAACAGGAAGTCAAGGACCAAGACCAAGGCAATTACTCCAACAACAGCACTATAAGGATTATGACACAAGTTCATTTATAAACATTAATTTTGCTATTGAATCATCCCCCTGCCCCTATGATGCAAAACTGCCACTGAATAATATCGTAGGTGCCGGGTGTGTGCTACTCTACAATACAGTACGTCTCTTTATATTCAGGTGTCACCTCTCAAAATCTTTTGAAGAAACAAAAACAAAGGAAAGCTAAAGACCGAGGAGGTGAGCGGGAGCGAAAGGCAAGAGATGTGTCTAGGCCTTCCAGCAGCAGGGGCACATAAAAGCCTAGCTGCACCCAAAGCCCCTGCTCCAATGTGTAGAAATTAATTGAGTGAAAAAAAATTTGCTGTTTAAGGTTGAAGTGGGTTATGGGAGGCAGTGTAACAATTGTTTTCTGTTTGCCAGCGGGTATATATCGTTCATTCCGACTTTCTTTCTCCTCTCCGCTCAGCCCTGCTTTGCTACCCCACCCTCCCTCACAAGCCATCCACCTCCAACCCTCTCTTGCGCTTTTATTTTCCACAGTATTTTTCATTCCCTTTTATCCCTCACATTGTCAGCATTTGATTATATCTGAAAATCAAATTTTCAAGCATTTACAAAACAAGGAGCTCCAATATTTATGTATTTATTTATTCATATATTTGCTTGTGTGAATAATGAATGTGAAGACTGACTCACACATAAGCACAATAACGGGGATTTCTCTCCCCTGAGAGTCTATGGCCATGCACCAAATGTACAGATGCAGTATGAGGTGCGCGCAAGTATGCGATGCGAGGATGTCAGCAGGCCTACATCTGTCTAAATCAGTCTACACGATAATAGTGCATGCACGGTTATCTGGGAATAGTGACGCTAATGTGCGACCAATGTCAAAACACAAAGTAGAACAAGCTTAGCATCCCCTCGGGCTTAAACAAATGTCCCATTCTCTCTTTACATGCAAATAAGCAACATAAACCCTCACATATCTGTTGGTGTCGCTATCTGCTTTTTGCTGCGACTCTATCGAGAACACGCACGTCAAAACACAAGCCCCCTGCCTAAATGACAAACATAGCTTTCAAGTGCAACAATATTTCAAGAAAAACACAGGCGCAAGTGAATGTACAAATCCATTTACTGTAGATCACAGTGAAATGGACAGTAACACTGATATAGCAGCCAGGAATTTAAAAAAAAGAGCTGTAAATGTATGAGACAAACACAAGAAAAGAGAAAAGCAATATAATCGGGTGGAAGACGTTTTATACGCAGCGCTAGTCCCTCTGTTGCCCAAAGCAAAAGGGTTAAACCTGCTTCCTGTTTTAAACTCCTCCTCCGGACGCTTTCATGTAAAGCAATCTTTCACTATCACTGTGAGGAAGGCCTAGATGCTCATACCCAATAATTCTATACAAACACTTAACCATTCTGTTTGAACTTTGCTGGTACACTCATTACACCTCCTTTGAAGACTGAACGTTGGAACATTGGTACGTTTTTGATGCATTTATTAGCTAAAACACAGAAGCAAATTACACCAAAACCTCAGCGTTGCTGGTTAATAATACATAGGCCAAGTGCAGTAAGCTGGCAAAAGAAAGTGAGAATTAAACTCATCTCAAAAACATCAATTGCCAAAAACATTTTTGCAAATGAGGTAGAAATGCCAAGTGGGAGATAACTGCGCAGTTGTATGAGTAACGAGGAGATGATGTCTCTGTGTGATTCTTACCCCTCCGTGTATAGCAGAATCTTAAACAACAATTCTGCTGTCCCTATTTGAAGGCTGTAAGGGGGAATGTATCATTTTATTTTATACAGTATGTACGTCCAGCTTAAAGGGAGAATTCTTTTTAAAATTTTTATGAAGAAACCACTGCACCAAAGTCAGATGAACGTATCAGAAACAGAAGGCGTGACGGACGAGGTGTCAATCATTTGCTGTGTAGTCTTGGGCACACTCCGGTCACCCATACAATTTCCGCAGCCTCATGCTGACTGGACAACTCAACTCAGTTTTATTTATAAATCACTTTCAGAACAGCCGCAGCTGTACCAAAAGTCTATAATAATAATAATAATAATAAAAACCCAAACAACATCTCCAATCAAAACAGCTCCCTTCACACTGGCACTTTGAATACAAAGGTGCAGAGTTTTATTCACTCTTGGTGCAGATGTTGTTTGAAGCTGTTAGTAGATGAGAGAGGTGCAAGATTGAAGTCTCTCTCCATTGACCAACTGGGATTGAACAACCGGGCAAGACAACCAAACAGAAGCAGAGCGAAGGGACCTCAGGCAGCTGAGAGGATTCATTAGCGATGCGGAATTAGCAGCAATTCTGCTTGACAGGTATGCTTATCAACTCTGTTTGATCTTTAATTAAATATACATTCACAAAACTAAAACATCCACCCGATAAATTTAGTGTTATAGTAACACTACATTACGAGTCATGCTACCAACGTAAGCAACCGTGACTAACGTTGGCAAGTTTACAGTGCTACTGCTATCTTAGTATGGCTAGAGCTGCTATTTTGTTGAAGAAGGAAAGACAGACAGACAGACAGACAGACAGAGAGACAGACAGAAAGAAAGAAAGAAAGAAAGAAAGAAAGAAAGAGAAAGAAAGAAAGAAAACATCCTTGGATATGGCAAAATGACAAAAGTGGTTATGAATTGTATGCTCAAGACAAAATTTTGCAAAGGACCTTCATGCTCATGTCAAGGAGGTGAGGGTAAACAGAATATGAAATGTCTTTCTTCAAACAACAGAAGAACTGTCTTTGAACTCTAGATATTAAATGGAATCGAGCAACAGTTGGAGGTGCAGATGGCTCCGCAGATATGTAACTAGCTTTTGGTGGTTCTTTTTGGAGAACTGCAAGTTGTTGTGGATGTGAGCGAAGGAAAATGGACTTGTGAAAGCTTCTCATCTGGGTAAAAACAAACAAAAAACAGTCTAGAGGGATTTGTGTAGTTTTGCGCTTAAAAGAACTGAAATCTTACGCCAAAAGACCAGAGACATACATTATCAAGCCTACTTCAGTATACTACGTTCGGCAGTCAAGTTGTTGGGCAGAATCCTCGCATCTCCAAAATCCCTACTTTTCAAGAAAAAAAACTAACAAAAAAAATTCCATTGTTTGAGTTAGCAAATAGTGCATTGTTGAAGTTGGCATTATACCTTACACAGTAAAGACAATGTGGGGATAGACCAATACTATCGATTTGTGTAAAAAATAGGGTTTCTGCCTCACAGTGACGATATATCACATGGGGAGTCGACAAATATATGTGGGAACTGCTCTATTGGATGCATAAGAAGCTCGTCCTTGTTGACAAGTCAGTATGTGACACTAAACTGGAGCTACTTTAGTGTATGTAGGCTCAAATGGAAAGTATAATAAACAACACATTCTTACAAAGTCTGTATTGTTATGCTTAAGTTTTTTCAAGGCTTCCTTCTCCTTCTTTCCCTACATTGTGTTTGGATTTGCCAAACTCATCCCATAGGAAACAAATATCTTGAAGAAAAAGTTGATTACTGGAACCCATTCAGTAATAACACACATAATGAGTGACATGCAAAGTGCTGGAAAATATATATATATATAAATATCTCTCAGAAGATCTCTCACATCCAAATTAAGCTAAACTCACACTGTGTCAAGTAATTTCCCTGACAGCTCTCTCGAGTTCACGGGAAAAGAGAAGGGAAGTGGGGAGCTGCAGAGGGCAAGCTCAATAAAGCTGCAAGTCTATAGATGGAAGTCTTCAAGTTTTGCTACAAATTAGAATATCTCCCTGGCTGTTTTCTTGGGGATAGTACCTCAGTCACCTTCATAATAAAGTAGGGGTCTCCTGTGGAGACGCCGCAGCGTGACAACCCTGCAACACGAGGCAACAAGTGGCAAATTAAATTACAGAAGGTGTCGATAATGCCCAGCTTTTTGACAGTCCCCTAATACATGTGCTCTATACAGCAACCTTTCCAAAATTATCCCCTCAAGTCCAGCTGCTGGATTGAAATGGTGATAGCGAGGTCAACATGAAAGGCAGCGTGAGGGCTTAACTGCTGCAGGGTTATTCCGCAATTGTAAGAAGCAAGCAAAAAAAAAAAAACTAATTACAGTAGGCTTAAAGAAAAAGGATGGGTAAAGTGGACTTCACAATGGTAGGGTGGGGGTTAGATATTCATGTGAGAATGCTTTAGTTCAGTTGCTAATAAAACAGTACAACCCCCATTATAGTATTATGCTGGGGATAGAGCAGACTTTAATCTGCTCTGCTGAATATAAAAAGTGCAGATACCTAAAACGCAGGGCTCTATTACCAACCCAGCAAGTAAAAGCCAAATAATACAACCTGCAACACGTTCCAAAAAAGCTGGGACAGAGTCATGTTTACCAATGTGTTACATCACCTCTTCTTTTAAACATTTGGGAACTGAACACTAATTGTTGAAGCTTTGTAGGTGGAATTCTTTCCCATTCTTGCTTGATGTACAGCTTCAGCTGTTCAACAGTCCGGGGTCTCCGTAGTCGTATTTTACGCTTCATAATGCGCCACACATTTTAAATGGGAGACAGGTCTGGACTGCAGGCAGGCCAGTCTAGTACCCACACTCTTTTACTACAAAGCCACGCTGTTGTAACACGTGCAGAATGTGGTTTGGCATTGTCTTGCTGAAATAAGCAGGGGCGTCCATGATAAAGACATCGCTTGGATGGCAGCATATGTTTCTCCGATGTATCACAGATGCTGGCTTTTGAACTTTGCGTCCATAACAGTCCAGATGGTTCTTTTCCTCTTTGGTCCGGAGGACACGACGTCCACAATTTCAAAACAATTTGAAATGGGGACTCGTCGGACCACAGAACACTTTTCCACTTTGCATCAGTCTATCTTAGATGAGCTCGGGCCCAGAGAAGCCGGCGGCATTTCTGGGTGTTGTTGATAAATGGCTTTTGCTTTGCATAGTAGAGTTTCAAGTTGCACTTACGGCTGTAGCGCCGAACAGTATTTACTGACATTGGTTTTGTGAAGTGTTCCTGAGCCCATGTGGTGATATACTCACATTGATGTCGGTTTTTGATGCAGTGCTGCCTGAAGGATCGAAGATCATGCAGTGATTTCTCCAGATTCTCTGAACCTTTTGATGATATTATGGACCGTAGATGATGAAATCCCTAAATTGCAATTGTACATTGAGGAACATTGTCATTAAACTGTTCGACTATTTTCTCACGCACTTGTTCATAAAGACGGTGAACCTCGCCCCATCTTTGCTTGTGAATGACTGAGCAATTCAGGGAAGCTCCTTTTATACACAATCATGGCACCCACCTGTTCCCAATTAGCCTGTTCACCTGTGAGATGTTCCAAACAGGTGTTTGATGAGCATTTCTCAACTTTCTCAGTCTTTTTTGCCACCTGTCCCAGCTTTTTTGGAACGTGTTGCAGCCATAAAATTCAAAGTTAATGATTATTTGCTAAAAACAATTACAAACAAACAAATTAATATAGGTTGAACATGATTTGCAAATCATTGTATTCTGTTTTTATTTATGTTTAACACAACGTCCCAACTTCATTGGAATTGGGGCTTTGATAATAAGGCCTTGGTGATGATTCCATTTCTATATGGAGTGATTTTCTATATTATGCCACGGTCAAGAGAAAAGCCTTCTGCTTGCTTAAGCATTGTTACATCATCGGTTCACTCAATCACTCAACTTATAGAAATAATAATAATAATAATGCTTTACACTTGTAAAGCGGTTTTCATGATATTCAAAGATGCTTTACAATTGCACACATTATTGATTCACTTCACAGTCATATCTGGTGGTGGTAAGATACTTGTGTAGCCACAGTTGCCTTGGGGCAGACAGAAAAGAATGGTGGCTGCCATTCTGCGACTGCGGACCTTCCGACCGCCACTCCCATACATCCAACTACATCCATTCATGGGTAATATTAAGTGCCCAGGTACACAATGGCAACATGGGTTGAAATTCCTAAATCACCATCAGTAACCAGCTTACCTCAAAAAAGAAACCCCAATTCAGGTCATGTCTTTGGAACGTACTGTATTTGTCACAACTTCTTACCAGTCACAGTTTAATACTGTACAATGTATGTAATTGTACAGAGGTAGATTGATAATGTATGCATTAATTTAATTTCCCACATCAAACAATCCATCCGTCAAATTTATTTTTGAAACGGGCCACATTCTAGTTATGGTTTCCTTCAGAGGGTAGGCCCGGTATGACTGTGAAACCATATGATTGTTATAATCATATTATTACATACACATACACACACAAAAAAATATCGATAAGTAGTTTTAAAATCATAAGTCAAGGATCACAGTTTGTTCAACTATTGTTCAAGTTACTGTAAAAAGGGTTTTAGTAACAAAAAAAAAACGTAACATATCTCAAAGTAATAGTTTATTACATCTGACTATTTTAAATTTTGGTACAAATTTTTAGCAAGACTCATGGAAGTTGGCATGCCTGATTTGCTTTCACCGGGCACATAAAATGATGTGGAGGGCCGGCTCTGGCCCCCGGGCCTTGAGTTTGACACCTGTGTATTAATGTTTACCTCATATTTACTGGGATAACTGAGAGCTACAAAACCATAAACATCCAAACCCTCTCTCACTCCAGAGTTTTCTACATGCGAGCACAGGATTAAGGCTTATAACCATGGCAACCGTTCTTCAAAATATTACACATACTCCTCCACAGTCACATATCTCATAAAGAAGTGACGGCTGCTTTGTGAACTCCAAGGCAAAGTCCTAGAATGGTGAATAACAATGCACGGTTCCAGAAGAGGAGCAAGCAGGCAAACAGAACAACTGACATACTTTCTTAACAGCGAGGGTTACTGACCGTTATCTAACTGATATCCCATAACTTTGAATATTTACATAAAATATAATACTTCCTTTGAGCAATACTTGAATGAGCTGCATGATCTTAATTTCACAATTGATTTGGATTAGGGGAAGCGAAAGCATGCATGTCACCTCTCAAAAACAGGTCTTTGTTTAGTGGCCTCTCACATCTGGTTGGCAATCTGCTTCATTTGTAAATCAAAGCTATCACTGCTACACTAAATAACACACAGTTCTCGACAAAACAACTCCATTTCACAAACATAAAGATGATTAATACCCCAAGACTTCCCAGTCCAGTGTAGGCCCTACAAACCCCAATATAGAAGTCTATAAGAAAACATGTATGTCAAAATTTAGTCCAGCTAATATTTTTTTCACATATCAATGCAATTGGTGTGTCCCCATGTTGTCTGTTATTTTTACAAATTATTGACCAAATTAAAGTAGTGAAAATAGCTTGAGAACAAATCTATTAACACTCTTGAACGCATCTGACCCGCAAGTGTCGGAGAAGTGTTTTGAAACTCGGCCTTTTTCCTCATACCGTGCAGCATGTAGTTGTAGTTACACTGCTGAGTAAGCTCATAGTTTTAATAAAAAAAACAAAATCACTCATGGCTCTAAGACCTTTGAGAAATAGTTTGGGAAGATAACATAACCACAGTCATTTGCTTTTGTGAACTATTAAAGGCTTTTGGACTCATTGGGTGCGACATGAAGCGCAGACTTTGATGTGGACGGATGATTTTTTTTGCCTATTAAATCAGTGATTGAATATGATTTTGGGCTGTGTTGTGTTGATGTTGGTGCACAACGGCATAAGAACACAATATAAGGTATAAAAACAACTTGAATGATGCAGTGTTTACCCAAGCAAGATGGCATTGTTTTGGATTTCATGAATAGTAGTTATTTTGGAGATGAGAGGATTATGCCTGACAGCGATGATATGCAAACAAGATATACGATAAAACATCCATCCATCCATCCATTTTCTGAGCCCCTTTTCCTCACTAGGGTCACGGGCATGCTGGAGCCTATCCCAGCTGTCATCGGGCAGGAGGCGAGGTACACCCTGAACTGGTTGCCAGCCAATCGCAGGGCACATAGACCATTTGCACTCACAGTCATGCCTACGGGCAATTTAGAGTCGCCAATTAATGCATGTTTTTGGGATGTGGGAGGAAACCGGAGTGCCCGGAGAAAACCCATGCAGGCACGGGAGAACATGCAAACTCCACACAGGCGGGGCCGGGGATTGAACCCGGGTCCTCAGAACTGTGAGGCTGACGCTCTAAGCAGTCGGCCATATTAAATATTAAATATATTTGATTCACAAAAGGTGGGTTTTGTGAATCTCCAGGCACTGGAGGTGGGTTTTCCCCAGGCACTCCGGTTTCCTCCCACATCCCAAAAACATGCATGGTAGGTTAATTGACAACTCTAAATTGCCCATAGGTGTGAATGTGAGTGTGAATGGTTGTTTGTTTGTATGTGCCCTGCAATTGGCTGGCAACCAGTTTAGGGTGTACGCTGCCTCCTGCCCGATGATAGCTGGGATAGGCTCCAGTACGCCCGCAACCCTAGTGAGGAGAAGCGGCTCCGAAATGGATGGATGGATGATTCACAAAAAAAGTTAGTATGAGTTGTAAAAAGTAATATGAATGTGAAGGTCATTTGCTGTTCGAAACCAAAACAGTAAAGCATCCACGGTGCAGCCACAAGCATCAACTCCCTTACAGTCTTTGCAACTAATGTTTTGACATTTGTCTTCATTATTATCAATGAACAGAGGCGATTGAGTCACCAGCATGCTCTATTAGCTTCCTTCATTGCACAGTTGCACAGCTGAAATCACACATTAGGGTGGATCCATCGTGAAATGACAAGTTACGGGTGCTGAGGACACAGCAGCCGATTATTTAGGTGTCGGAGCAAAGGGTGAAGGGACAGTGGGGGAGGTGCCAAGGCTGCGATGGATTTAAGGAGTTGGCCAAGAACTGCACTGAATATAAAGTTGTTGGGGTTTTTTTGTGGGTAGGAGGTGTCCATATGGTTGAAGCAGCACAACACACCTTGAGAAGAGAAACTCCTTTCAATCAGTATAATTAGCCCATGGTAATTAAATAAGTCAGAGGCACTGCCACCTTCACTTAAGAGAAAATCGATCTACGTTTGAGGGAGTTTATTAAAGCTGGCGAATAATAAGGGAGATAGTGTAGGAGGGGTGTTGGTGAGGAGGTGGGGATGAGCTTTCTAACAGCTAATCAGCATAGAGAAAAACAGTCCACGCAAGTTTGTCAACAAAAGAGGAGTTTGAGATCGCTGAGAGAATTCAGGGGACACTCAACGTAACTGCCCATGATGATACCAGAACCCTGGATTGAGATGAGATCCCTCTAAGTGAATAAAGCCAATCAGAAAACTGAAGTCCCTTCCACATTGGTTGACGCTGGACAGATCCGTAAGACCCTCATGAAATTTGGGGTGGGTAAACATCTCTGGCTTGGTGGTCTTTGGTGAGATAATCACTGATGGACATCTCTCCTCAGGTGCCCCAAAAGCATGCTGGGTGCCGCGGGTGCTGCTTGCTCATTTATCCAGCCGTCTGGCCAACTCACCTGGAGTGATGGGGGATACGTCAGGAAGGCAGGCTGCTATTTCACGGCCTGTTAAGCGCTAATTCTGCAACATGCCCTGCGCTCCAATTTTAGGGAACAGGGAGCATTACCGCCCAGCTCAAGGTTCTGTCTGTCTGGATGGTGGACTTGGAGGGCAGTGGAGGGTGGAGGAGAGAAAGGGCAGTTGGGAGAAAGAGAGGTGGAGGACAAAACAGAGCCGTGACATATTTGGTGAAGAATTAAAAGACTGCGAAACAAAAGAGCCGCAGGGGATGGACGAGACAGAACACAGTAAAATGTGGAGATCGAAAGGGGAGGGGGGAGAACAGTGAAGCCTTGGTCTCCACGGCTTGCTGAGCCAGCACTGCAAAGCAGACGGGACAGATATCTACTCTCGCCATGCCGTTAAACCTCTCAGCCTCTCAAGCCCTAGAACATCCATCCATTTTTTATCCTTTTCCTCACAAGGGTCGCAGGTGAGCCAGAGCCTACGACAGGGCGAGGTACTCCCTGGACTGGTCCCCAGCCAATCACAGGGCACATATAGACAAACAACGATGCACACTCGATTTTTTTCTCTGTAGTATAAAAACAATTCTTTGCGGCTTCCGTAGGACGAAGCTCATCGCTGCTGTCGTGCACTGTTTACACTGATGACATGGCAACGAAGAGATGGTGGAAGCAGCGTGAAATCAAGATCCCACAACTGTATAATATACCTGTAGTCTAGAAAGAACGCAATACAAGTGCCCCATCAAAAAGGGTTTTCTCTGTTTTGGGGTGGGGGGCAATAGGGAATGCCTAAAGCCTCTTATTTTCCTTACCAAAAATGTTGAATATGTTAGGCACATTCCTGGTATGGACCTGGAAGGTATACTGTTTGCTGGATTTTTATGTATGTATGTGTGTGTGTGTGTGTGTGTATTTGTCTGGATTTATTTATTTATTTTGTTTTACATTTTTGGGGACAAAGGTTTTTTATTTTTATGGAGGTGACACCTTTTATTTATGTTATGTTCAATAACAATTTTGTTGTTACATATTAATAATTATTTAATGCATTTAGGGCGGCCGACTGGTTAGAGCGTCAGCCTCACAGTTCTAAATGCTTTTTCAGCACAGCATGTCTATCAGGTGGGCGGCACGGTGGCCGACTGGTTAGAGCGTCAGCCTCACAGTTCTGAGGACCCGGGTTCAATCCCCGGCCCCGACTGTGTGGAGTTTGCATGTTCTCCCCGTGCCTGTGTGGGTTTTCTCCGGGCACTCCGGTTTCCTCCCACATCCCAAAAACATGCATAAATTGGAGACTCTAAATTGCCCGTAGGTGTGCATGTGAGTGCGAATGGTTGTCTGTTTGTATGTGCCCTGCGATTGGCTGGCAATCAGTTCAGGGTGTACCCCGCCTCCTGCCTGATGACAGCTGGGATAGGCTCCAGCACGCCCGCGACCCTAGTGAGGAGAAGCGGCTCAGAAAATGGATGGATGGATGGATAATGCCTTTTTTTTTTTTTTTTAATTATTGATGTTAAATCGTCAAACATTGAGAATGTTGGTTGGTAGTTCCCATCCATAAAAAATGATTGTCGTGGCCATTTTGAGGATTGTTTAGCCTTGGCAAAAGTCTTCAATCTGCAGAATAATATTCTACTCCTGCATTGCGAGAACTCATCATGCCTTCTTCTCATTCAGTTGTCAACCACTTTGTAATACACATTACCACCACAATAAGGACTAAAGTGAAAAATGATTGGTCACAACTTATTAAACTTCCAAGTTCAAACTTAAAACTCAAGAAATCCACCAATATCTTGCATTTGTGTAGAGCCTGCACAAGGGCTTGTCACAGAGTGAGAAACTTATCTTTCACCTAAGTGGTTTTATACAGTATGCGAACAAAAGTAATCATATCACTTTTGAAGACAGATTAATGTGATTTGGTAGGGTGACAGCCGTTTTTGTTGTTTTTACTAAAAGGCTAATGAAATAATAATGTATAGCATCGCATTTCGAAAGCACTTCAAAGCATTATGATTTGAAGAGCCACTTATTTGACAAGTGGAGACGTGAGACTGTGCTCACCTTCCCTCCAGCAAATTGCCTCTCCTGATAACACAACAAATTAGACAATCGAAAAAAAATATAACCACAGAGTTCCCGCTCCCTCTCAGGTCTCTTTGCTCGACTCAGTGAACAGCTTCCATGTTAATGTGGCTTATGCTTTGGTACATTTTTATTGGTGGGTGCATAAAACAATGGTTTGACAACAGCGTTTATATATAACTTTTATTTCTGCGTATTACTATGCAAAGGCAAGCAAAGTTGTAATAGTCACTAGTGCATTATGAACACGTCAAGCAAAAGGTTTGATGGAACCTAGGGACTCTAGTTAATTTCACAGTCATATTTGGGAGATATGGTTAGTTAAAAGGGAAGAGACCCAAGAGAGAGTGTTTGGAAAGGTGTAAAAGAAAAGGTTTTTCGCATATTTCTGCTTTAACAGACCTAGTAGATGCTCCAAAAATAAGAACACCTTATCCGCCTTCACTTATCAATTGAAGACTTTATTTTGCTGTCAACAAATTATGAAAATATGGTATTAATAAACAAAGAACACAATAGACTTCAGTTATGCAAAAGATTGGCGTTGTTGAAATGTAAAAATTTTTGGGGAGAAGTTGGAAACAAGGAAGGAGGTTGTATAAAAAAACAAAAAGCTAGTGCCCCTTTGCTGTGTAACGCTAAAAAAAATAGATGCTAAAACAACACGCTCCACAAATACGACACGATAGACATCCATCCATCCATTTTCTGAGCCACTTATCCTCACTAGGGTCGCAGGCATGCTGGAGCCTATCCCAGCTGTCATCGGGCAGGAGGCGGGGTACACCCTGAACTGATTGCCAGCCAATCGCAGGGCACATACAAACAGACAACCATTCGCACTCACATGCACACCTACGGGCAATTTAGAGTCTCCAATTAATGCATGTTTTTGGGATGTGGGAGGAAACCGGAGTGCCCGGAGAAAACCCACGCAGGCACGGGGAGAACATGCAAACTCCACACAGTCGGGGCCGGGGATTGAACCCGGGTCCTCAGAAATGTGAGGCTGACGCTCTAACCAGTCATCCACCGTGCCGCCCACACGATAGATATGCTGTGCTGAAAAAGCATTTAAAAAAAACAATTGCTGTAATTAGCCATTGTTTCAAAGCAGTTCAATTTCAATAACATACATTAAAAAATAACATTTTTGACGAACCAAATGCAAAAACAAGTATATGTTTTCCAATACTTAGTGTATTATTTTTTTGTAAGGTGTGTATATATCCTAGAAAAGCAGATTTCAGCACAGCCCATATGAACGTAACTACAATTTATTACAGCCTTATTGATCGAGGTGAGCTGACTACCTGTAAGCCCTCCACATTGCTGGAAGTATCAGATGCTGTGAAAATATGTAAGAGTTCAAACAGATGGATGTGGAATGTCCCAGCAGCTTATCAGACCATTGCAGGACCAGCGATGACACCGTGCCATTTCCTCAGAGTGACAAATATCTGGAGGAGTGCAACAGTGAGCAAAGCCCCTGTTGGGAGAATGCCTGACTTTCTGTCTATGTCACACTGTGTGACACAAACACCGCTGCCTGAGGTATGTGCTACATGTCATGTTTGTGTGTGTTTTTAGGAGCACACATAAATCAAAATCCTTAACACATAAATTCAGTATGTCATATCTGCTGTACATCTCAAATCCTGTTCCACTGGCAATAAAGTAGAACCCAAACTTCAGCACTATAGACAGCAAGGGAAGCAAAGTTTGGCTTGGAGTGGAATTGCTGATAAATCAGCATAGCCGCCTCAACATTGCATGCCACCACCACAGATCAAGCAGAAATAAGCCAGGGAGAGCCAAAAATAGATACAACTGTGTGTTTTATGGCTTGTATGGGAGGTGACTTGGAGTGAGGTGAGGGAGCGCTCGCTGCTCAGTTCTGCTCTGAGCAAGCAAGATTAATGTAGGCTCTCTGGAGCAACGGCAACATCCAGAGTCTTAATAAGGTACAAACAATTGTCTCCACTCGACTGGTTTCCTAGGGAAAACTATTGTTGTGCTGCATTGTTTGCTGCTGAGGCTCCTCAGAGACAGCAGCGTGCGGCTGTGTCCATTATTGCCGAGGGAGAGCTCAGTGGTGGCAAAAAGGTTGCCTCGCAGCAGATCCGAGCCTTGTTTCCATCAAGTTTAGAATGCTGAGGTAAGCTTTGGAGTGGTAAATTTGGATCGTGCCAGATGGTGAGATGCGAATAGTGTGGCCATCGTAGACGTGTGAGAACATGGAAACCCATCAATAAAAAGGAACGCAATACATTAAACAGAGGATAATGGAGGACATGTAGCATTTTGTGTTCATTTTTCTTGGCGTGCGTCAGTTTATTATTATTTCATTCACTGCCATGGACATTTATATTCTTGAACTGTAATCAACCGTTTACTGTAAAAGATACAGTATACATTCTTCAGTTGTGTTTTTCAGTGGGTTTGCGTGAAAGAGGGACTTGCTCAGCTTGTCTGTGAACCACAGTAATGATCAACAGATCCTTGTAGATGGCAGCATTGCATCGCTTTGGATTTGAGTTCAGCGCAGCTTTGGAATAGAAGCTAAAGATAAAGAGGTGAATCTCGGCTTGTCACGTCGATTGTGAGGGAGAGAAGTGCCAATACATTGGAAGTCTGACGAGTTAAGGCACCTCACACTCAAACAGAGTATGAATATGTTTGGTATAAACACAGAATGTGTCGGGGAATGTCGTAGAAAAAGTATGTCGCAATTGTGAGAAACGATGACCCAGTTCATGGAGTGAATGATGAATGAAATGTAAAAAAAGCCACTGATGTTCAAATCTAGCCACGATGTGAGTCAACTTCCCTCACAACATGTTTCTCTTTGGATATCTTTCACGTTATTGTTATTTTGCCATTAAAAGCCATTCCTCAGTCTTGTTTTTGTTGTTTTACAGTTTCAGGTATCACCAAAGCCAAAAATACCAGTGTCAAAAGTCACTGTTCTGCTTGACATGCTTCCATTATTCCCCACATTTAGCTGTGGCGGGCAGCCACGAATGACTTTTGCCTGCCACTAACAGATTTTGGCACTAATTGTCAATACGCAACCGATGTTGCTGTGTGGAGATTGTGCTGCTATGTGCTCCTTCTGTGTGTCTCTTAATAGATACCACCACTTTTCTTTTCTGATACAATGCTCAAATGACTGAAGTATCAAAAGTATCAATATTTACATTTGAGAATCGATCTTCTGGTATCACAGGCTTCAACATTTCAGACAGTGTCGGTCCTTTTCCACATCATTCCAGCAGGTGTAATGGTCGTCTCGTCACAGCACGCTCGCTCAAGCTCTTTTTTGTTGCATCTGTGTGTATTTTCGCTTGGAAACACCACTCCATGTTGGGCAAACCCCACATACAGTCAGCAGGATCTTCTGAGTTTAGGATTACAAACTCACACAAATTCTTGAAATATCAGTCAAAATGTTGTAAAACTGCTGGCAATACAGAGAACTCGACTTTGAAAATGGTCAGTAAATGAGTTAAGAAGACAACCCTTGTATTAGTATTCGCAGTTCCCATTTTTTTAACAAAAGTGACAGTACTGCTGACATATCGATGGAGTGCAGTTTTAGCTAGCACACCTTAACAGAAGAATGTCTTTTGTTTGGTTTCCTTCCCAACTTTAGACAATCAAAACAGGAATATTGTCATATTAAACAGAACCAAAACCGCACCGCTTGCTGCAAATGCTACGAAACACGCTTGTCACACTTTTACATCCCAGCTCACTCACCTCAACTCCTTGCACTTTCAGCTTCATGTGATCCTCCCGAGTGGTCTTGCCGTCTTTCCTCTTCTTCCAGCAGTAGCCATCCTTTCTGTACTTGACCTTCTTCCTATTGTATAATATCATCGACCCATTCTGCGGCCTGAGAACAGAGGAGAAATATTGAAGAACTGTGAGGCAAAGCCGTAGCACTGCACAGGCAGTCTTTCCGGAAACATACAAAAAATCATGACACCAGTCTGAAGGCAATGCATCAGTGACTTTAATGGTACGGTTTTTTTTATGGTTATTCAGCGCTGGCAACGAACGAAGCTACCTGCAGCTTGTATGTCGGAATCAGTGTGTGATGTGTGTGTGTGAGGGGCTTCAGTGACTCTCGAACAAAATGCACAAGGGTCGGACGTTCTTCTTTATCTCTCACTCATTCAACCTAAATGACTTGAGCTGTTTGAAATCCCAAGAGCGAAGAGAAGATTCTCCCTCACTCTCCATTCATAATTCATTCTCCCTCCACCAGACCACAGCCTGGAGGCTCATCATGATATAATGTAACTATTTGATGATGATCTGCCTTTCTGCTTCGATTTGTAACAGAGACATTTGGTGCTCAGTGTTGAACATTAGCAGAAAGTGTAACATAAAACATTTACAACTCACTCAACAATTAGCGAGCAGTTGTACAGAGATGTGTGTGTGTGTGTGTTTGTGTATTGTGGCTCGGCCCCCGTATCATGAATCTGTGCATATGCCACACTAACGCATCGCTTTAACACCCAAATGCACTCGCTCTGGCTCACACACACACACACTCACACACACACACACACACACAAACAGCCACGCACGGGCACACACACAGCACTCACAGCTGTGATGATTTGGAGCGCTCCCAAATGAGAGTGCATGGTGCTTCGCTGTGAATGAGCAGGAGTAAGAGTGAGCGAGAGAGAGAGAGCGAGAGAAAGAGAAACATCCAGTCAGCTGCTGGGCCTTGTTTGCTTTGAGATCATCACTCACATGCATAACCACAACACACGCACACCTAAATAGAAAAAGTCTCATCAAGAAAAGAACAAAAGCCAAGTAGATTTTTGTCTCAAGGAACGATTTCCATAATAACAAACCCCAACGATTGTTTTGCATCGTTTTTCTTTATTTATTTCTAAAATGTTTATTTATAACGGCGTGCATCATTTTGCAGGGATGCCTCAGGGGGCCACGCTGTGCGTCTATCTCTGTATTACTCATCAATCACTTCCTCAGGCCGTTCTCAGGGGCCAGGATGATGCGTGGGGGAGGGGGAGGTTGAGGTCCCCGCAGTCCCTCCTCTGTGGCCCCAGACAACACTTTCTAATCAGAGACGCCACTCACACACAGATGCGCTACCGCCTTCCTTTTCCCACATTTTTTTCTTGAATACCACCCTCCGCTGACTTCAATGTTTGCCTGCAGTCAACTCTGAGCCCGCATAGGAGAATGTCTCCTTTTTCACTTGCACGTCTCCATCTTTAATCTGTCGAAGGATCCCTCACTTTTATACCTCCCGCTATGTCATCCTCACGCACCCAAAAGCCGTAGAAAACGAAGCATTGGTAAAATCCGTGTCACACGGTTTATGGACGCAACCGGGGTCCCCACTCTGGGCATTGCCTAGTGTCGGTTGCTGGCCTTTTTTAAAGTCTATTTTGGGTGATTTTTGACAAAATGGTTTTCTGTTTGGCTGGAGGCTGTTCCACTCATCCTGAACTATTGATCTCATCCATTTTTTTTCCTGAAAAACACAGAAAAACGACACCTGTGGGAAATAAACCCTTATATTAATCAAATATTAGACAACAAACAAAATCTAGCATAATTATTTAAAATGGATGAATAATTAATTTATTTCGTGTCAAAAATAATATTTTTTGAAAATCGAGGTGACATCGTCAACGCACACCACGCCCCCTCCTGACGGTGAAAAAAACCCTATGTTGTACTTATAATTGTAGCCTATTTGAGAATTTTCTGTGGAAAATATCCTTAATATATGCAAATGTTTTAAAATAGTCAATTGTTTTGCATTGCATTGCATGTTACGTCAAGCTGGGCAACAATATGGTGCCAGCACATGTCACTGTCCAGACTTTGTTTTCTATGGTGTTGTACCCACCAACCTAGCTGGTGAAATACTTTGCATATTTTGCAGAAAAAACAGATTTTTATTGGTCATTTTGAGGGGAAGATGTAGGGCTATATGGGATCTTAATTGTGGTCTGAAGTAGTTTACACCATCATTAAGGAGGCGTCATAAACTTAGCTGCAAACACAAAATGTACTTGTTCAGATTTTCATTTTTTTGTGTCAAATGAAGGACACTCATTAGACATAAGCACTTGGTAGCGAACAGCAGGATAGTTTTGTTTATTCCAATATCGTTCAGAGTTTTGCCCTTCAAAAGATACAAGCAATGTGTTAGCCCTGCATGGGACAAAAAGATGGGTGCAGATGAGATAAGGTGGAAAATCAAATGACACAGGGCTATCTGATCTCCTCCGGAGCACTGAAAATTGGGGTGAGGCTTCAGTGTCAGAGGCTCCACACCATATTTATCGGCACGGCGCAAAAACCTTTTCTTGCAGCTATTTTTGAGGGTCCGTAACGTAGATGCTTTTTTCAATTCGAGGCACTTTGGAGCCAGAGGAGCGAGCTCAGACACCCTCTGAGATAGCGAACCCAGTCTGAAATGAATGCTTCTGCAACATTACGTGACTCCTTTCCCTCCCGCTGTCTCCAACCTCTCCTTCCCACTCCTTTCCTGCCACGTCGATTCAATTAATCTTATCAGAATTCTACATATTTATACATGAGAGGGGAAAGCTAAATTCTCTGTTATCATACAAGCGTGACAGAAGGCCTTCTGTCTGAGATGCCTAAATTGTGCCAGTGCCAGATTAATATGGAAATGTGGACCTCAGACCAGCTCCGCAGCTGCCTCTCTTCTCTTTGGAATTTGCCCTGATAATAAGCTTTACCCTCCGGGTGGTGTTAGACCTTGTCCACTCCCTTGGGAATCACACATTTACCCAGGTAATGGCATTCGCTCAATCACATTTATTCATTTGAGAAAGTCACAGGAGGGTGCGGGGTGGGCTTGGCTTTATGAGGCTAGTGACATGTTCAGCATGTGTAATAAAGCCAAAGCGAGGGAGCCCTGTCCCTCTTCTCATGGGCTGAGCTCAACCACAGGCAGCAAAAAGTTAAGCGAGTGTCTGATTCGTGTGTTCCAACACGGATCAGCAGGGAGAACCCACAGCAGAATCCTCCAAAATGCTTTGCTCCTGTGAAGTGTGCTGGCATCCCTATTACAATTCACGCACAGACCCACACACACACACCCACGCACACACACGCACACACACACACACACACACTCTCAGTCTAAGTTCACAGTTGCTCCAAACACATAGCAAACAATCACACAGCATTTTGTTTTCAAATAGCAAAACAGCTCAACTGATTAAGTGTAGTAAATATGTTATTTTTCTGCTGTTGTGTTGTATTAAATAAGAATTCCGAGCTCCTGTACGTCCATCAAATTGTGTTACAGATAAATGAAATATGTATCTTGGTGACCGTGTTTCCCCACTTTGCCCCATTCCCCATGTTGCCCTGGGTTGATAAATACCATACATGCTATTTTTCTCTCCGGCAAGCTCAGCAGGTGTTACTTGAGAAGTGGACGAGGAGAGGATAAGGAGAGGAAGAGGAAGAGAGCTGGTCCACGGAGGCTTTGGAGGTCGGAGGGCGAGCTGGTTTGGACCCGAAGTGGCTCGGGAGGGAGGAAACACGCTGCTCTCAATTACCCATCGGAGCCTTCAGCAATCTCAGCCTTTAGCCTCATGTGTCAACAACAACACTTGCACCTCCTCGGCTACACGCCTGTGATTGGCGTGACATACACACTGACCCTATTAAGAGTAAATATGAGGCACAAATCTGCCCTTGGGTACTCATGGACTCACACATACTCCAAGTTGCTAGTAGCCCTGTTGCTCCATGTGGGGATGGCGGAACATCAATAGCACTCTGATGCTGGCTATTACTTATCCTGTCAATCACTACTGAAACATAAATCCCACGTGTGAAAGGACTTTATGTATGTGTGGACCGACACGCATATGCTGTGGTCCCCACTGAGCAGTGATACAGTAAGTCCACGCATAATGCAATTAGACTTTTCAGCAACAGTGCTGCATTATATGGCACATCATCTTCCTCAGAGCTTCTATCTGGACACAGTGCGCGTAACTGATGACTCACAGATAAGCCCGTCCCTTCAGTCCCACCAAAAAAATTAATCTGCAAGTGGGGCGTTTGCTAAAACTACTTTAAATGTAAATCTGGCACGGCCTGTGGATTTAGTCAGAGCCTGTTCTCCCTCTCTCGCACACGCACACACACACAAAGACGCACACTCACATGACCAGACGTTTCTCTCTGACTGACAATGAGGCCTCGGTGCAAACTTGGTGCATTGTTCCACTGACTTCAGTCAAACTAATGCCTCATTATACATATCATACAAATGATTAAGGGACTTTTTGGCGGATCAATCCGCTGAAAGTTACTGCTGGTGTTTGATTCAAATCATATTATTCCTCTTTTGCGCTAATCCTCACTTTATAGACAAGCTGAAAGGTCACACTCATATTCAGGAGAGAACAGAAATCAGTGTATTTGACGTGAACTAGATGGAGATGAATGATGAAACAAACAGTGTCATACATTCCAGATGGAGGAAAATATTTGTTTATCCGAGTGAAATGTAGTGCTGGAATTGAGAATGGACAGAGGGGATATGTTTATGATAGTGTTCCTCATCTCTTTTGCTCGCTATAAAAAGTGCCAGTGATTGTGGCAGAAGTCGGACCATCGCCTTCCGGCATAAAACAGACGTTCCTTTGCACCTATCTGAATTAGAAAAAAAAAATCCCCCAATTTAAAGAGGCTATAAATTTCAATAGCTCTAGTTTTGCAGCTGTGTTTCTGTCCTTACAAGACCTTGTTTAGTGGGGGCCAAGGGTGTGGACGGTGGGTTTACTGCATGTACTGTATGTCCGTAGCTCTTATCTGGTCCACAGTAGCCCTGCAGGAAGTGAGGGAGGGAAGCAGGTGACTGGCCACGATGCTTGACTGATAGCACTAAGCACATTTCATGCACATTTCAGGGTAGCTGCCATTGCTCCTCAGACGTAAAGCTCACAGCTTGTGTCACTAGGACATAATTCACAAATAATAATGTTGTTCGCCGATTACAACACTCCATTCTCTGTCAACACGTATATCTCAGAGCTCTGATGTGGCGCATGGGTGACAAATAATTTGAATTTCAAGAGCGTGTATGGTTTTGGCTGTGAAGACATTTTCTATTCCGCCCTGAAATGCAGACTTCGGTTGTACTTGTTTGTATACGAGCTTGGAATGTTGATGACTTTCAACTGGTTGCTGAAAATGACTCTGCATCATTTGTATGAATTATAGCTCTATTCAGACTTTAGTCAGAATGCATGCTTAGTGTGAGACTGATGAAACAATGATTAAATCTTGGCAATTGTAAGCTTCACTGGTTGTCATCCATTTTGTAGACAATGTAGCATTTCAGGATTCCCATTCGCAGATAAGTTAGGTAAGAATGTTAAAAGGCTCACCTGAGGGGCCAGATCCTAGTAATAGAGATCATCTAACTGGCTCACATTAACATTCCTCCAACAACTGAATTGAGAATACGACCGTTATATTAACAATAGTTTGTTTTTAAGCCAATCGTTTGGTTCTTTTAATTTACATACTGGGCTACACACATACAGTACTATGTTAGTACCTGCGCTGCAGGCTTATCAGTTTCGTATTCTGCAGTGTCCTTCTGTTACATGCTTATAATACAGTGTGCCAGGAGGTAGCAGCTGTGCATTCTTTGATGCAGAAAAGGGTTGTGCAAAATAATCCTTATGCTTGCTGGGGCTCAAGACTTCGATGTGCAACTGGCAGCATCACATACACCACGATCACTCTGAACAGGGGGGCCCCTCAAGGTTGTGTGTTGAGCCCCCTCCTCTTTACCCTGCTGACCTATGACTGCACACCGACATACAGCTCCAACGTCT
This sequence comes from Phycodurus eques, assembly GCF_024500275.1. Lineage (NCBI taxonomy): Eukaryota > Metazoa > Chordata > Actinopteri > Syngnathiformes > Syngnathidae > Phycodurus > Phycodurus eques. The sequence continues at coordinate 7,624,374 of NC_084525.1, read as the reverse complement.
TCATCAAGTTTGCAGACGACAACTGAACCGTTTCCTGCCGCAAGACTCTCCATCGCATAGTGAGGGCAGCCGAGAAGATCATTGGAACCTCTCTTCCCCCCCCCTGCAGGATATTTACACCACCCGCCTAACCTGCAAAGCCCTCAGCATGGCGGGGGATGCCACCCCTCCGTCACACAGCCTCTTCAGTCTGCTGCCATCAGGCATGGGACTGCGGAGTCTGCGGGCCAGGACTAGCCGACTCAATTATTCGTCAGGCTTTCAGGAATCTGAACTCTGCCCGCTCTGCCCCCTCTACCTCTTCTGTCCTCTGCCCACCTGAACTCTGAACTTTGACGCCCCGCAAACATGTAGATGCACACTCACACACACACACACGCACACACGCGCAAACACTCACACTAGACTCATGGTCGCACTAGCCACTTTAGCAACGCAGCATTGGGGTTTTGTCATCTAATTTAAAAATGTCTTATTTGCCTTGGTTCTCTGACCTTGACTGTTGCACACATCACCTGAGCTTTGATATTGCACGTTCAATTAATAATTTTTATACTGTATATACTATAGTTTATTTAGCTTTTATATTGATATTATTTGTACTGTCTTTTGTAGCACCGCGGGCCCTTGAGTACCGTAATTTCAATCCTCTGTATGTGTTACGCATATTGAAGAATTGACAATATAAGTACCTTGTATCTTGTATGTATGTAAAAGACAAAATGACACATTGTTCACAGTCTAGAGCAGGAGTCAACAACCTTTTGGAAACTGAGAGCTACTTCTTGTGTACTGAATACTGTGAAATGCTACCGGTTCGATAGAAACTTCTGAAAAAACACATTTGCGTAATTTATTTAAGGGTAAATATTTCATCGTTGTTGTGCCCACTAGTTTGTATCCACGAACGCTATGTTTTGGTCACGTGCTATAATACTAAAATTTGAAACATAGTAGTTTTCTTTTTAAATATTATCATTTCCAAATTTAAACCAATACAAGTTTGATTTAAAAAAAGAACAGCAACGAAAAAAACTTAGATGAAGCTCACTGTTTCAGTGGGTAAATATTTTTTTTAGAATTGCAACACCCCAGAAAATTGGCATTACACTGGTGAGCAATTTTCAGAAAAGTCATCATTGCGTGGCTTTTCCACGCTGCAATGACGAGGCGCTCTAAAGTGACCACCCTGTCCTAAAGCCCCGATCCACATGCTGGCTGTAAAGTTGTATTATTTTTTTCTCCTCTCCTTGCTATTCCATCTTTTTCTAAGTTCCATACACATACTCACAGCTGACAATGAGGGGTTCTAAAGCGTCCATGTCAGCGGAATATCCTAGGGGCATATGCGTTTTCGAGATGTAGGCATAGCTAGCTAGTTTACTGCATGCAAATGTGCACGTCTTAAAAAAAACAAAAAACAAAATCAGGAAAACTGAAAAGGTGAAAAAAATGGTTAAATGCTATATCTCCACAATTGAGCGCTACATAGTTCTCTTTAAAATTTTAGAAACAAATCTCTGAATTCACTTAACAGGAACTTTAAGGATTTGAATTATGCTGTTCCATGCACAGAGTGACCCAACTGTCCATGCGTAGACATACAGTAGATTATTTAGCATTACACTACAATGACATTTTGCACTATTAATAAAATTAATTAATACATGGCAAGTGGTGAATTGCCTTTTATAGTTTCTTATTGGTTACAACAACCCTGCTTTCACAAGATGAAGCAAAAATTGTTTGGAAGAAAAACAAGCAATACAGAATCAAATAATTCTTTTTCTCCATCTGTATACAACATTGTACTTTGTCTATGTGAAGAAGGCAAAAAGTAGGGCACACTGACATCAGTCTCTCTCCAGAGAGAGAAGATGTGGGCAAGGGCGGGTTCTCCTCCCCATCCAGCCTCATGCCAGACTGAGTTTATGGATCACCTCGACATGCCTTCCCCGTCTATTCTCCAGTCAGTGCCATCACTGTGCCACTGTCCTTCCACCATTGATCCCCCCAGTGACAGAGCACATCTCGGGCCAGCTATTGAACCATTTATGATTTATTCAGAAAATCCTGCCGTGTCCACAAAAAGAAGCCAAATGCACAAAACTGAGGGGCAGCTGAAGAGACAGAGGTGGAAAGAACCAATGAGGTCAACAACAACTCCACTTTTAAAGGTAAGATTGAATTACAGAGTTAGAAGTGATGCTGTACAAGCTGAGCAAACTGGACAGCTTGAATGGAAGAAGCTATTCTTCCTCTCCCCTCCCCGCTTCCTTGGTCCTATTTTAAAGTCGGGAGGATAGACCAGCAGGGCCAGACTTCAGAATTGAGCTGTAACTCTATCAGTGTGCCGGAGCGAATCAGAAACCCTATCCCACCTTTCACCTGGGAATAGCATCTCCCTGCGCCCTGCCTAGTCACCATACCTACCAAAGACAGACATCAAGGGATTACTTGGAGCCCAGGGTTCAGCAGCACCCACAGCCAAAGTGGGTGTGTGTGGTGGGGGGGGGGGGGATTTTGGGTCTGGACACCAGACATGCTCAAGTGATGTTGGCCATGCAGATGAAATTGAATTTGAGGCACGCTATGTCTCATACACACGTGACGTCAAGACAAAATTATTGGAACCCAAGCCACCTTTTCAGCGATGCTTGGTTGGGAAGGATTATCTGTATTGAATCTACATACTGCATAGTGCTCCCCCCTCACCCCCCCACATAATATTACATATGTACAGAAGATACAGAGCTAAGAAAGTGGAAGCCCAATTGTGGCATCTTTATTGACAACAAATACATGTCAGTTTCGCACCAAAACAGCTAAAGAGTAACGACAATTGTTCCATTGCACATTTCAACATCTGATTAATATCCACTATAAAATGGTAAACGGAAAGGGGTTCCAAACAGGAAATACTATCAGCGGGTAAAATCTCAAACAAAGAGCTGATCAGCGGGGGAGTTGAAATTTAGAGACGCTTTTAACTCATTTTCTTTCATTATTTGCTGATTATTCACTTGTTGTTATTGTTCCAACCACGCTTTGATCATTTTATTATTTTTATGTTCTCGCTCACCTCTTTGTTTTATCCTATCTTCATGGAGCACTATGGGTTGCCTGATATAAATGTGTTAAATAAATAAACTTGCTTTACCTTGTTTTATGCCAATGACAGTGTTAATGCTGGAACAGCATGAGTCTGGAGAACTCAGCTCTACTGCAGCACAGCTCAGCAAAAAGACCAAAATATAGTTATATTGGGAAGCTTAATTCTTCTATGGTGTTAACAGATGACAGACTATACATTTTGTTGACATTTTAAATGTTAAAAATACTATCATAATATGACTAATAATAGCAAAATCGTTAAATAGAAAATATTCAATAAATGACATGGACTTACATATGAATTTGGAATAGTTAATTAAAGGAAAAAACTCTTAAAAAAAAAAAAAAAAATGCTACACATTTATCCATCTTTATCTACAACCCAATTCCAATGACGTTGGGACGTTGTGTTAAACATAAATAAAAACAGAATACAATGATTTGCAAATCATGTTAAACCTGTATTTAATTGAATACACCACAAAGACAAGATATTTAATGCTCAAACTGATAAACTATTGTTTTTAGCAAATAATCATTAACTTAGAATTTTATGGCTGCAACACGTTCCAAAATAACTGTGACAGGTGGCAAAAAAGACTGAGAAAGTTGAGGAAAGCTCATCAAACACCTGTTTGGAACATCCCACAGGTGAACAGGCTAATTGGGAACAGGTGGGTGCCACGATTGGATATAAAAGGAGCTTCCCTGAATTGCTCAGTCATTCACAAGCAAAGATGGAGTGAGGTTCACCTCTTTGTGAACAAGTGCGTGAGAAAATAGTCGAACAGTTTAAGGACAATGTTCCTCAATGTACAGTTGCAAGTTAACCTTCCCTGACTTCAGCCCTGGAGAAGCAGACAGGGACTCCATTTTTTCGGAATTGTGTAAAATGGGCTTAAAATCTTATCTCTTGGACTGTTTCATGGAATTATTTGATTTTCAAGCACAAGCGAAGCTATAACAGCAGCAAGTTAACGAGAAATAACTGGTGCAGCCATGTTTGAGGACATATGTGATGAGTGACGAGTTTGCGATGAAGAAACTTTGTACCGGTTCATGATTGGCTTTAATGGAGATAACGGAAGCTGCGGTAAAATGTCTATGGCACTTGTCAGTCTCTGCAACTAAACCTTTATTTCCCTTTACCTTTTAATATGCTTTTACTTCAATATTTCTCAGACATTCCAGCTTTGCATGTCTGAGATCACTCAGCTCTGTCGATAATGCATCAGCGGGGGCTCTGACCTCAACTCACGCACACACACACACACACACGCACACACTTGAGTGAGCATAAGTCACCTCCACTTCTCCTGGGCAGACACGCGCACATTAATAGGCTATATACAGACAATGAAGATGATAGACTGCGTGTGTCTCGCTTTGTTTATCTACCTCTGTCCAGCTACTGATTCCCACCGCCATCGACATGGCTCAAACGAGCACACATCTGAATAAGCTCATAAAATAGTCAGAGAGGCGCACCTCCAATCATGGCTACCTCTGCCTGCTCATTTTCTAAGTTCAGCGGACCATGGCGCGCTCGCACAGTAAATCACTTCAACACACTCGCCACCATAAATGATCCACGGCCATTCTCTTTTCCCTCCTCTTATTCCTTGGACATACTTACAGTGTTTATGTGCAGACACAAACTGCTGTCAGAACCAAGCATCTTGGAGTGGAGGAGAGACAGACACACACACACACACACACACACACACACACTACAGAGCATCTAACAATACCAGAGAAGGTGGTGGGGGTTAATCCCTCCTCTCACACCACTATAAAATCCTCAGTCTGGTACAGAACGTCACTTCTCCACACACCCTCCAGCAGCTTTTACATGGAGGCTGATTGACCGGTTTCCCTATATTTGACACGCCCGCTCATCAGTCACCTCTGCAGCGCTGAGAAGTTGGGTGAGTGACGGTTGGTGGTGCTAGTCGTAAAAAGCAACAGTCAACACTGGGAGAAGAGTATGCTTCTGAGCCTCATATACAGATTGGGAAAAGGGAGACTTCTCTTGAATGGGATCTATGATTTATTCATCACTGTGGTACATGCACTTACTACTGTATCATAAATTGCTCATATTTCTTTCCAACAATATATTCAGCTGGGTTTTCTTTGAACAATGATGTGGAGGGGGGAGCAGAAGGGAGCGCCACTACTGTCACCCAGAAACCAGGCAGGATGTGTGAAGAGTATTTTGTACAATGAAAATAAAACATGGCAATGCGCTTTGGTTCAGATCACAGTGACTGGTCCACACTTTCATATCAAATTCAACCAGACAGATTCATTCCTACTTTTAAACGTACACCCTTTTGGCTCATTGGAATTATTTAATGTTGTGACATCATCTAACAAAGTAGCAATTGAGCAAACGTATCTGACAAGAAGCTGGAACCAAAACACGAGAAATCTGTTACAGATATCTAAGTTGGAGTACAACTTGGATGGGAACCCTGGACTTTACAGTGAATGTGACGACAACAGAGAGCCATGGAATGGCCGCCACATCTCATACACAACTGTAGTGGCAGATTGTTCCACCCAACACCACCCCATATACCACTCATCCAACTGCACCTTTTTGGTCACCTCTTCCAAGGGTTCTTTCAACTGGGCACATCACAGAAACAGTCCCCTTCTGACACCATTTGTAATGAAATAATAGTAGCCGCAACCTGGAATATAATCCTGGTCTTTAGGTATAATATGCTTTCCACACTGAACAGATCATTTAAGTAGTGTGTGTGTTTGTGTGTGGGGGGGGGGGTAACATTTTTAGCAGCATTTGAAATCTTTTGATTGTATTCATGATTTATTTTGAAAATATTATGGCTCCATCCATATATCTTTCCCTGATTGCTTTGAAATGAGAGTTTTCTTTTTAAATTGTGTGATGTGTTTGTGGAGTTTGTCCTTTGCTGCAAGGGTTAGCCTACCAAATTCACACTGGCATAGTGTCACTAATGGTCACACAGTTCGTAATTTTTTTCTAAAGTCCCGCTAATTTGAGATGGTACGATGTGCGATTATAAATGACTAAGGGAAACGTGTAGTTCTGCACTAGTTCCCTCTGTGATATGTCATGTGAACGAAACTGGAATGGTCCAAATAAAACATGGAGCAAAGAGAGACTAAGATTTTATCCTAGATCAAACAGCAGCCCACGGGTACATGACTGCGGTGCACATCTCTTGCTAGCTGCTCTTAGAGGACAATCATACTCTGATCTGTTCAGCATTGTCATTGTGATGAACTACTTCTGGAAGCAATCGTGCAAATTTACATCATCCCTTGACATTTAGCCCCACGCTCACATACTGTATATCCTCACACTTACAGCAGAGGGTTCTCGCCTTTGCAGGATATCTGACAGCGGCCGTATTCAGGGGCGTGTGCACGAGAAAATTAAAAACCTTTCCCTGACATTTTGTACCACTGTCCCAATGATGCTCGTGTTATGAGCTTTATTTGCATGAGTTTCTGTTTGGTGCAAGCGTGTCAGAATAGGAGTGCACTTTTATTAAGGAGGAGGCCTGTCACTCATTTGTCTCCAGAAGGGGTGAGGGGACCAGACACCATATAGGAGGGGAAGAAGAAGGGAGAAAACTAATGAAGGAGAGGATGGGAGCGGTGAAGGTGTCAAGGCACCCATTGTATTGCTGGGCAGGAGCAGTAAAGAAAAGCTAGTGGCCTACACAACTTTCAGATTGCCATTAAACTCTGGCTGTACTCCTGTTTATGGGAAGCTTTTGTGTGTCGGAGGAGAAGATCGTAAAGGCTTTGTCTGACTGCCATTGATTTATTTCCTTCGTTAGGGTGATGACACCGCCTGCTTATGATGTCCTAGCACCGACTGTAATTACACAGCACTTCTGTCTCTATTGATGTCACTTTGTTAGTTTAATTACGTTATATTGGGTTGTAGAGTCACGGCAAGAGCAAAGCTATGATGTAGGGCAAAAATCATCAATGGAACATCCACTTTTGAAGTTGTCCGGGGCAGAGAGTGGGGAGATAATTATTTCTTAGACATCTAAAATAGAGACTGTGAATCACCATATGTGCAAAGGCAAAGGGAGGGACGCTGAAATTTAATGACTATTCGGTACATGTTAGGGCCAAAGTCAGAGGGAGGAGGCTGTGATTGTGATGAGGGCCTTAATGGAAATGAAACACCTGGGTTCAACCTTGAGAGTGCCTGTTTACACCATCAGTCCCCAGGTGCTCCAGTTGACTGAGAGTCAGACAGTATGAGAAGCACTGAATGTGTGTGTCACTATGTGTATATCTGGGTGTGTGCTACAGCATATATATGGTGGGATGGGACCCAGGGGGAAGCGGTGCCATGTGAAGGTGACCCTTGAGGGGACGAGGAGGAGGGAGAGGCCACCTGCTTGCGAGCGGTGGCAAAATGAGGGTGACAGCCATCCACCTGTCTGAGAACACGGTCGTTCCAGACCCCATCTGCCCAACCCTTTTGGGAATTCTCCCACCCGGGGGATCCTATGACCCACGCTGTCGTCGACTTGACCAGTCCTCCTGTCCACAGTCGCTGGGCTCGGCGACTGCTAATCACATCTGACCAGTGTCCATTTAGGGGCACTGTAAAGCAGTACAATGCATCAAGGACTAAGAACTGAACATTGCCAATTTGAGTCTGCTTCTCATTTTCTTGTTTGAAAGCGATACAGACTCCTAGGTCTTCACTGTCAGGTAGCGCAATAAGTCACCTGGCTCAGCTAAGTAATCATTGATGGCCAACAGTAAAGGCTTTTATTTGCTCCCTGTTTTCCTGCTCAGCAAAGAACTCGTCACTGTGTCCTGTAGCAACGATACTCACTGGCGAACAACCGAGCAATTTGGCAGCTCAAACAATGGTCACAAGTTGTACGCTGTGTATTTGTCACTCTGTGTGTGTCCCTCTGTGCATGCTGCTTCCTGTGTTTTCTGCCATTGTCGGCTGGAACACAAACAGAGCTACTTTCTTTTTCACCCACCAATTCACCCTGCTGGTATGTCTCATTATTCAGGCCTGTCGGGATAGAGAGAGACCCATCACAGTCGTCCTTATCCCCAGACCTGTAGCCTGGACCAAAGGCAGTATGTGCTATTGCCACATGGGCTTCAAGCACATCACTGATACGGCATGTGGGGAAAAAGCAAGACATACTTCTGACATTTCTTGCAATCTCTTACTGCACTGTCCTGCAGGCTTAGGGGCAACTCTTCTCTTAGCAGGGGAGACGTGCAAAATTTCTGCAAAGTTGCTGAGATACTCAGAACTGAGTTATAGCCATAAATGGGGGAAAATAGGAGGAAGATCAGCTTTGAGAAAAAGACTCTTGAAGACAAAAACAAATGCGAGAATAATAACAACTTGACAGAGACGGTGTTCCTAAAGTTGGGTAAATCTAAATCAGTTGCAGACCAATTAAGGTGAGTTGGGACCAATTTAAGGATCTGGGAGCTGGATGCCTCTCAGGATACGAAGCCTCTATATTCTACATGATTGAACGCACATTCCCCTCAAGAAAAAACAATACTTATTCATGGTGGATGCCACAAGGAGAAGCCAATTAACTGCTCTGCTGCTCCTTAAAGTGAAAGAGGGTCCATTCTTGTAAATCTTTACTTAAATATGAAAACTCCAGACACAGAATATTGCGGCAGTGAAGCGTGTGACTAGCTTGTCGGCTTCATAGTCAAAGGGTTAAATTTGAAACCCAGCTTTGTAAATAGCATGTTCTCCCTGTGGTTTTGCGGGTTTAGTACAAACAAACATGCGATACGAGTGACCCAACTTATTTGCTTTACCTGATTTTTTGCTTTGACTTGCAAGCAACAATTTGAGATACGAGCTCTGTATGGTGGCAGTGACCTCAACTCACTTCACAACAAGCAGCAGTTTGGCAGGCATCAAGCTTTTTATTGCCACTCCAAGTTGAGGTTAACTGTCAAACTAAACATAGAGCAAAGAAAATGTCATGTTGTGCAATTAAAACAACCAAATGACAACCATTTGTTTAGCTTAATGCTAACAAACAATGCAAAACCCCATAGTCGGGCTAACAAGAATCACTAGTGTCATGATCATTCACAACCCCAATTCCAATTAAGTTGGGACGTTGTGTTAAGCATAAATAAAAACAGTATACAATGATTTGCAAATCATGTTGAACCTATGTTTAATTGAATACACTACAAAGACGAGATATTTTATGTTCAAACTGATAGACTTTATTGTTTTTAGCAAATAATTATTAACTTAGAATATTTTGGCTGCAGCACGTTCCAAAAAAGCTTGGACAGGTGGCAAAAAAGCCTGAGAAAATTGAGGAATGCTCATCAAACATCTGTTTGGAACATCCCACAGGTGAACAGGCTAATTGGGAACTGGTGGGTGCCCTATGATTGGGTATAAAAGGGGCTTCCCTGAATTGCTCAGTCATTCACAAGCAAAGATGGGGCGAGGTTCACCTCTTTGTGAACAAGTGCGTGAGAAAATAGTCAAACAGTTCAAGGACAATGTTCCTCAATGTACAATTGCAAGGACTTTAGGGATTTAATCATCTACGGTCCATAATGTCATCAAAAGGTTCAGAGAATCTGGAGAAATCACTGCATGTAAGCGGCAATGCCGAAACCTTCGATCACCTCAGGCGGCACTGCATCAAAAAATAACATCAATGTGTAAAGGATATCACCATAGGGGCTCAGGAACACTTAAGAAAACCAAATCAGTAAATACAGTTCGGCGCTACAACCGTACGTGCAACTTGAAACTCTACTAATCAAAGCAAAAGCCATTGATCAACAACACCCAGAAACGCCGCCGGCTTCTCTGGGCCCGACTCGGGCTCGACGATGCACTGATGCAAAGTGGAAAAGTGTTCTGTGGTCTGACGAGTCCACATTTCAAATTGTTTTTGGAAATTGTGGACGTTGTGTCCTCTGGGCCAAAGAGGAAAAGAACCATCCGGACTTTTATGGACACAAAGTTCAAAGGCCAGCATCTGTGATGGTATGGGGCTATGTTAGTGCCAATGGCATGAGTAACTTACACATCTGTGAAGGCACCATTAATGCTGAGAGGTACATCCAGGTTTTGGAGAAACATATGCTGCCATCCAAGCAACATCTTTCATGGACGCCCTTGCTTATTTCAGCAAGACAATGCCAAACCACAACAGCGTGGCTTTGTAGTAAAAGAGTGCGGGTACAAGACTGGTCTGCCTGCAGTCCAGACCAGTCTCCCATTGAAAATGTGTGGCGCATTATGAAGCGTAAAATACGACAACGGAGACCCCGCTGTACATCAAACAAGAATGGGAAAGAATTCCACCTTCAAAGCTTTAACAATTAGTGTCCTCAGTTCCCAAACGTTTATTGAATGTTAGAAGAAAAGGTGATATAACACAGTGGTAAACATGATGCTGTCTCAGCTTTTTTGGAATGTGTTGCAGGCATAAAATTCTAAGTTAATGATTATTTGCTAAAAACAATAAAGTTTATCACTTTGAACATTAAATATCTTGTCTTTGTAGTGTATTCAATTAAATACAGGTCAAACATTATTTGCAAATCATCGTATTCTCTTTTTATTTATGTTTAACACAACGTCCCAACTTCATTGATATTGGGTTGCAAGTAACGGATATTTGAACAGAAACGGTGGAGAAACACAGATACAGAGAATAAAACAATACTCACAGGAATATATTTGTTATCCTTTGCAAAAAATGACAACTGTTATGCAGTTATCTGAGTCAGTAGTGAAATTCTTCTTCTTCTGAGTCAGCAGTGAAATTCTTCTTCATGTGTGTCTCTACTTCCTGTATGTTTTTCCGAAAGCAAAATATTATGGAGTGCTATTTTTCTTGTTAGAAACACATTGCCGTGTTTTTGTTTTGTTTCTAGGAGCATGGAGCGGATTAATGGCATTTCCATTCATTTCTGATTCAGTGGGGAAAGATGATTTGGGATACCAGTGTTATCAGTTGTGTATTAAACTCGTATCTCAAGTCACCACTGTACTATATTCATGATACCCGTAAAATGTTCTTCAGTATAAGAACAAGGTTGCAAATCTGCAGCTTACAAGAACAAATAAATGATGGGGCTCAAAGTAGTTAACAAAATGTATTATTTGTTTCTGTTTTGTTTTAGCAGAGAACAGGACAAAAACAGATTCTTAAACAGACCACCTTCCTTCATCCTTCGAGGCACTGCAGGGATGTTGAAATATGCAGCACATTAGAGGTGCTGCTTCTGGTCTGTTAAACATGCAAATTGACAAGCCTCATTATGCATACTTAACACGTATACATTCTCACACACGCATCATCTCCACATGAAGACATCTGGCAACATAACATAGGACCTCAGCAAGATCTGATACACACAACATGCCTACACTGTACGCGGAAGAGAGAAATCTCTACTCAGCTCTAAGACACATAAGCACACATTTCTCCACTTAAAGTTTAAAGTTGAATAACACCGTTTTGTCTTTGTTGAGTTTGTTAATCCACTGACGATGGTGTGTTTATTTAAACCTCTTGATCATGTTTACATTGTCTGGATTGGGGTTGTAGTGGAGAGAATAGAGGCCGATAATCAGACATGCAAACACCAAAGGTCTGAAAAAGGTGACCAAAAAAAAAAAAAACATTGTAGGGAGGGTCTGGGGGGATCCCCCAGGCCCCCGCAAACATTTTTTTTTTTATTTTAACATAAATTAAACAATCAGAAGACTCTAAAGTGAGGAAAAAAAAATAAAAACAATTCTTCACGCAGAAAAACCTAACACCACTCAAGTACATGCTGATGTACAAATTTAAGATTACAATTAAATTTGTCTCATTTCTTTGCTTTTTTGTTTTTGCCTCAACTTGAGCCAGGCCCATCTCCACCTGCACCTGATGCTTGCTTCAATATGTGCCACATGAATAGCATCCTCCTCTTTAAGCACTCTCATTCTGTCATGGTCTGTGTTTTGGTTTGGGTTGTGTTTAGTTTTGTTCCATGTTTTCCTGTGTTCCATGTTTGTCGTGTGCTCATTAAGTTGTTGTGTCCACCTGTTCTCGTCTGCTTTGTGTCGACCAATCAGCTCTTTCCAGCCACTCATGTCTTGTCCAGGTGTTCCTCGTTGTCTCGTCTATCTGTTTGTATTTAGTTCCCTGGTTTCTTTCAGTTCTTGTCGGTTCATTGTCGTTGTCACATGTCTCTGCCATGTCATAGTCGTCAGTTCTCTTTATCATTGTGGTATGTTATTGTCAGGTGTCATTCTCCCTTTCTATTCCACGTCTTACTCACAGGTCATAGTTTGTTTCCAGTTTTAGATATTCGAGTGTTTCTTTGTTACTTTGATTTGATTGGTATCTGTTGTGGGACTTTGTTTAGTTTTCTCTTTTTGAAGATTAAATATTATTTTGAGACTCCCACACTCCTGCCTTGCCTCCCTGCTTCCCTGCAATTGGGTCCACCATGTTCTTGCCTTGCGTTACTCGCCCTCGCCTTAACCACGTACGTGACACATTTTGGAAAATAATTGACTAAAATTCTGTTTCACTTCATTTTTCACTATTACCAACTTCAAAGGCTAATCCCAAATGCATCATCTAGGAAAATATTAAGTACAATATTTTTCTGTTTTTATTGGCCATTTCTGAATTTGAAGTTAGTTCATTCTGTGTTGTGACATAATCCCTAACACCGCTCCGTCACTTAATACATTTAACATTAACATCCGTAAACTAATTAAATAATTGTAGGAGGGTTTCCTCATTTATACAAAATGTACTAGCGGATCAGCTCGTCACGGATGCTACGTGTGCTTCGCGGTTCTGCTGGGACCACAACCAGCGGCATGACCCGCACCACCTCAACGCGAAAATACAAAAGACCAGTGCAACAAATACGACACTGGCTGATCCGATGAGCAAAAATTTTGCTTAAACGTAAGAGTCGCAATAGAGGATGTCCGCTCCAGAGGTGGGTAGAGCAGCCAAAAATTGTACTCAAGTAAGAGGACTGTTACTAATAATGTGACTCAAGTAAAAGTAAAAAGTAGTCCTCCAAAAAAATAACTTGAGTTATTAGTACACAGTGAAATAACTACTCAAGTACTATGAGTAAATAGTGAGAAAACTTCAGATTTTCTTTTAACCACGGCATGAACATCTATAAAAAAAATTGCAAAATAAAATTTTAATGTGCAAATTCTGATATTGCTGTGTGTGTGCGTGTGTGTGTGTGTGCGCGCATGCGTGAATGTGTGTGTGTGTGTGTGTGTGTGTGCGCGCACAGTTAAAGAGACAACACCTGCAATTTACTGCATGGTGTTTTCTAAAATTATAAGTGAGTCGAAATATCCACGTTTGGGCACACAGTGCCAGACAAATACTACAATAAATGAAAGCTGTTGTTTTTGTTTGTCTAAATGTAAATAAGAGTAACACGCCGTTCCCTTATGGTAACGACGACCTTCCCAACATGGCAATCAGCCGGGCTGGCTTATCTTGTGTTCATACCTATACTCGGGAAACTCAATAGAAAATGTTGTCTGAGGTCATGTGACTTTCCTGTGTGGTTTGATTGGTGAACTTGAATTCAACATCACTAGCGGTTAAATTGGATTGGCGCAAACAGCGTCCAATGTACGAAACAGCCTATGACGACAGCGACGGCAGCGACCCCCCCCCCAGGAAAAAGTAATCGAATCTATATGATTCACGTAAATGGCCTATTTTGAGATAAAAACGGCCAATTTCGCCAAGAGGCGAATGATTTGCATGCATGGATAATATGTGCTAACATAATTTCCAGGTTCTACAACGACAGAAACATACAGTAGATGAGGCCACAAATATAATCATTTCTGCCAAACATAGCTTACTACAAACAGTGGTGGCTTGAGATACGGATTTTATTTGTTCTGCAACCTCGCTCGTAACTTAAAACGTACCTCAAGTTACTTTTCCTATTGAAATGAATGGAAATGTCAGTAATCCGTTATAGTCTACCCTCCCAAAAAAATGACAGAAAATGTTGTAGTGTGTATTTTAATGAGGTAAAAATAGCACTCCATGACAATGTATAATTTCAAGAATTAAACACATTTAAAAAAAAAACATTGTTTCAACTCAATGGACATTGTGCTGCTCCCTCTGGTGTTACTGCCTTGGCCGCCTGGGGGCAGTATAAGACAGACATTCATTCATTTCCCGTACCGCTCCTCACTAGGGTCTCGTGCGTAATGGGGCCTATCCCATATATATATATATATGTATATATATATACTATATTTTTAGTTTCAACCTTTAGTCACTAGCACATGCTCACAGGTAAACTTAATAGAATTCACCTCGGTTTTGACATCAATACTGATCAGATTTTGATATGATGCTATGAAATCCACCCTTCGCACAGATGCCAGTCCATTGTTGAGTAACTCAATCCATTTACTAGCTTACACCTGCAGATCTACACCTCTGACTCATGCAGATAAACAAACTACCTATAAACCATTGCTTATTACACAAAGTTAAACTGTCTGCCAGAACAACAGCATTAGTACACATTTGGCCAAAGGCATTGGAGAATAATGGATAGTAATATGGTTGTGAAAGGAGGGCAAAGGGAGCAGACAGGGAAAGGCACAATGATAGACAGAGCTGGATTTATCACGTGCATGCATGTATGCCTCCACCGACGATGCAGAGGCAGGGACCTGCTTTAAACTATTAAAACGTTGACCTTTAGAATGTAAAATGTAATCTCTTCATCATTTTATTCTATTTCTGTATTCAGTATTTGTGTCCAAACCAGAAATAAAAGTCCTGCAGACACTGTCGAAAAATTTCTTCCAGGCATTCCTGAGATATCATTCATAAAAATGAGACCCATGTTTGATATGAAGTCACAACAACCTTGACTTCTGGCTGTCAAAATCCAATCAGCGTATCATCGATTCCAAGAGTATGCGCAGTTGATTCAGGCATTCTCAATAAAATCACAAAGACATGAAGTCACAGTGACCTAACTGACCTTTGAGAACTCCACAAATTCCCAAAAGAGGTTTTGAGAAGGTGATAGATGGACGTTTGTGTGTGTGTGTGTGTGTGCGGACGAACGAGCTTAAAAGATAATGTCTTATGTCAGCCGGAGAGAAGAGGGTGGTGACAATGAGGAGAGGGAAGGTTGGTCTCATTACTATTATTCGCTCTCCCTCCAGGCTCAGGTGACCCCAGCTCTCTCGCCCTTTGCCTTACACACCACTAATCATTTGGTTTTAATCACCAGGATATTCTTCCTCCACTGGCTCCGCTCTCTCTCTCTCTCTCTCTCTCTCTCTCTCTCTCTTCTGGCCTGACTGTGTGCCCTAGCCTTTGCCAAGGTCCAGCTAATTTTATTCTAATTGGCTATAGCTTGAGTTGGGACCGATCTGCCTTACTGGCCTCATCCATCCGTCCATCCTGTCTCCTCTTCCATTCCATGTCCTTGCTGCTCTTCCTGTCTTTCCCACTTCATGCCTATGATTGTTTCCTCATCTCCTCAATCCTTCTTATCTCTCTTCCCCTCTTTTTTGTCTCCATGCGCTGCCGCAATGCCAGCCTTCTTCTCTCTTTCATGCTGTTCACTAACATCAGAGTTGTGCTTGCTTGTACCCAATTTCGGCACCCGCTTTTCCTGTTGCCCTGACGTTCCACCAGACACAACAAATAGCTTTGATATTCTCTACCAACAAAACGCTTCGTGTGATTGCCTTGATCCGCTCACAATGGCATGAACGGGGAATATGAATGGTTGAAAAAGGCAAACCTGATGGCTGGAGTCTGACACTGTCCCTTTTTGTGTTAGGACTGAGGGGGAAAACAAACAAAAAAGTGCACTGCATGTAGATAAGATGACCACGAGTAGAGAATACACACAATCCGAAAGAAACAGAATTAAGGGGATAGCTGTCTTTTTTATCGACAAGATGAAACAGTTAAATAAAACGATCTTGTTATTGCACATACTTTAGCACTTCTCATCAAAGCTCTTGTTTTAAAGTGAAGTCATTCATCACAATTTCTCACCCCCCAAAAAAGGGACGACTTTATAACTAACCACACATGAAATATTCATAGCTGCTGGCTAATTGGTCCTCCAAAGAAACGAAATCTCACTATTGTGGTCATCATAACTAACTCCACCTGTCGCCGCCAGCAAAAGAAGGAGAAAGGCAGATGGAAATGTGGTGTTACAAATCCTCGACTTTTCTTTTCTCCTCCGGATCAACAGCTCCAATAAATTCTCATTACACCTGTGCGGAGAGATTCAAATAGAGCCACAGAAGCAGAAACTAATTACTTTCTAATTTATTGACTAATGGCCACAGCCCTGGGAGACAGCTGCAATTGTTCAACAGTCCTGCTGCTCTGACTGCACTCAGGTCCACTTTAGATTCATAACCAAAATAATTTATCATTACAAGCACATTAAATTGAACCGTATAGACCATAATAATGGTAATTTATATCATTTTGTTGTTAGGCATGCTTTTCCATCCCCTGTCTCGAAAGCATGCGAGGGGACTCTTCTCTAGTCAAGTCGAATATGGCAGCTGGCTGTTCGTCAAAGTATGGATTGTTTTTGTGCAACAATTCTCATTTGTTAGAGTTTAAAGAAGAAAGGTGATGAGAAACTGCGTTGTCCCTTTGGGACCATAAAAATAAAAGGCTGAGAAGAGTTGTTATCACACAACAAGCACGATGGCCAAGCTGGTAGATGACTGTCACACCCTGCAGTTTATATGTAAAGAGAACAATAACAGTTTATTTTGCATTGATCTTGGGGGGAACTGCCTCTCATAAGTCCACATCCAGTATGCTCTTGTCAGCGAGCCAAATTATTTTCAGATAATCTACTAATTCTCAGCAATTGCCTTTACCTCTCTGCATGTCTATGTTGATGGGAACAGTGCCTTCCGGGATGTCTGTCCCTATCAATGAGACATAAATGGTCAGCCAGTGGCTTGAACAGCATGATAACAACATTAGCCGTGCATCAGGACACTACAGGGGAGGCAATTTGTGCATGGGTATTCTGAGGCAAAGCAAACCATCGGATTTTCTGCTAGTGCCATTTAGATGGGCTCAGCAATGATCAAGCAAATTCATTATGTAAGTGGTGATTAGCATTGACCTTGTCGCCTTTCCTGGGAGCAGCCTGAAGCAGTGCCAGAAACACAAAACCAATAGTAACTATAATGGCCCACAGTGTGATGCTGTATATGCAGTCATGATGTAGAAGTTTAACTATAGATGAAATCCAATTCAATTTAATCACAGTGACAACATGCTAACACAATACATTGGGATTCACATTGTTGTCAATTACTGGCATCCTCATTCTTGAAGAGCTTTGGCCTCGACCAAAAAATGAAGTCAAGGAAGACAAATTCCAGTAACAAAACTCTTGATCGTCATTAGCAATCTAGTTGCACATAGTGTGACCCCCAAAGTGTGGGTCTGAATAGTAACAGTGGGGTTCTGTGGTGGGGTACTTTCCTTCAAGCCTCCCGAGCACCGACTACTGAATCGAAAACTTAAAACAAGCTCTCTGATGTCAAAGCACCATTTGTCTTTGTTATAAGGTTTTAAGGGGATACAACGCTGAGGCTAAAATGCCTCCTGAGTGAAGAACACTAAGGACTGCTGTGAATGAAGAGAACACCTATTGAGGTAACATTCCAAGGTCAACTGGCATTTCGGCGGAACACAGAGAAATGTGGAGGTCGAACAAATCAATTGCTATATGCACTATAGAAGTATGAACACATTTATTCACAAAGGGTCTGGTATTAATGTTTAATAACCCAAAGAAGGTATTTATCAAATATGTGTCACATGTGATATAGACTCAGTTTCTATTAACTTGGTCTATATTTCTTTTACTGGTTTACACATAGGGTTTTTAGAACAGCCATGTAAACGTAATGATTTATGTGTTTCTTGGCACATAAAGCAAATAGATGAGATCCCGATCACGAGATTGACAATAAATGAGAGAGCCATTCTGGTTGCAGATGAGCTGAGTGCAGTCCATTCGTGAAAGGATCACCCAAGATTTTGTGTGCCCAAGCTTACTCACTCCATGCACAAACAAGACAACATTCAGAGCTGGTTAACGCAAGTGGAGGTTTCCATAGCAACAAAAGTAGTAAATACAAATTGGACAAATAATTCCAGAAGGCAAACACACACACACACACTCACTCTGAAAACACAGAAATGATCAATATATTCCAACAAGGGGAGAGTTGAAGAAAAAAACAAAAGAGAAGAACCTGTGCAACCCGTCCTATATATGCTCGCCAAGTGATGGCGTCAGGCTCCTCTTTAAAACACAGCCCCACTTAATAAAGTGTGTGAGCGAGAGAGCGAGAGAGAAATAATGTTGGATTGAGAGAGTTTACCCGCTACAGCAGAGACAAGGGAAGGACACACCACTACACACAAAGTCAAGCACAATGGCCATTAAATCAAAAGCAATCTCTCTGCTCCTGGCACTGCATACACATGTGCACACATAGATCTCACCGATGCATCTACCAACAAATGCACATACACAAGAGTGACAAATGGCACCACTTCATATGCTGCCATACTATTAGCTTACTTTAAAAAGTATGGAGGTAAATGTCAGCAATGAATGACATTCAAGCACTAAATCCTGCCCAAACCTGAAGAAAATGTGTAAGCAGTAGGAGTATAAAATCTCTGAATGGGAGCTTTTTGGTGTCGGAGATATGAGCGAAATCAATTTCAGGGCAAGTGTGGTGCCAAGGACGTCGAAAAGGGCAAAGCTCTGTTGATCTGTTCATATCAGTTTGCTTCCTCCTGTAGACGGAGAATGTCACAGTGTGTAGCATGGCATCTTTAAAGAATATCATGCTGATAACTGTGCTATAAAGCTCAGCATTTTACAGTGAAACCATCTCTGCCTCCAATGCACTCGAAGCACAGGCCATTTTCAGGCAACATAAAGTTTAACATAGGCTACTTCTGCTGATGTGCTAGTCTCCACGCTACATGAGACTGCGGGGATTTAATTACAGGACATAGCCACACCCACCTTTTCCACCGGAAGAGCTACAGTAAGAACATAAATCTTGCACTATCAACCCTGTACATTACCATAGTGCTTATTACAGTATGCATAGGAAATTTCTAACCAAACGAACACAATCCTATTAAGATATTTGTTATTCAGTGCACTAATAAAAAAAAAAAAACAACAACAAAAAATGCTTTAAATGCTTCTAGCTTAGTAAAGTTTTACAACACTCCTCAAATTAAGTGGCTTGGTGCTTCCAGCAAAATAAAATTGGCCAAACAATAAACACTGTAATACTACTTGGTCCAATTCTTACACTTTATTTAATTGGAGGAGAAGGTGAGGATGAAAATGTCATTTTAAAAATAGAGTAGATACACCAGACTAATAATCAACAATGACAATATTATATTATTATAAGTATATAAACACAAACATGGAAATGTACATGTGATAGTAAAGCAAAGTGAGAAAATAACCAATGTTTAGATGCAACTAGCAAAGGCTGGCTTGACTTTCTTGAAAGAATAAAAGTATTTACAAATGGGAGACTGCCTCCACTGAGCGTTTCAACCACCTGAGTGAAAAGCCACCAATCACTAATGCAACCCAATTTAGACACAATAGATTACAGATCATCAATGGCAAAATCTGGATTTTTACTGCCAACCTGGTCTGAATATAAATTAAGGTGAACAAAACAAAAGTCAACACTAACTCCAGCACAACCAGAATCAGTGCACTTTCTAGGAGCAAACCTTTCCAAGAATGAAAAATTAATTGTACAACTTAGAATAATGCCTGTAACACTGCCTTATAAAATGCTTTCATAGACACATTTGGTAATGTCAAAATAAAACGTCACTTAAATATAGTTAAGATCGTCTACAAAAGGAAATTTATCCCCCTGCTGACAGTTCTGTCTAGGCAGAGGCGTAGTTGAGAGGGGTTGGCCAGATGGTGACACAGTAGCAAAAGTTCAATTACCATAATGACAGAGAGCCTTTGTTTACTGTAATTAAATTGTTAATTTGTCAAAGTATTAACACTAAAGGATCCTGTGCCACATCTCCGTGATAATAAAGCAAGCGGGAAGCGGGAAGGGGGGTGCGAGGCTGAAAGCACATCGTCTTTTTAGCGTGATGTGCCACACTCTGATGATACAGGAAACTGCGCCCACACTTCATCATGACATTCCAACACAGGAGCTATGAAAAGCACACTGCCAAGGTGCCTCTGACACCCTCTATTCTTTCTTCAATATCAGGCATAATGAGAGCGATGCACCCAAATACCATTCACTGAACACCATTGTCATCCCATTTTTTTCAAGTGCCACAGATGAGCTAAAAATGATTGTTTCAAGGGAGATATTCCATGAATCGTGGTAATGTACTGTATATTCCATGCCACAACCTACACTCCCAGCATTTTCGTCTTTTGGTGACTCTGAGAGCTAAAAAGAAGTCAACAGGCTCAAGAACATTTTCTCTTCGGGCCTCAGTGTTCTGGGATTCCCCATCTAACTGCAGAAATTACAGCGACTTCCTCTATAGAAATGTTTAAATGTCAATTTCAGACATATTTACACTCTGGCACCGCAGCTAGTATGCACATTGTGGAGCTGAAACAATGTCCAAGCATCAAGCAGTTAAAAAACAAATGACCTTTACAAAATACGAGGGAGTAGTATCACTATAAATACATATATCAAGTCATTTTAACACTTTTCAGACATACAAATACAACCACAATTCAAATGAAGTTGGGACGTTGTGTTTAAACATAAATAAAAACAGAATACAATGATTTGGAAATCATGTTTGACCTATATTTAATTGAATACACTACAAAGACAAGATATTTAATGTTCAAACTGATAAACTTGATTGTTTTTAGCAAATAATCATTAACTTAGAATTTTATGGCTGCAACACGTTCCAAAAAAGCTGGGACAGGGTCATGATTACCACTGTGTTACATCACCTTTTCTTTTAACAACATTCAATAAACGTTTGGGAACTGAGGACACTAATTGTTGAAGCTTTGTCGGTGGAATTCTTTCCCATTCTTGCTTGATGTACAGCTTCAGCTGTTCAACATTTTACGCTTCATAATGCGCCACACATTTTCAATGGGGGACAGGTCTGGACTGCAGGCAGGCCAGTCTCGTACCCGCACTCTTTTACTACGAAGCCATGCTGTTGTAACACGTGCAGAATATGGTTTGACATATACATGCACACAGCACAGTGATTAAAAGTGCAGCGATATGGAAAGGCACTGAGTATTATTTTTATTATTAGGACTATTATTATCATTATTATTATTTTATTATCATAATTATTATTATATGGGACAATAAATAAAATGTATATATACAGTATATATTATATAGGTGTAGGTGTATTTACGGTTGCTTTTGTTTTGTTTGTTGTAGTTGATTTTATTTTTATTAAAAACCAAGGTATGGCTGTTACTGATATATTCATTTGTATTATTGTATTAGGTTATATAGGAGTAAGGGATGTGTATATATTAATATTTCTAACTTGTTATTATACTATCATAATATTATAGTACTACATTGATGTTTGATAGGTATATAAGCAAGTCGAGACATGGTTGGGAGTAAATGTTTTACTTCTTACTACTTTTGAAAAAGTTTATTTTATTTATTTATTTGGATCCAAATCTTGTTCGTTTTGTTTTTCTGTTGCTTTTTTACATGCTTGAAATAAAGAACCCAATTCAAATTATTCGGGGTGGCTCAAGTGAGTGATTGTCTGTTAGGGCAGGAAGTGTCCGCTCTCCCTGTCAGCCATCAATGCCACAAGTTGAAGTCCACGGCAGCTAGACACGAGTTTAGATAAGGCACCCATCCAGCCGTGCACTTGACAAGGTCTCCCTTTGGCCCAGACTGCCATGCCAGTCCCCACCCCTCTCTGTTTGGCCTATTATCCCTGACCATCTGACACACACCAGCACACCGCGGCCGGCTGCCGCATTCACACCGAGTCTGCAACAGCCATAGGACAGATGTTGGCGAGGCAGGAGGAATGTTGCCCATTTTATTTTGCATAAATATTTTGCAGCCCCTCCGGTAATCAGGTGTGACACATACCCAACAGCATCTTTGTTTACAGTATTTGGATTTACCCAGAAGGGCAAGTCTTAATCATAGTGCAACATTCCTCCTTTAAACTTGCTGTGTGAAAGCAGCTGATGCCCCATTCCCATTGGGTAGAGTGTGGACACCAACCCTCCTGTCAAACCATTTACGACAGTCAGAAAACATTGCATTAACATTATCTCCCTCTGCTCTCTGTCAGAGCTTCACACTCATGACTGATCTGAATTGCATTACATTCATTAAATAAGAGATCCTTAATTACGCTCCAATTAAGACGTCATGTGCCTTTTGAATCCTCAGAGCATGCCGTGATTGGATAAAAATGTGAAAACACACCAAACAAAATTGGTTTACCGCTGTTCCGCATAATTTTTAAGCTGGGGGGGAAATACGGAGAGGAGGAATAAATAAGAGAGACAGATGCACAGAGAGTGCAAGATGTAATTCTCAGGGCAAGTCACACCTCTTTGCCTCCGAAAAGCTCTTAGATTCCATGTGTGACCTAAGGGAGCAAACTCTGAAGAGAAAGCATCAGATGCAATGACACATTATTTGAATGTTGTAGAGCACTGTGCCAATATATTCTGCCACAGGTCACACTGCTGACATCTCCAGACAGGATCCAAGGGTCTGTAAACCAGGCCATTTTATCCCCCCGAGTGTATACTGTATTATAAATAAATATGTGGATACAGAACACAAACCAACACTTAAACATTCAAGCATGCACATTTGGGATTGACTTTTCTCTAAGAGTGGGGCGTGATGGCTCCCTGCTCCTCTGGACCCTTGCATCTCTTAATGTCAGAATGGCCAAAAGCTTTTAAGTGCTTTAAACTCATAATAACCCTAATGTTGAGTCTCCCCTTGTGAGCACTGCCTTTGTCAGTAAGAAATTAAATGCAATTGAAATAGATGCAAAGATGGGTATGCTCAGACATTAGGGCTTGCTGGGGATTTGCCATCTGTAAAGGCATTAAGAAGAGAAGGGAGAGTAAACAGGCTCTCAGGATGTGTTACATGCTGACAGAGGAAGCTGGATAGTGGCAAAACACGACAAACTCACATGATCAACTGCTTCTTTTTGCCTCTCCTGCACACAAGAACACAGCACAGTTCCTCAGCCAAAATGCACAAGACACACATACGCACACAAACAGCCCCCAACCAGCTTCACCAGTCACCACTAATCCACCAATGCCCTAATTGTGGCTGCAGTAACCCTACATTTATTTCTCCTTGACAAAAAACCTTGCGTTCTTTCACGTCAAGCCACTTTCTGTTTGCCAGGACATACCAAAACAGACACCAAAACGTCCCATTTCACTCTTATCTGACTTTTCCTTTCCATCTTCCTGTCACTCCTTTGTCTCCTTCTCCCTTTCTTCTGTAAGGTGATGAAGGCTGTCGGTGGGGATGGGGAACCCCTGTATTTTTCTCAAGAACAATAGTTTGTTTGGTAGGCACGCTGGGATACTCCTTGGTGACTGAAGGTGGCAGTGTCATGGTCTGTGTTTTGGTTTGGGTTGTGTTTAGTTTTGTTCCATGTTTTCCTGTGTTCCATGTTTGTTGTGTGCTCATTAAGTTGTTGTGTCCACCTGTTCTCGTCTGCTTTGTGTCAACCAATCAGCTCTCTCCAGCCACTCATGTCTTGTCCAGGTGTTCCTCGTTGTCTCGACTATCTGTTTGTATTTAGTTCCCTGGTTTCTTTCAGTTCTTGTCGGTTCATTGTCGTTGTCACATGTCTCTGCCATGTCATAGTCGTCAGTTGTCTTTATCATGTTATTGTGTATGTTATTGTCAGGTGTCATTCTCCCTTTCTATTCCACGTCTTACTCACAGGTCATAGTTTGTTTCCAGTTTTAGATATTCGAGTGTTTCTTTGTTACTTTGATTTGATTGGTATCTGTTGTGGGACTTTGTTTAGTTTTCCCTTTTTGAAGATTAAATATTATTTTGAGACTCCCGCACTCCTGCCTTGCCTCCCTGCTTCCCTGCAATTGGGTCCACCATGTTCTTGCCTTGCGTTACTCGCCCTCGCCTTAACCACGTACGTGACAGAATGAACCGACCAGAACAGGACCCAGCGGGAAGAAGATGGCGTCACCCTGGACACCACCAAACTGCCTCCCACCGTCCTCAGCCTGCCATCCATACCTACCCTCCTCCAGTAAGCCCTATCGTTCAGTCTTTTCTGTCCTTTTCATCGGGTCCCCCCACTTGTCCTAGTTATTCACCATGCCCTACTATTTTACATCCACATGTTTCTTTGGATTCTGATTTTTCTGATTGTGAAGATGGCCCCGATTTAGTTAACCTTCTGTCTGATTCTGACTCTGACACAGACTTAGATTTTTCTGGTTCCTTCCCTAGTTTATCCCGTCCTCGTCAGTTTTTGTCACGTCTCCCCATTTCCAACCCCAGTGAGTCCAAAACCTTTCCCTCGGACCTTTTCTTGGGCACCCGTTTGGCCATCTACCCGGGACCGCCGCGTGGTGGCCAACGGAGGCGCCCAAGTAAAGGTCAAATTTTGCCCCCTCGTTTTTTCCCTGTTCACAAGTCACTTAATTTTTCACCTGTTCCCACACGTTGTTCCACGGCTCCACTTAAGTCACGTCCAGTCAAACCTGCCCCCAAGCCACCATGTTCCGTACCAGCCATTTTTCCTAGTTCACCTTCCCGAGACCTTGTGCACTCTTCCACTCCCGTACCCTCTACTCCCAAACCTCAATGGCGGCAGGCTGAGGAAGCGACTGCAGGCCCCGTTCCTGCTCCTCGGCAGCTGCGGCAGGCTCCCGTTCCTGCTCCTCGGCAGCTGCGGCAGGCTCCCGTTCCTGCTCCTCGGCAGCTGCGGCAGGCTCCCGTTCCTGCTCCTCGGCAGCTGCGGCAGGCTCCCGTTCCTGCTCCTCGGCAGCTGCGGCAGGCTCCCGTTCCTGCTCCTCGGCAGCTGCGGCAGGCTCCCGCTCCTGCTCCTCGGCAGCTGCGCCAGGTCCTCGCTCCGGCGGCGCTCGTCCAGCGGCCGCCACCCGACCCCGCTCCGGCGGCTCTCGTCCAGCGGCCGCCACCCGACCCCGCTCCGGCGGCTCTCGTCCAGCGGCCGCCACCCGACCCCGCTTCGGCGGCGCTCGTCCAGCGGCCGCCACCCGACCCCGCTACGGCGGCGCTCGTCCAGCGGCCGCCACCCGACCCCGCTACGGCGGCGCTCGTCCAGCGGCCGCCACCCGTCCTCGCTCCGGCGGCGCTCGTCCAGCGGCCGCCACCCGTCCTCGCTCCGGCGGCGCTCTTCCAGCGGCCGCCACCCGTCCTCGCTCCGGCGGCGCTCGTCCAGCGGCCGCCACCCGTCCTCGCTCCGGCGGCTCTCGTCCAGCGGCCGCCACCCGTCCTCGCTCCGGCGGCGCTCGCCCAGCGGCCGTCACCCGTCCTCGCTCTGGCGGCATTCGTCCAGCGGCCGCCACCCAACTCTATTGCCTGGCCCCTGCATTACCATTGGCTTCGGCACCGTGGCCGTCCACCTGAATGGCCCTGTAAAGACCCTGGTGCTTGGCGTCCTGGACGACCTCCTGAACCGCTCAGCCAAGCACCTCACCCTGGGTGGCCTGGATGGCCACCAGACTGACCTGAGGGGTGGACTCTGTACCCTCCTCCAGGCCCCCTTCCGCCCACCCTGGGTTGGTGACTTTTTGGTTGTTGTTTGGGGAACGTCTGGGATCCGTTCCTTTAGAGGGGGGGTACTGTCATGGTCTGTGTTTTGGTTTGGGTTGTGTTTAGTTTTGTTCCATGTTTTCCTGTGTTCCATGTTTGTTGTGTGCTCATTAAGTTGTTGTGTCCACTTGTTCTCGTCTGCTTTGTGTCAACCAATCAGCTCTCTCCAGCCACTCATGTCTTGTCCAGGTGTTCCTCGTTGTCTCGACTATCTGTTTGTATTTAGTTCCCTGGTTTCTTTCAGTTCTTGTCGGTTCATTGTCGTTGTCACATGTCTCTGCCATGTCATAGTCGTCAGTTGTCTTTATCATTATGGTATGTTATTGTCAGGTGTCATTCTCCCTTTCTATTCCACGTCTTACTCACAGGTCATAGTTTGTTTCCAGTTTTAGATATTCGAGTGTTTCTTTGTTACTTTGATTTGATTGGTATCTGTTGTGGGACTTTGTTTAGTTTTCCCTTTTTGAAGATTAAATATTATTTTGAGACTCCCGCACTCCTGCCTTGCCTCCCTGCTTCCCTGCAATTGGGTCCACCATGTTCTTGCCTTGCGTTACTCGCCCTCGCCTTAACCACGTACGTGACAGGCAGGTTACCAGACATGCTTTCAAGCATTATACAAGTGTTGCCTTAAGATATGAGTGACTCGACGTATTCGAGATACGAGCAGTCATTCGGCCTATTTCTTGCTTTGTCTCGCAAGCGCAAAATTGGCATACAAGCTCTGTTTGGTGACTCAATAACTCAACTCACTACACTATAAGCAGCAGTTTGCCACTTTCAGTTGAAGCTTACAGTCACACTAAACATAGAACAAAGAGAACTACACGTGTTTTAAACAACATACTGTAGCTTTGCTTTATGAAAACATCTAATTAGCTTCATGCTAATAACTGACACACTAACGGTTGGCATCGATTATTGCGGCTTTAGAAGCAAAAGATATTTGAACACAAATGGTCGAACAACACATTTAGACAGACACTATAACAATACCTGCAGGCATATATTCCTTAACCACCATGAAAAATTACTAATATTACAGCATCTTATGGAATCACTTAAAGTAGTAGTAGAAGAAGAAGTCCAGGGATTGAAGTATACTGATTCCCAATTGCCCTTGGCAATCAAAAATACTCATGGGCAAGCTAGCAAAATATACAACATTCCCGAGCGAGCGTATGAAAAAAAATATTGTCGTATGTAGGGATGTCACAATATTATATAGTTAGTATCGTGCTTCAATATCGTCGTGGCATTGTCTCTGAATAAAATAATGAGCCGTTGTGCTTAAAATGTAGTTTTGCGCCATCTATATAAAGCCAAGCTGCTTAGTCAGGCTGCTCTGCTGCTTTGAGTGTAAACACAACTGAGTGGACGCGTAACCCATGTAACCGTGTCTGAAGAAATTCACTGATTGGCTCAGTGGCCCGCATGACCGCAGCGCTAAGAGGAGTACGTTAGCGTTGTAACATGCTGCGGCATACTACTCTTGTCAGAGCTTCGCTTCACCATCGACTGGACAAGATAGAGGTGCCTTGTTGTTCACGCCAGCCTCTGTAACAACAAAGGCAGACCCACGGGCCGGGATCTGTTGCCGTGGACCACCGCTTTGCGAAGCCAGCGTCCTGGCTTGCGGGAGATGCCACCGGAAAGCCCCGTGAGTTGGATCTCTGCGTGTTGCTACCCCCTCTCCTCCGCCGATTTGTTTAAGCATATTGGAACAGTATCACTCTTTGGTGGTGTACTAGTGAGTTGAAAGTCATGGGTGAATGAACATCACACAGAGAGGAAATAACGATTCTAACTCCCGTTAAAACATACCTCCGCAATTACGTTCCATTAGTCCTAAAAATGAAATAATAAAATAGGTCCACTCCATATCACTGCAAAAATAAGTCACCATACATGCTTCCCTCTCTCCAAATGTAATGTCTACATTTCAAATAAAAACATGTCACAGAGGCTGCTCAGAAGAATACATCCTTTTACAGTATCCCTAAGTGGAGGAAAATAAACTTTGTAGGAGTCCCATGATTATTTTATTTATTGTTACTTGGCTGTTTCTAAACTTGGGTTGCCTTTGTGAGTGTTCCTGCCTTTCTGACGTGTCTTAAATTTTTGGACTCAAGCAAATAAATCACTGTTAGTAGGCAGTCATATTTAACGTTAGAATAGCAGCAATTTCTAATGTTATAACTTAACTCTTTCAGTGCCGTTGATGAATGAACTCGTCAAGTAGAATCAATACATTCCCTACTATTGACAAGTTTTCTCGTCAAATACGTTTTTTCATGGGATTGGCCGGAGAAGAGTCTGACGTAACTACACTGTATTTTTCAAGCTGGGTTTAATTTGTTTTCTACTGCAAACCGCCAGTAGAACACAGCAATGTATAGTTTTAGATTTGACAAACAGCCCACTCAGCCTTGATTGTATGCACACTTGAGTGTTTGCAGGCCAAAAATGGCGGCCCGCACAGGCTGCAAGTCGGACGAGCTGAATTGTTTTCACACTGGAAGAGATAAAGTATATCTATAGTATTCGCAGAGTATGTGTGATAGTAGTTACCACAATTGTGTGTTTGTGTCAGAAATGTGTATAACTGAGATCTTGTATGACTAGGACCATGTCAGTAGCCAAGAAACAACACAAAGCATCATGACTGACATGAATTCTGGTGAGTTTGCATCATTCACAGCACATTATATAGCTAATTACGTGATTATTTTGCAATCAGAAGCCATTCCTCAATGTTGTTTTAGTTGGATTATATAGAAGTGCATGGTAATCTACAGTATGATATGAAGATGTCTTTCACAAAAACCTGTGGGGAAACGCACAAAAACTACTAAAGCCTATTGAGAAGGAATTGGCCAGCAAGAAAAATCCTACAATACTTCCTACAATACCGTGAGCTTTCCAACCATATCGCAATAATTAGTGTACCGTGAGATTAATACCATGATAAAACTGAACCCTGTGATATAGCAAACATTTAAGTGCATTTGACCAAACAAGGAAAGCTCAAATTTGCAAGGGGCAAGCAAAAATTTTAAAAAGTTAATTTAAAAAGTCTTCTTTGTTTGTGTTTGCATGACTGTATCATATTATATTGTGGGCGACTGGTTAGAGTGTCTGCCTCACAGTTCTGAGGTCCGGGTTTTCAATCCCCGACCCCGCCTGTGTGGAGTTTGCATGTTCACCCCGTGCCTGCGTGGGTTTTCTCCGGGCACTCCGGTTTCCTCCCACATCCCAAAAACATGCGTGGTAGGTTGATTGAAGACTCTAAATTGCCCGTAGGTGTGAATCTGAGTGCGAATGGTTGTTTGTTTATATGTGCCCTGCGATTGGCTGGCAACCAGTTCAGGGTGTACCACGCCTCCTCCCCGATAATGGCTGGGATTTGGCTCCAGCACTCCCGCGACCCTTGTGAGGATAAGCAGCTCAGGAAATGGATGGAATATTATAGTGTTATTTTTCCTTATTAATAAGCACAATAACAAAAATGTTAGCTTTTGGGGTGAGGGGGCTGTAACGGATTAATGGCATTTCTATTATTTTTAATGGGGAAAGATGATCTGAGATACAAATGTTTTGACTTACGAGCGTGGTCATGGAATGAATCAAACTTGTATCTGAAGGCACCACTGTATAAGCAAGAAGGCGCGGGAGAGAAATGGCTTCTCCCTTTGCAATAATGACTCCATTATTCTGCTGGAGGCTAAATTAGACAGGAGGTAATTTACGAGACCCATCATTGATGATTCAACTGGCACATCACCTGTAAATTATTGAGAACCTTCATGTCCGTTCCAATGCAATCATATCACCATTTTGTTAGTGTAAGCAACGTTGACATGCTTTGGGTCAGTTACAAGAACTCTAAATCTAAAATCTAAGAGATACAAGACTTCTTGGCATGACAGTGGTGTTGCAGGTGGATGATGTGCTTTTTGTGCAGGCTTGTTAATTAAATTTGCTTCTGATGTGGAATAATAAAACTCATCATTATATTTATTCATCTCCCAGACTTCAGTCATATTAAAAAGCTGAAGATAGGGACCACTCATCAATTATAAGGAGTTTAGGGAGAGCAGGGGGACACAAGAAATGAAATCTGATGCTTTTAATTGTGAGGATTTGTACAATCACAGAGAATTATCGCTCTCAAGTACTCTTAATTAAAAAATGACATTAAATGTATTGCTATTTTCTTACTTCGTTTTTAGGATGTAAGGAAGTGATGAATATTAATTATCCAATCTGAAATGAGTCTAACCTTTCCTTCTGCAAACACCTCTCTAATGCACACAAAAAAAAGAAGAGGTTTGAATTATTTATCAATTGCCTTTTATTTGAATTGATTAATTCAGTGATACAAAATTAATACATTGCACTCATCCACTTTTCACCAACTTCATTCTCTACCACCTCTAATGAAACCGTTTAAGTAGTCAAGGTCTTGCCTGAGGTAAAGTACAGCGTGAGGGAAGGACCGTGTGAATGGAGTGCCAGGGTAGCTATCTAACACAAATCAGCACTAATGAAGACGTCTCACTTAAGTTAGGTTCATTTCGGGTGTTTTGCAATGTCAAGGTGGTGTTCATGGGTAGAACTGAGGAAGTACTACAAATGGCTGGCCAAAAAGCATCTGTACAATGCAAAAGAAAAAAAGCTTTTTCTAACTAACCAATATAATAATGATCTCGTTTAATCAAAATATGAGAAACACATCTGAGTATGATCAATAAAAGTGTTTTTGTGTGTGTTTGTATGATGTTCATATCCAACATTAAAATGATCATATTTGCTGAGAATTTGAGCGTCTCTAAAAATATATATACTCAATTGTTGCCCAAGAATGATTTTGTGTTCTGTCAGTGGTCAATTTTAAAAGTAAATGTAAATGATTGGGAGGAATAATGCCAATAGCCCGTGAAAGACCCCATAATTAAGGAACAGAGTATTGCAGAACGATCACAACATCATAGTATGTTTTTAAAAAATGCCACGGTGGATATAATATTATAGTATTCAGCTATGCAGCTCAATCAGTCGGTGCGGGCCAAGGGTCAACTAATAGCGGAGCTGCCTGCCTGACTGCTGTTTATTCCACAAAGCCGCCTGTGGTTGCAGGCCAGGTTGCTGCTCTTTCATGCTCGCTCAATTGATTAGGTGCAAAGGGTCAGCTCTGCCTTTTGGCATTATTACACGTGAGATGGTGCCACGTCACAAACTCCCCTCCTGCTGTACTTCCTGTTCTGTCGAGAAGAACTGGGACAGAAGGTGTGCCACTGCATGTGTATGTATGAGTATGCGTGTGTGTTTTGAGTTTGCTGGTGATTCATCAGGGCTCTCTGGCAGCCATCCACATTCTATTTTCTCTTTCTCTTTACATAACAGGAAACTGTCTCACTAAAGCTGCGTGTCTTGTGCCTTTGTTTCCGTCGTCTCTTGAGTCTCAGCCACCACACCGGAGAAACTTGATCAGGATGGGACTGCTGCCAGGGCCACACCCAAGGCACACTGTGGCCATTCAGATTTCAGTGCGCCATGGGGGAAAACACTTTGTTGATTGAAATACCTCAGAGAGCTTCTTTAAGGAAACCGGATGCGACACACCATATGTCGACAGAATGGCACCCAAATGGGTGATGGGGTTTGGCGAGCTGAAAATAGGGATTTGATGTTACAATTTGCAGCATGCTAGTCAACGCAGAGCTACTTCGCAGTATATGACGACACAAAGGGACACTTGGAGAAGTTCACAAGGTTGTCAGAAGCTACAGTGTAGAGTTGAGTAGAGTTGCCACAAATTGTACTCCAGTCAGTGCACTGTTACTTTAGAATAATATGAAATAAAGTGGCGGCACGGTGGGCGACTGGTTAAGAGCGTCGGCCTCACAGTTCTGAGGAGTAAATTAAAGAGAAAAAACTACTAAAGTACTGAGTAACTTAGAAGTAACTTCTGCTTTATTTTAAAATGGGAGTGGGGAGATTCAAATATTGCTCAACAATATCACTATAATAAAAACAATAATAAATTGAATCTCCATAAGATAACATAATTTAAAATGCCTTTTCATGTTTTTCTTTTAAATACATTAAATATGTTTGAAGGTAAGTGCTGAAAACATGGACAAAGATGGAGAACAATTTTGTACGGAATTGTTGACATATAGTTGACATATAAAATGTAACAATATTTTATGTTGTGCTGTTTTTCAACACTTAAGTTGTCCATTTATTTTAGACGGAGCTAAAAACTAGTCAAAGAGCCATATACGTTCTGCGGCATTCTTCTTCTATATATATATATATATATATATATATATATATATATATACACACACACACACACACACACACACACACACACACACACACACACACACACACACACACACACAGTGGGCCGGCACGTTGGACGACTGGTTATCACATCTGCCTCACAGTTCTGAGGACCGGGGTTCCAATCCCAGCCCCGCCTGTGTGGAGTTTGCATGTTCTCCCCGTGCCTGTGTGGGATTTCTCCGGGCACTCCGGTGTCCTCCCACATCCCAAAAACATGGAGATGCATGGTAGGTTGATTGAAGACTCTAATTGCCCATAGGTGTGAATGTGAGTGCGAATGGATTTTTGTTTCTATGTGCCCTGCGATTGGTAGGCGACCGGTTCAGGGTATACCCCGCCTCCTTCCCGAAGATAGCTGGGATAGGCTCCAGCAGCCCGCGACCATAGTGAGGAGAAGCGGTAGAGAAAATGGATGGATGAATATATACAGTGGGTACGGAAAGTATTCAGACCCCTTAAATTATTCTCTCTTTTTGATATTGCAGGCATTTGCTAAAATCATTTAAGTTAAAATTTTTCCTCATTAATGTACACACAGCACCCCATATTGACAGAAAAATAAACGGAATTGTTGAATTTTTAGCAAATTTATTAAAAAAGAAAAAGAAAATATCACTTAGCCATAAGTATTCAGACACTTTTCTGTGACACTCATATTTAACTCAGTTGCTGTCCATTTCTTCTGATCATCCTAGAGATGGTTCTACACCTTCATTGGAGTCCAGCTGCGTTTGATTATACTGATTGGACTTGATTAGGAAAGCCACACACCTGTCTATATAGGACCTTACAGCTCACAGTGCATGTCAGAGCAAATGAGAATCATGAGGTCAAAGGAACTGCCTGAAAAGCTCAGTGACAGAATTGTGGCAAAGCACAGATCTGGCCGAGGTTACAAAAAAAATTCTGCTGCACTTAAGGTTTCTATGAGCAGGTGGCCTCCACAATCCTTAAATGGAAGACGTTTGGGACGACCAGAACCCTTCCTAGAGCTGCGCGTACGCCAAAACGGAGCAACAAGAGCCTTGGTGAGAGAGGTAAAGAAGAACCCAAAGAACACTGTGGCTGAGTTCCAGAGATGCAGTCGGGAGATGGGAGAAAGTTCTAGAAAGTCAACCATCACTGCAGCCCTCCACCAGTCGGGGCTTTATGGCAGAGTGGCCCGACGGAAGCCTCTACTCAGTGCAAGACACATGAAAGCCCGCATGGAGTTTGCTAAAAAAAAAAAAAACCTGAAGGACTCCAAAATAGAGGGAAGTAAGATTATCTAGTCTTATGAGACCAAGATAGAACTTTTTGACCTTAATTCTAAGCAGTATGTGTGGAGAAAAATAGGCACTGCTCATCACTTGTCCAATACAGTCCCAACAGTGAAGCACGGTGGTGGCAGCATCATGCTGTGGGGGTGTTTTTCTGTCAATATGGGCTGTTCTGTGTACATTACGGAGGGAAAAAAATGAACTTCAATGATTTTAGCAAATGGCTGCAATATATCAAAGAGTGAAAAATTTAAGGGGGTCTGAATACTTTCCGTACCCACTGTAAAATCTTCTCTCTCCTCTCTTCTTCTTTTCTGCTCTTCTCTCTCTACACAAACGACTGCACCTCAACACACCCTGCTGTCAAACTCCTGAAGTTTGCAGACGACACCACAGTCATCGGCCTCATCCAAAACGGTGACGTGTCTGCATAGCGACAGGATGTGGAGCTGTGGTGCGGCCGACAAAACCTGGAGCTTTACAGGCTCAAGACTGTAGAGATGATCGTGGACCTCAGGAGGCAGATCAATTGGATTGGTGAAACAGAGTCATTTGACAGCACCCAAAGGCGGACGTCTCGCTGACAAACCAAAATATATAGATGCATATATATATATATATATATTGTGCAAGCAATAATAAAGTGATAAAAATAAAAGTAGCGAGTGGAATATACCATAGCGCAGTGTAACATCGTAGAAGTAGTGTTTCATCTGAACAAAAGTACTCCAGTAAAAGCAAAAGGTATCTTGCATTAAAACTACTCTGACAAGTACAATTAATCTCTAAAATTACTTACAGTAAGTATGTAAATGTAACAGAGTAAATGTAGCATGTTACTACCCACCTCTGGTAGTGTGTGTGTCCTTGCGTTGGAGAGATGCACAGGCAAGGTTACATGTCTGTCCTACTCTGTCAGGGTTGAATAGTCTTGCATGTTAGGGACATTGTGTATGCATCGATGAGGCAGCACAGTAGAACTCTGGCCCAGTGTGAGTCTGGCCTCCATGTGTCTAGGTAGCTCAGAATGTGCTCAGTTGGGTCTGAGTCCCGCTCTATGACGGCCAGCCTGGACGCTGCTCAGCAGTGCAGAAGCGCTAATTGAATTAAGTCTTTATTATCAGGCTGCAGAGGCAGCACTTTTCCCATCTCGGCCCGCTTGGCTGACACTTTCTCCTTGAACACCTGCTTGACATCAGCTTCCTCCTCTATTTATTTATCCCCGCTCTCCTGTGGCCTGCAGCTGGCTGCTCTCCCTTTCACCGCCTGTTCACAATGGCCGGCTGAGAGAGCGTCAGACCGTTTGCCTCGACTGTCTGCGCTCTACAATGCTCCTCCACTGAGATAAACGGCGGTACTACAAAGTTAATTGTCTTCAGCAAGGAGTTTAGAATGTTTGGTTCAATGTGATTCACCCACCAAAACATTTTATATTCAATATGGATATGACGTGGTATGTTTTTTTTTTTTTTTTTTTTGGTCAGTTTGTTTATGTTGTGGAATGAAGCTAAGGAAAAAATTGGTCTACGTGAATACACATGAAAGAATTGGACATGAAAAACTGGAATACAGTGTTCCCTCGCCACTTCGCGCCTCACCTTTTGCGGCTTTTTCCAAAATATTCATTAAAAAAAATAATAAATAAATAAAAAATACAGCCATATTGGCAACCATATTGCGGAAAGACGCGTTGTTTCATGTTGATTCGCGCGAGAGAAGGTGTCCCTGCATTCCAAACAAAGCATGCATTCCAAACAAAGAGTTGACTCAGAGGCTTTGTACATGCCTGTACATGGCTGTACTGTACGGGCACTCATACAAGGCGCGTGATTGGTTTCCGCGACAACATTAACCAATGAGAGCATGAATGGATTTATCCCGTGAGCTGATTGGCGTGAATGAATCTACAGTGCGGTACATAAAGAAAGAGGAAGCAAATATCCGCAAAACTGCTTCAATAACCTTCAAGGAAGCAAAAGGTGTGGTAACTCCACGTAATAAGAGAATTGTGAAAATGGAAGCGGCATTGGCATTGTGGATTGCTGATTGCAGGGAAAAGACAGTGAGTAATTAATTATTGTATAAGGTTTTATAATTAAAGATTTAAGTAAATACATGTGCTGTTGTAATCTTTGTCTAAAATATGTAAAGTATAAATACTGTTTACATATTTTAAACATTCTGGTACCCACATACACATCGACAAAAATTCTTGGGGAGGGGTGCAAATCCTACTTCGCGGTTTTTCACCTTTCACGGGGGGTTCTGGTCCCCATTAATTGCGAAAAACGAGGGAACACTGTATATAATAATGAATGAATTAAATAGGACATTGTTTTTTACATTTTCCTTACTATAGCGAGGAATTTCATGGAAATCGTACAAAAGAAAATGCCGGTTTGTCTCTATTAAGAGGTCAAATTTGGTGTTGATACTAAATTCTTTGACCTCTGTTCAATTGACTGACTTGTTATTATTGCCAGGTAATAAAAAGCTTACATGTCTTGAAGTAATACTTGTCTTGCCAGCTTTTCACAGTCCTGTTTAGAGGGAAATAAAGGCAATACAGCAAGATTATGTTGTATTTTCCACTGAATAGTCTCCAGTGGGCAAACTGGCCTTTGTAATAAACAGTGGCTGGGATAAGAATGCACATCTATCTCGTCCCTTGTCCATTTCCACTAGCCTCAGGGTACGGCTGCTTCACTGGGCTTGGCCTGGGTATTACTTGAGCGGACAGACAAACATGAGGCCCGATTAAGTCCAAGGCCTAGGCAGTCGGGCCTGCACTAGTAATAATCTATTGACTGTTTGTGTTCTCCCTCGGATGCCCCAAAACCACAGAACGTTTCTCGATCTGTCAGCTGAATCTATTTCTCACCCCCCTCCATCTCTGTCTACTGTTTACGCAATCTGTTTTCTTTTCGTCTCTCCCTCGCACCCCGTCAGCTCCATCTTCCCGTGCTCCATCTTTTCTTTCGTCTTTTTGTATAAATCCTCTCCCCCTCACTCTTCCTCGCCCCATCCATCAGGATTCCTCCTATCGCCATCTCATCAATTGCCTTCTCTTATCGACATGTTTCCATTTTCTAAACTGCTCTCGCTCCATCATATTCACCCTTCTTTCGATGATCATTTTTCAGTTTGCCTTTCATCACTCTGAGCTCAAACTCTTCATGGTCCACCTCATGCCTTTTCTCTCTGCCTCTCTCGGCGGGCTTTCACCCAAGCCACAGGGCCCAGGTGGGCTAAGCTGCCTGTGTTCGGGATGCTCACCAAGCAGCATAGGACAGCGTGTTCCAGGATCAGACAGGATGGAGCAATCACTGTGGAACAATATAAAGTCTTACGCCAGAACTCCACCAGGTTGCAGTTGCACTGTATATTTTTCTTTCATCATTTTCCACAGATCAGATGGCTACATCGTTAAGCAAGGACTTTTTTTTTGTCTGTTTTAATCTTGGAGGTCATTTCAATTTTGTGTTGCAGTGGAACTCCCATCAAATAAGGTGGTGGGACCTGTGACAGGTTGATTTCTATCCAGGAGGAAGACGATTTCATTTTGAACAAGTGATGCAATATATGATTGAAAGTCTGCCACCGGGGTTTATTTTGAAACCTGACAAGTCTGGCCTGCAGGAACTATAACAACTGACGAAGCCTCCAGGGAGAATTTTCGGTACAAGGAACTATGCTTCTTCTTTGCTACACCTCTTTCATCTATCAAAGGTTTTCACCCTCCAACAAAGCCTGCTTGACTGTACCTGAATGGCCAAATATGTTCACTTATCAACTGGCTGGTCCGCACTTCAATTCACGAGGAACAACCTTGTGGATAATAACAATAATAATAACCTAGATTAATAAAAGGTATGTCAGACAAATTCCAGGACTAGTATCACAAAAGATATACTTCCAACCCGAACTAGATACGAACTATAGTTTTGCCCTTAAATGTGGGCTAGACGATCAACTAGCATGTATACAAAGAGATCCTGCAATGTTTGCTTTGTTCACAGAGCAAGAAAAAGCTCACAATGCTCAGAATATATGACAGTTCCTGACCGAGAAGAACATCCTTACTCATCCGACTTGGCTCGGTGCATTTATTTTCCTCTTTCCCAAGCTCAAGGGTGTCATCAAGAGGACCTTGACGACATCAAGATGCCGTGATAAAGGCGCTGCGGAGGATCCCGGATGAATCCTTCCAGGGGTGCATAAAGGCATAGCAGAGAAGCCTGGGAAAGTGTATTCGACTCCAGGGGGATTATTTCCAAGGGGAAAGGTGTAGTTTGGATTTGAAATACTTTAAGAAGCCTTGGACCTCTCTAACACAGCTCATATACAGAAGTGCATTTCGTGAAACCCAAGGGCGCTTACAATAGTAGAAACAGAAAACTATCAAACAAACTCGTAAATAAAACTGGGAACATAATGAAAGGGGATAGTGTTAGGTGACATTGAAGGCTTTAGGTACATACCTCATGTTTGAGTCAATCATCTTGAAACAGTTCGGATGAGGTCTTCGTTTTAACACTATAGGTTAGATTTACACTGTATGGTTGAAGTGACTTAAATCATAAAAAAAAAATCTCCCTGGTGAGCCAGTTTATATCGATGTGGCAGTTAAAAGGTCACACCAAAGCCTTGTGGGTAAAAGTGATATCATATGAATCAGATGTGACTGTGGTGTATGTATCAGATATACCTACATAACAAGCTGAACAATATAAAAATGTGCATATTGATAATTAATTCTCAATTCTACCCACACAAGAGACCCATGTTAAAAAAAAAACACCCAAAGTAGATCAAACAGACAATGAAATCATGTAGGTGCATCGACCATTAAACAGTTCAGTAATGTCAAGGTGACCTGCCTTGAACCAATGGGGTGGAATAGCCAGTCCAGGCTAAACTAAACTGCCATGACTTGTTGAATCGTTATTTATATCTGAGTATACGGTATGTGTGTGTGATAGATTTTTCAGATTTACAGGAAACGTAAGAACACTGAGATGGGTCACTTTAAAGTAGATTTAAAATTAAATATAGGCCTTTTAACGGAATTGCCATTCAAGATGTCCAGTGTAAATCCATCTTAAGAAAGTAATAGTTGAGAGTTGTTTTTTTTTTTTTTTCCTGAACACTTGGATTACCCAGATTTAACAATTATGTGCTCCGCACGTCACAGTCCATTAAGAACATATTGGAGTAGTAGGAACTTGAGGCTCTTCTCAAGGTCAACCCATTGTTCACAAGCTGTATATTTAACCACACACCCCCCCGCATTGAAGTGAAAATTTGGGACATCTTCTTCATTTGAAGATAAGCAGACTTTATCGTTATCGGTATAAGCCACGTGTTAGTAGTAGAATGCATTGCATTGCTCCTTACATAAACTATGAATGGGAAGTCAGGAAATAATGGGAGTCAGTCAGTCCTGGCAGCCAAGCAGGAGGAAGAACGTGTCACCATCAGACCTCGGTGGCAGCAAACAGTAATTCTTGATGAGTTGGGATGAAAAACAGTGGAGGACATGCAAAGTAAAGAGATGAAAGGGATTACACTAGTTCACCTCAGCCCACTTCACATTTCATTGACGTTCTGGCTTTTGACTCAGACTCAATTCATTACTGCTGTCTTCATTTGAAAGTGATCTTATCTAACACGCCTTTATCTTTTATGCCTTTGTTTCTGAGTGTCCCTCCTCTTTCTATATGCCTTCTTGTCACTCTTTTTTTGGTCTGCAAAGTCTGCCAAAAGCAACTCTTTCAGAAATGCATTGTGAATGTTTTATTCAAAACACATTCACGGGGATTTACTGTTAATTATGAACCCTAATGCCATTTCAATGGTACATTTATGAATTGCTGTATGTTTAGAATGTGTTTTTCAACAGCATAGCTCCATCAAGCTTGCAGAAATACTGTTTGTGCACACACAGCCACAGCGTCCATTCACAATAGCAAACAAACAGTCATTAGTAGATTTCAAGCTGCCTCTCAGCTTTGCTTTACTGTGGTGTTGGTGAGCCTGTGCCTCAAGGGTGGCACCGCTGCTGTAGGTTTTAATAAAAGCATTGTCTTTGGAAGCTGTCTAAAGGGACTCTGTTTCATTTTGGAGTGCTGCTGCTCCTGCTACAGTTGTTGTGCTGTTGTGCTTGGAGGAGGAGAAAGGGCTATTGCGCTGGGATGTGGGGGCAGTAGGGTTCAGTGTCATCGCAGGGTCCTCCAAGGACTGGTCCCTATTGTTTAATAGTTTCAATATACGATGTTTGTGTGTGTCGTGGAAGTACATGCATAAGTGTGTGTGTGTGTGTTTCATACTTGTAAATCAGCCATTGCCGGCACATAAAGACTGGGTATAAAGGCTTCTTTATACTCGAGCAGACGGCGACCGCACAGACGTCACTGCGGCTATCCCGCACAGTTTGTCTTTATACTCGAGTGCAACCCACGCGCGTTGTTTTGAAAGTGTTCTGCAGTTCTCTTCCAAGTTAGGGGCGGTGTCACTACTGCTGGTATTGGCTAGGACGCCACAGAGTGGAGTTTCCTCTGCATTTTATGACCATTTCCGGTAGCCGTTTTTAATTTCCTTTCCGTAATAAGGAACAAAGCAACAACAATGGCGACCGTGGAACAGAGTCTGCTAGAACAAATGGACCTAGATGACCAGATGATATGTTTAATTATGCTGCAAAATCGATCGAGAAGGTGGCGGCGTAGGTGCTATGTGGAAGCGGGAGGAACGCTGATTACATCATCACAGCATGTGACTAAAACGGACCAATCACAAGAGATGATCTCTGCGGCATTCTACGCGCAACAACAATTTTTGCCGTGTGAGCGCCAAGCTACGCAGAGGGGCCGCGTGGGCCAATTCGTCGGTCACGTGATGCAATGCGGGCGTTGTCGGCCGCGCGACCGCGCGCGGGAGTATAAAGAGGCCTTAAAAAGTACAATTCCATGTTTATTAGTCTTAAAATATATGTATACAAAATGGTTTTCAAACAATCCATGTACTGTACAGTTCAGTTGAAAAACAAACTTCGATCCCTTTTCTAACACTTATCTGGTTTAGGGTTTCTATCACAGCTGGCATTGAGGTGAAAGGTGGGGTATATCCCCAACTGGTTGCTGGTAAATCTCAGGGCACATTCAGTATAAACAAACAAGCATTTCACACCAACTGACAGATAGTCACATCTCTATCATGAAATCTAATTTGAGATTTGAGGCCACGTTCCCAATGAAACAAATTTAAGTGTATCCATAAATGTTTTATTTTCATTGTTTCTACTTTTTCGTCCACATGGAATCGGCACTTTGGAAGTCCGAATATAATAATAATAATTAATAATTTTATTTATTGGTGCTTTTCAAGCCACTCAAGGTCACCGAACAAACAATAAAATAAAAAAATGAAATGGCAAATGCTATGGAAAATGTTAAAGTGAACAGGCAGTCTGCAATATGTGTGTTTTGAGTTTGTATTTGAAGAGGGTTATCGAGTGTGTATATAGTATAATATTTTTTACAAACCAGGTCCTTGAGTGAATACATTTGAAAATGCTGCCTTTGTGTTTCCATGTATGCAACACATATGCATCTTTTTGGGGGCAATGACACGATAGGCCCGGTTGTCATGTAACTGTGCGCTAACACTGCCGACAACATCAGTGGCGGATCACCGTAGTGTATTCATGCTGCAGATGCTCCTGAGCGTGATATGGCTATCATAGCAAAATATTGTGCTCCTCAACTACTACCGTCAGCAACAAGTGGGGATGCGGAATAGTCCCACAAATAAAAACCAGAAGGGCAAACTACTGTAGATAACCCCACATTACACGCCATTGTTGATTATGTTTAAAACTCACAAGCTTCTTATTCTGTTTTGGGTGACTTCCTGGGACAACGTTTTAACTTTTTTTGTGTGTAGGTGCAGGAAACTTTTTTTTAAAACGAAAAATGAATAGATCAGCTACATTTCTGTGTGGACATGGCCGAGGAGTAAGGATAAACAAAATAAAGGTATAAATAATATATCGTTGGTAGAAAATATGAAGCATGCAAACACTCATGCCTCAGGTTTCTATAAAAGAAATACAAAACATCCCAACACACACATATTCATACCTTTCTATAGTGTTATATATGCTCATGATAACAAGCAACCTTTTCACAATACTCAGGTGTCCATTAGCTCTTTGGCAAGACCACTGCGTGACACCCTCTGGTCAATACTTTCTACATCTGACAGCATACAAACACCTCCGAAAACGCCCCAGAGGAGACGTTTGTCTCATTTATGGCAGACAAAGAAGGCCTGCTCTCTCTCTAACACACGCTCAAGATGGGCTTAAATCCCAGGCTGTCTCGATTTGCATTGTTTCAGTGACTCGTTTGTGTACACCCTCTCCTCCCACAGGCCCCCTTATGTCCGAAACGCTGAGGCAACACATGAGCACATCTTCACTGACGACAGGCAACAAAGAGTACGAGTATCTATAGGGGCGGAAACTCCTAATTGTCCCTGTAAATGGATTCCCTCCTGAGGAGTAAAGGTGTGATGTGGTGGCTATGTTAAATCACAGCCTGGCGATGGCCTTCATTAAAGCCATAATGCCAGGCTCTCCCTTTAATGGAAATGGAAGCTAGCAAGGCTGCGGGTGTAAATTAAAGTGTAAGGCCCGGTGCGGAGAGATTTTCCCGAGCTCTGACAGGTGCGGCCTGAATTAGCTATAGCTCTGTTGAAGCAGTCAGTGGGAGAACACTGGTATTGATTTTAAGCACGGTTGCACTTCCTATCTGAAAGGGAATGTGTATTACTAGAGCTGGGCGCATCAATCACTCAGCATGCCACCGCTCTCGCTTTGCCCAGTTCAGAATATATATTTGTTAACAAAGGGAATACCCCAAAATGAGAGCTTTGTTTGATTTGTTAGACTGCTACATATGCCTGTCTGATGTGAAGAGTATTATTGTAAGAAAATAAACCACCCTTCCAATTGCTTCCGTTCACCTTATCATCGTTGCGTTTACAGGCTGCCATCTCTTTTCAGTGCACACCCTAAACTTCACGTCCCCTTGGTCAAACAGCTACTTTCATCTCCTTGAACTCCAGCCGTTGCCCACTCTCCTGTTTACGACGCGCATATGTCAGCGTTGTTGCATGCATTCGGGGAAGCCGTGCAGCTCGGCACCGCTCCATGTACGACCCTGCTGCTACTGCTTATCTCTTCCACCCATCACGCCTCGCTCACCCTGTTCACAGCTGCTAGCATGGGGAGAATTAGCCTACTTAGCCTATTCCCCCAGGGGTCAAACCAAGCAGACATCAGACCACACACTTACAGTTCAATTTGCATACACACACATGCGCACCCAGCCACCAGATGTGTGATGAAAAATGTTAAGGCAGCACTTTAACCACAGGTGTCCCGTGTTTGACCTTTCACCTATTACCTTGAGCAGAAAGCCAGCCATCAATCAGCTCCCATCAATCACACATATATGCAGCACCCTTTCATTGCTGACAAGCCTTCCTGGCCTGCCATCCATCACTACGCTCTGCCCTTTTACTGACATCTAGGAAAATACAAACACTTCACACTTCTCTGTGCATCTCCCTTGTTAAGATCCACACATTCCGCCTCGGAACAAAACCTGTCCCGTAGTGATGGCTCCCATACGCTATAGGACGTGTTTTTGTGTTGTCAAGTGTTTTGCAGATATACACACAGGGGGGGACACTCCCTGGTGTTATGTTTTCTGATATTGCAGCACATGCACCGAGACATGACGTGAGGTTGAAATCCCAGAGCGCACGGGCGACTGAGAGCAACACATACAGTATGTGACAGCCAGCAGTGACAGACTGGTCGTGAAGATCCTGGGAAACATTTGGCTGGAAAGTCACTGGATCAAAAGTCTTGGACAAGTGTCGTTGTTTGGCTGTCTCGTGTTGGAGCATGCCAGAGCTGTGACATTTTCGATATTGGCACATCCTTCAGCTTTTTGTTTTTCATTTTTCATTTCTTTTTTATATTCCACCTATGCGTCATTCACTACAATTGCATCCCTTGTATTCTGGAGTAAGCTGTAACCAGAATGAGAAATCTTAGTTGGGAGTGAAGAACATTGATGACAAATAGATGTTCTCGTTGCTCTTCTTGAAACACTGTACAGTGATGCCTTGAGACATGAGTTTAATTCATTCCGTAACCACGCTCGTAACTCAAATAATGGGTATAATAAATCATCTCTCCCCACTGAAATTAATGGAAATGCTATTAATGCTGCCCACCATGGACACTTGGGGGCAGTATAAGACAAACGGATGTACTGTAAATGGAAGTAGCTCAGCTCCTCGCAGAGGATAAAGAATGTGAGAGTGAGTACTATTATACTGAATGTCTAAATGTGTGGCTCCACCGTTTGTGTTCAAATATCAGTTGCTTAAAGGGTTATATATGCGTTTACCATTATGTGTTTGTATTAGCGTTAAGCTAGCAGACTAAAGGCTAAAGGACCTAATTCTCCTAGCTTTATTTGTAGTTTGAAAATAACTGGGAGTGGCATTAAACATTGCGCTTGAAAGTCAGAGCAAAGAAATCTCCTGAATTACGGCTGATATCTTGAAAAACTTGTCAGGTGACTCGTACCATAAGGCACCAGTGTATCCTTAATACCAGCATCTTTTTTCTCAGCTATTGTCAATGTCCCTCTGAATCTATGGAAGTGAGACGGTGCAGAGTGAGGAGCACAAGGAACGGAGGCTGTGTTAGAAAGCCCTGGGTCCCATTTACACATACATGAGAATCCAGGCAACTGGCTTACAGTTGACACCCTTAACATATCGAGGGTGATTCAAAATGTATGAACAACAACGTTGGCAGAAGAGGCCTTATATGAACAGACTGCATTTGTTGTGGCAGCCGACTCATTTTGTCGTATGAAACTGACATTTGTGACCAATGGTGTTTATCCTACAGGTGGAGAGGATCCCATTAAAGAGTTGTTTGTTTGCTATTGGCCAATGCATCTATCCATCCATCAATC
Organism: Phycodurus eques; assembly: GCF_024500275.1. Lineage (NCBI taxonomy): Eukaryota > Metazoa > Chordata > Actinopteri > Syngnathiformes > Syngnathidae > Phycodurus > Phycodurus eques. Next base: position 7,579,615 of record NC_084525.1, on the reverse strand, counting down.
CATATAAATACATTATTAGTTTAAAAGGTAAATGTGAAGTTGGATATGTAAATATAATGCAGTTATTATAGCTTCACATTTGTTTCATTTCAGTGTCTTTGCGACAACTAAATAGAGCCTGTTCTGATATCAGCCAGGAAGAGCTGAACTTAAAAGATGTTGCCGGCGAAGGAAAGGACAATGAATCATAAGTTATGTTTTCACAGATGACGGCGTAATTGTCTTACCTTGTTTTAGGGGATGTTGTTAGCCATTCTTCATGCTTTTCAAACGTTATCAAGTAAGCTGCGATCTCCTGCGAAAAAGAGCGGAGAGGAGAGAGGAGGGGTGTGAGGCTTCGATATGTCATCTTTAATCACCATTCTCTGGTGTTTGTAATACGGTGAGACCGCTTCATTGGCATTCCGACAGCCTAGCCAGCAGCATACATGGAGGGAAAACAGAGATGGGGCAGTACCAGGGAGCTCAAGCTGGTAAATGGAGACCAGTAAAAGTAAGGAAAAAGACCGAAGTTGAAAGCAGTTAAGGTCAGATGTATCTTCTGAGACCACCTTTGTTCTGAAAGCTTTGATTAAAATCAAGGACATTAAGGTGCTCACAGAAAGATTGACGTCTGTGTCTTCAAGTGCAAGCAGCTTTTAATGTTTGGTCCGATCCTCCCCTAAATCCTTTTGATCTACCCTTGACACTCCTCTTAGGCTCAATCCCCTCTTTAACCTTTGAATAATGATTACACAACAGTTGTCTAATATTGGTTGTGCTGATGGTTCAGAAAATACTGTAGTGCCTTTGGAGTCACGTTGTGTACAAAGCGATGTTATAGATGAAGCAAAAAAAAAAAAAAAAAAAAAAAGTAAAATCTGTCACTGGCATAAATAGAGCTACACTTTCATGTTTCCTGTGCTCGTCTTGCCTACTTGCATCAATCTGAGCATATTAGAGAAGATTCTAGACCTTAGTCGGCCATTTTCTCACCAAATGAATGGGCATAAACAAAAGTACATTACATGCTGGTCGACAACCCAATGATTACCAGCGACAGGCAGCAATTCAGTCTTCAGCTCGGGCATTTATCACGTACTTGGACTGTCACGAGCACTTGACACAAGGACAGACCTGCTGCCAACGTCCATATGAATTTAAAGGTGTGCGCCTCTCTACAAGATGAATTGTATGGTTTGTTAGAATATTGTCTCGTTTGTTGTGCAAGCTTCTCTTGACCAAGTTCTGCCCCAAAAACACAGGTGTCAAGCTGAAGGCCTAGGGGCCAGATCTGGCCTGCCACATAATGTTATGCCGCCCGCGAAGGCAAATCATGTGCATCGACTTCATGTTTCTTGCTAAAATACCAAAGTTGCAAATTGTCTTCACTTTTGAAAATGATCAACTATGGTTTTATTGGGGTTTTTTTTGTAACAAATAAACCTTTCTAAAAAAAATTGAAAAATACTTGAATATACTGTTTTCACTGGCTTCTTATTTCAAAACTAGTTATCCATCAATCTGTTGTATAAATATAATAATATGAGGTGATCATATATATGGGTTCCCAGTCATAACAGCCCTCTGAGGGAAACCATAACTATGATGTGGCCCGCGACAGAAATGAGTTTGACACCCATGCTGCATGAGAAGAAAGCAGAAAAAAAACATATAACGCTATACAAAACATCCCTTTGTTCCTCCTTCTAGCTGATTTGCATTCATACAAAGATGGACTTTGTCATAGGTGTGACCTGGCACAGAGACACGTTGGCGATTGCCCAAAAGGATGCTCCAGGGTGCAGCCATGTGAAGGTGTTTCTAGGCAGCAGCCCCAACTAAAGAAGGCTGTAGCATGAACTGGTGGCCTTGCCTCCAGGTGCAGAATGGAGCTAGCGGCAAACTTGCTATTCTGATGGAGGTGGTTTTCTCTCTTGAATTCACTAAGGGTGAGCAAAGTACAACAATAACCACAGTGACAAGTGTGTTCTGGAAGCACAAACACGCAGAGCAAATGTGTTAATTGTTTCAATAACAATTATGGGGAGCACAAGGAAAAAGGGTCACGGTAACGTTATTTTTATGCATGCATTTGTAAGTAAATTAGACTAACACAGCTCTGATTAGATTAATGCAAGCTATTCAGCTGGGAAATTGTTGGGGGGGGGGGGGGGGGGGGGGGTTGGTGACCGCAGAGCCTGTTAGCACTTAGTCCGCTCCATCACTCCTTTCTTAAAAATCCGTCCACATTCTCACTTACAGACTATGGGAGAGGCTGAAGCATGGTCTCCTATTAAAGATATAGAGGGGAGCCGCTGTTCCCCCGCCCCACCCACTACATCTGAACAGATGCCAGGGATAATACCAACCCCCCGACCAACCATAAAGGTGGAATAATCTTATGGCGAGGAAACAAACAAAAACAGACGTGCAGCCATTAAACAGGTGCAAAGAGTCAAAGTTTGCATGGGCCGCATAATGAGAGGCTAGCATGCGTTCAGGTTGAGCAAACACGCTTGTGGGTGAGTGCTAGAAGAATGGGTGGGGGAGCGCACTACTCTACACTGATGGTGCATCAAAGTCAAACCAGCAGCTGTCAATGGGCTTTGGACTATCTGCTGACCTCAACGCCTCGGGTCTGATCTCAGTCGCTGGGGAAATATTCAGGGGAGGCGCTCAGTATACACACAGGCCGCCTCACTCAACCTCACATGTCAGAGTTTTGGTCCAGCAAGGCTATTTGTACTTCCTGCATGTTTGCCTCATCCGCCTCGCTGACATGATCCTGGCTGAGGTTTTCTCTCCGGGTGCTGCACAAGTGGTGTTGAACGCTGAGGGTTAGAAAGCTCAAGACAATTCTGTTCAAACCAGTTTGGAGAGTATGCGTAGAGCTCTTTGTTGTGAACATGGCCATCTCGTTGAATTAAAAAAAAAATATATATATATCCTTCCATCCATTTTCTGTAATGCATATCCTCACTAGGGTCGCGGGCGTGCTGGAGCCTATCCCAACTATCTTCGGGCGAGACGCGGGGTACACCCTGAACTGGTCGCCAGCCAAAAGCAGATATATGTTTTTAAAAAAGCGGGACCTGTGAGTAAACAGCCTGTGACAACAGCTCTGCAAACGTTTTGTCATTTAGTGTTTTGCATCGTGTGAACACATTTTGTGTCACAGTAACCCGTTTTGGACTGTTTTCAACATTTTGGCCGTGACATTTTTCGGCAGAGCGCATCAGAACTTGTTGTGTGTGCCTTCACCGGCAGCCTGTTTACAACAGCTATGATACTTTCTCTTTTGCGTGGTGCTGGGGTGTGGTATTTTATTAAGCGGAGAATATCAGCGCTATTGGACTTTCACCGTTTTGTCTACTATGCTGCAACCACGAGGGGTTTCGCTCTAGCATGGAGCCGGCTGGCCAACGTCCACTCGGCAAAGAATGCACCGTAGAAAAGGTAGGGAGAGGGACGAGAAAAAGAAGTAAAATGAAGCGAGAGAGGGGACGAAAGGGAACAGGAGAAATCAACCTTTCCTTCTTTACGTGTGTTACTTGCTATACGGATGAAATATTGGCTGCTAGAAAACTGTAGTTGTTTGTTTACAATTAAACTTAGCTTGTAGCAAACATGAGCAATGCTATGCACGGTGTAATCGCGAGATTACAATTTCAGCATCCCAGCCAGAGACATTTATGATCTCGATGTCCTGATACTGAAGACTTCAGTTTTAGCCTTCTCTCTCTCATCCACTATCGAATTCAGACAGCATGCGGATTGTGCAACAAAGAGGGAATTAAACTCTGCACCTTGTGTATGCTAAATGTCAATGTAAAGGCAGAGCTTGTATTTTTTAACTAGAAAATAATATTGTACTTATTTATTTATGTATTTATTTATTATTGTAATATTGTTATTTGAGTTATTGTGTACAATGTTTTATGTACAGCACTTTGTTACAGCTGCGGTTGTTGTTAAAGTGCTTTAGAAATAAAGTTAAGAATCGCATTTGCATCCTTTGTCTCCTTGTTAGAAGATCACGGCGAAGTAGTCCAACGTCTGAACTGATTGAAATGGACAGCGTGTGTGCATGTTTCTGTCTGCTGACTGACAATCAGAGGATCTGATCACTGGTCACCTGCCTCAGCCTGACACACCGTTATTATTGTGTTGACAAGGAGCTTTCATTCCTGCATTCATCATTGCGTCTCTGCGCTTTTTGTTTCAAACTTAACTTATACAAAAGGAAAATCCACCATGAGAAAACGTTCATTTCAGGAAGATTTACTGTGGTGTCTTTCAAATGATATTTTCTCTCTCCCTCTCTCGAGGTTACAACATCTCCCCCCAGAGAGAATCGGCTTCTGAAATGTCTATCTAGGTGAAATTGGATATGACACTAACTTATTCATTCTATTTCACTTCTTTGCACCAAGAAAGGGAGCAGAAACGGCACTCTGAGAAAATACACAGTATGTGACCCTTTCTTTAATATGCTTGTCGCAATCAGTTCCAGTCACAATGCTCACAACAACACTTTTTAGGACGGATAACAACTGTCACCTCTCATAGCACAAAAAAGGAAGCCGAACATGAGTGTGATGTTTGATGGAGGTATTCCATGATGGAGGGAGCCAATGTCCTAGGATGACCTGAGGCCAGACTGATTTGCTTTGCCCCACCCCTTCCTTCCCTTCACTTACCTTCCTCCTCCTTCAAAAGCAACTTTGATTTATTGGCAAAAAGAGGGGTGTTGAGAGGACTAACATTCATGCATTTGGATGACAGAGCTGATCACTTGAAACAATTGTCACTGAGCCTTTCAAAGAACAGATAGGCGCACTCCCTCAACATGCACACACGTGGTATCACCCTCTCCATCTGCCTCTACTGTATATTTGAGCTGACAGTAAATAATACAAAGCTAGGGGGACAAACACGCACAATTCTTTCTGCACTGCACTTACATTGTATAGAAACCACTTTCCGTGAATCCAGTCACACACAATAAAGCATTAGTAAGCTTAGTGTAAACTGCCATTAGCCGTGGTGGTAAAGACACACCCCACAGAGGAAATAAGCCTGGAGTGTATATTAGTGTTTCATTCATTAATACTAAATGTGTATCCAGTAGGTAACTAACAACGTCTAAAAACACTGCAAACAACTCTGGAAACAAATGTCATCAGCATTGGCCGGTACAACATAAAAAAAAAACTATTTAAAAAAAACGAGTACCAAAAGGTCCAATGACTTGTAAAACGAATAAACCATTGAGAACATTGTAAATATTATTACAGTGGCGCCTTGAGATAGGAGTAACCCGACTCACGAGCCGTCATTTATGTGATTTTTTTGCTTTGACTTGCAAGCGCGAACTTGAGATACAAGTGCTGTATGGTGGCACCGAACTTAATTCAGCTCACGTCATACAGTACTAAGCAGCAGTTTAGCAAAGATTGAACAATTCATAAAAAAAATAGAGGCTTCAAGCTGTTCATTGTCACTCCCAGTTGTAGTTTACTTTCAAACTAAACAGCTTGCCACATAGCTTTTAGGAAAGTCTGCTTTAATTAATGGTAACAAACAATGCAAAACACCATTTGCATGCTAATGGTTAGCATCAATAATTGCAGTTTTAAAAGCAACAGATATTTGACCACAAATGTTGGAGTAACACATGTAGACAGATACTATAACGCTACTCATTCATAGGCATATATTCTGTATCCTCTACAAAAATTGACGATACAGCATCCTACTGAGTCACTTACAGTAGTAGTTGAAGAAGATATACTATTCTTGTTGGTTTGTGTCTGCACTGTATTATACTGCCTCCCAGTGGCCAAGACGGGCACACCAGAAGAAGCAGGGCAATGAATTGGGTTGCAGCATTAAATCATCATTCAAAGCCTTTTTAATTCTTTACATTCTATTTAATGTTATTATGCTGTTTTTTTTTATGAAGTACAATACAGAGTGGTATTTTTACGTATTAACACAGAAATACAATTTGTTTTGTTTTCGGTGTGAATCTGGGACAAATTAATGGCATTTCTATTCATTTCAAATGTTTTGAGTTGCGAGAATTGTCACGGAATAAATGAAACTCGTATCTCAAGGTAACACTATTTCATTTAATGAGACGATGATAAAGCGTGAGAAACGAGTCGTTACATTGGTTTTCTGACTGAAAAAATGGCTTGTACATGTGCCAGATGAGGAATACGCGATAAAGTACATCGTACCCATTTCCAGCTCCTAGCCTTCTCTTTGGAAATGGAGGGTCAACTATGAAACACAACGGAGCCGTATTAGAAAACAATTTTTACACGATTATTGATTGCAGTAAAAGCTTGATCTCATGAAATGAATATGTGAGAGCAAGAGGATGTGAAAGACAAGATGAGCAAAGTGGTTTTGGAAAAGAGGACAATGCCTGTGGCCTGCCTTGTGGTGAAGTCTGGGGAATGCATTATCAAAACTTTGACCTTGTCCTGTACTTGAAAGCAAGAAGTGCAGGAGAGGGCGACAGAGGGAAGGAGACAGCGAGAGGAACCCTCCCTGGTGACCTGGGTTTTACTGCGGAGTGCCAGGTGATCGGATGTTTCCTGCAAGGCAGCCCAGGAACCGAACGTACCCAGGGCCACGCACAAATCCACTAGTGTGTGAGTGCGAAAGCTCGAGGCCATCACGAGATTGAGTCGGGAACAAATTCAAATGCAATTAGACCCAGAAGAGATGCAAACACACAGGAATGAGGGATGGGGAGGGAGCTGGAGAAAAGCTAACCAAAAATGCTTCCCTCTTTTTTCTACATCATATGAGAGTGTGTAATGCATTTAGATCATGACAAGCATGAAGGTGGCGATTAAAAAGTATGTTTGGGTTCAATGCAAGCAAACCCAGTGAATCATTTTGTGGTTCTTGTTTTTTGTTTACATGTCATGAATTGTTTATGCACAAGCAATAACATATCACATTCTTTAATGTATGTATTCCCAGGCACAATATTACTCTTTAAGGAAGAGGGGAGCAATGAGTGAATCAGTTCAAGCATGTAAAGGGCCAACTATAGCCTTTACAATGATTTGAGCACATCTCCTAATGGGATGCAGAGTATCTACTGTCGAGATGGATGGTCAGAGCAGGAAAAGGGGGCGAGAGATTTAGAGGAATGAGACAGAAACAGACACATAAGAGAGGAGAGACAGAGAAAATGGAAATAAAAAACAATGGGGTGTGAGCAGGGTAAGGGCTGTTGACAGCTGCACTTGGTATCTGTTAAAATGTAGGGAGGCTGTTCTATGAGTCCCTCTGCTGGCTTAAAAAGATGCCCCCCCCCCCCCCCCCCCCACACACACACACACACGCACACAAACTCACACACACACTCCTCCATCACCGCCAACGCTCTGCTCATTAGGACTTCTATCGGGCTTCCGAGGGATCCCCAAGCTGAAAAGGGGGCGCTGTCCAGTTTAGATCCTTTGAATGATAGTGACATGCACAGGAGATTAGTGGTTGATACTGCTGCCCGACAACAAGGTAGTTATGGGTGCAAATCTACACCGTTTTTGTTGTTACTGTGCTTGCATCTGGATACTCTAGCTGTCCCATCACTGTCCACAAACATGGACTGTATGTTAGGTTAAGAGAAGACAATAAATGTGTTTGGTTGTCTGTTTTTAGTGAAAACGTGACACACGACAGAGAAGAGTGTTGTTAATAATCCTGCAAAATTTGAATTTTAAAAAAAACTATATAGTATATAACATGAGGTAACAAAATCATTAAAAAAAATTTTTTTTAAATCAAGCCATTCTCACCGCACTGAATGTGCTGAAACCACATCCTGCTCAGCTGTCAACTGTCAATCAAATAACACTACTACGACCTGGAATAATGGATACTACTTTCTCTGAAGGAAGTGAAGCATTCTCCTGGCAATCCTTTTCTTATTCCTTCAAGCTGCATGCCCCTCTGCACCCATAATCAATGTTCACCACAGTTGCTGGTCCACCACACAATCCTTTCTACATACAACATATCGCAGGCTTGGTGATGCATTCAGTTCTTTCCAATGTGTCCCTTATTCCGAGGAATGCCCCCAATCGATTGACCAGTGACCAGAATCAGCTGGATTTCTATAAGCCATGACTGGTGAACTCCTGAAACTGATTGCGTGCTTGTGGAAATTACAGCCCAAATATTATACCTGTATTACACTTTAGGGCTGTGAAGAAAAAAACAAAATCAACTAACTGGTTAACCACAAAAATTGGTCGATGCAAAACGTTCTGCCTTGAGGCAATAAAAAATATTAATAAACGCATATTTGCACCGCTCTGAAGCCATTTGCGCCGCCCAGAACCATTTGGTCACTGTCCATGTTTCCCGCACGGACATTTGTTGCAGATGGGTTAGTGAAAAACATTGGCAAAAAGTACCCTAATGCTAATCGCGAATGCGAACCATTTAGCAAAGGCCAATTTTGTTGTCTCAAATTCAATACCATACACTCAGTACCAACATATGCAGTTTCAGGCTGGAGGTCCAGCCCTCATAAATGAGAATAAAATGCATGTTAATAGTACTTAATTACTACTTACTTGAGTATCCGATGAAATATCTATAGGATAATCGATTCTAAAAAGATTTGATAGTGACAGCCCTACTACACTTACAGTGTATACATTACATACACACAAACATAAATGAGTGAACAAAGAGTGGATGTGACCATTATCAGTTAGAAAACTACTTTAATTCTTTAGCACTGTGATTGTGTAGTTGACTTTACTGTTGTTCCTTTTTTTGTTTTTTTAACCAATGCCATTTTCCAACAAAGCACTCAATCTACTCAACTCCAAATGCATATTTTAATCATAGAGACATGTTGTTTTCTTTAAGTTCACCACTTATTACTAATGTTTAGTCAGCAAAGGATGGCTATAAAAGTCACAATTAGTTCCAGATTCCTGTGAGAAACAGATGTGGTTTTCTAGACTGTTACGTGTAATGTAGTGTATTTCTTTTACATTTTATTTCATACTCATATTGGCCAAAGGTTCAACACTAGACTGTTGCAAAGGATGGCATTGCATAATATTTGCAATGTTTTCAACCCGGCCATGCCTGCAGTCTCGTGCTCAATTATGTGGTCTCACACAACATCATTGTAAAACTGCAAGATAAACCTGGAAGACTGATGAATGGGGTTTGTGTGAGTGCGGATCAACAGCGTTTGTTAGCAACACAGAATCGGACATAAAGTGGACTATGATGAAATACATTTATCTCTGTCAGTCATAATTAGGCTGCATTGTGACCCTGTGGTTATTGCTTCGGATGCGTATGTGCCTGCTGTTCTAAAGCCCATATGGGACCTCCTACTGCTGTACCCTTGAGAAAAGTGTCCCGTGCAATGATTCTCTTGCACCTCTCTCTACTCTTAATTCTTTCCCATTATGGCACCAACCTCTGGCAAAGGCTTTAAGGCATAAATTCTGAAAACATGTCACACTCCATCAGTAAACAGGAGGAAAAAGCATATGTACTGTACATGCACATGGATGCTTTGAAAAGGGCTGTGAGATGCAGCTGGAAGAGGCCAGGTTCACTTCCAGGCACCCCGTGGCGGTCTGACCTCTGAAGTCTACTCTGTACGTCCTTTCCATCATTGAAACATCTTACCACACCCAGCCAACCTCCGCTGGTAGCCCGACTAAGGAGAACAGTAAGTGGTGGACCCCAACTGCTGAGACTCCGGTGTGCTCCCCAAATCTGGCGCTTAACTTTTCTCCCCATCAAATCTGCCTTCTGTCCGGGAGGGAGAAAACCTGCAGTAGATGTCAAACCAATAGGAAGCAGGAGTATGTGCCGTCCCTCACTATATGTCTTCCCTTTCGTGGACAGGTGCTGTTGTTGTGGTAATCAGCACATATTTATAGTGTCAGATTGAACAGCCAACACCCAGAGGTCTATTTCTTGCTAATTTAATTTCAAAATGTGATAGAGGGCAGACAAGGTTGACACTTTGAATGAGACAAATATTGCGATGAACACCCAGAGCGAGGGCGTTAGATGTCATCAAAATATGAACGAGCTGAGAGGAGACATAAGAATCTCCAGAATGCACTCAATTCTAAAATATCACCCAAAATGTTCCAAACAGCAAAGCAGCAATTGTAGCGAGCAAAAATAAGATGACAATGGAATGTGGAAGGTCACCATTCACCTCGTATCAATCATGCCAGCTCCTGCACCTTACCAACAAGGAGAGGAAGGTGGGCGGAAAGCAGCGACTCCCCAGGTTTCCATGTGCAAATGAGCAGAGTTCTGTCTCGTATGAGCCCAAGAGCATATTTATTTCAGCCTCCAGAATCAATTAATACCCACATTATCCTCTGAATTATGCTATTCAGTAGCACCAAATGACTGAAGCGCCCTTGCATAAAACCAATTTCAAACTTTCAATCCAAGATGCACCCGATGCCACCCACAACCTGTACTCCTAAATCAGTTTTTTTAGACTTCTACATGCAGGGAGCTGCATGCGGGCAACTATCTGGGCTGTGAATGTAATATCGTCATCACTGCTCTCAATCTTTGGTTGAATAGTAAAATACAGCCTATTCCAGTACAGTGTTTCTCAACCTTTATTGAGCCACCCATTTCACATTAGAAAAATCTCATAGCACACCACCAAACTAGGATGTCGTAAAAAGTTTCAATATTGACATAATGATGATCTTGTCTTTCTCTCTATTGTCTTTATTCACAAATTGACTTGCTCAGTGTGAAATCTGGGCCTGTTTAATTGAACACAAAGCTGATAAACTCACAGGAAGCCATTCTGTTGTTTGAATGGCAACAGATGGATACTACGGGTGGGACAGAACACGTAACCTGCGCTACGGCCCACTGTTGTTGGGCCACTGTTCGGTACATATTCAGCATGCGTTTTGTGCATAGACGAGTTTTTTTTCAAACTGCAAGCAAAAAATACTATTTGCGTAACAGTTGGATTAATGCGACCCATGCGTAATCCAACCGTAACTCTTAGATTGGGAATTTTAACGGTGCCGAAATGTGAACGGAATTAAGTGACCAAACCACACATTCTTGACCACACAAAAGGGCTGTGAGTCTTTACTGCAAGTTATTTTCTTGGTGGTTATTTTAAGTGGCACGGGAGGTGTATTCAAAAGCTTTCTCAAATAAACACTTGTTTCGCTTGTGTTACCTTTTTCGAGTCGCTCAACTATCATTTGTGTCCAGCAAGCGCTACATTAGGATACAAACGCTTGAAAAAAGATTGGTCAAATTGCTTGTGTTTCCTTAAAAGTATGGGACATGTTTAAAGCAACGCTTGGAGATGATAAAATGTCTCTCAACAGTTTTCACTCCCTTGACCTTGCATGCAACAGTGAAATGAAGCCATTCTGAATGAAGCCATGCTTCTTCAAATTTTCATCTCTCAAATTTCCGCTAGTTTTAAGTTTTACTGCGTCCGTCAGCTGCTCTTTGAACCTGGATACAGAATAGACACAGTATATTTGTAATTAATACATCAATAATTTTCTGACTAATTAAGTGAAATTGGATAATTTCCTGCAGCAGCCCCCCATCTCTCTCAGCACACTAGCACCCTGGTTAGGAATCACTGTCAGAATCTAAAGAATATGAGACAACAGTGGGATCACAGGGGGAAGTTTAAGAGAGTAAGTGGGTAAGTAAGGCTGGAAGAAGTTCAGCCATTTCCCGTGACATGAAGTATAGTGAAGAGAAACAGGATGAACAACATCGCGCACACTGCTGTGTCCTTAAAATGAAATACTGATTTCAATAAAGGAAGTCTTTTCCAAGGTTTCACCAAAGGGATGGATCCAGTTCAGGCCAATTAGCTGGCCGACAGTACCCCCCCCCCCCTCCCCCACCCTCCCACACACACACACACAATCTGACGACTTGTTAGCATGATAGTATCGCCTGTTTTCTTGACTCTATCCTTTGTTACCTCTCTTTCTCCAGTCTGTACAGCTCACGCTGACCCCTGTAATAATTCCTTGTGCAAATTACGTCTCTGTGCACCTGTCAGCACTCACACATGTAGTCTGGATATACACTTTATGCAAGCACACACACTTCATGAGTCAAATCCTTTCATGAACAACTATTAGCTCTTCTTGCTGACTGATAATAGCTCCATATGATGGCCTTTCTGAATTAAAGTGCATTTACCGTAAGTGAATGAATTTCTGTGAATTGTGCAGATAAGTGTGTGTCTGTGTGCTTTGTCTAGCCATGGTTGTTATTTCCTGACCTACTGTATTTTGTATAACAATCGCACTTGTTTCACTGTGCTCCTTGTGCTCATGTTCCAATCACAATCATGTGGAACAACGCGTGAAGTCCAACCATCTCGCCACCATACATGTTTGCAGCAAAAATGTGAAGTATCAGGTATAGGAAGGGTATAGGAAAATAACATTTCTTTAACCTTTTCGATATGATTATCCCCATCTGCTACGTACAGTATGTGTGCATTATCAGCATCTAAAAGTTTGGCTCCGTTCAGAGGGGAGTCAAAGGCAGCATGTGAAGGCTGCTCCCCGCAGACAGCAGAGAATCGATCAAGCAGACGCAATGGCCACCTCCTTTGTAAGGCCAGTCTGGCTCTGTGCAGCACTTCTCTGTTTATCTCCCTGGCGTTGATGGCTGGCTTCATGCTCTTAATTAAACACGGCGCATGGCTATTAATTGTCAACCAGATTCAATTTGTTCCCTGGGCACTCTGTGAATGGGCCTCTCCTCCCAGAACAAAGGTGTCCCAACAGCTATGTCAGAGTTGAACAAAGGGCTAAAGGCATGACTTCTATCTGCTACACTTTACAGGCAGCCCATGAATTAGGTGTTATCCAGACAGGCTCACTGGAGACATTCAGAAAGGAAAAAAACAAAAAAAAACTTATGTCCTCCTTTGCTACACCACCTTTTTTACCTGTTGACATTTGAGTAGAAACAAAACCCTCCATTAAATGTGGCTGCTTCACATTTGCAAGGTGCCATTAAACTAGTATCCGCACGAATACCCATTCTGCGTAACATTCCTCTTCATAGTTATGATTCAAATATATTAGGTTGAGTTTACATGGAAAATCTTTTGGCAAATTGAGGATACAAATCAATAAATAACCATAAGATTGTTGATATGAATCTGGTAGTAAGCAGCTGCCACTGCATAATACAGTATAATTCATGGCCATGCATCAACATTACTCCCAGCATCAGGCCTCAACCGGGAGCCAGCGCATCCATTTCTTTGCAATTGCCACAACCTCCTCACTTCTACAATTCCGACTGTCCCCCCACAATTGTTGCGGCATTCCCCTGAAATCTTTACATACTCCCACATCCGTTCAGTTAGCATTGCTTTAACCCGTTCAGATTGTCTGAACCTAAATCTTTCATTTTATTTTCCATTGTGCTATTCCATCTACCTCAGTGACAACAGAGAATGTGCATGTGAAGGGCTGCGCAAATCACAAATATGGATCATAAGTTGTGCTTGTAACGTTTCTGCGTTTCTCCATCCAGAAGTCATATTACCAAGATGCAAAACAGTTCAAACCCATAGAGAGGTGTAATTAAATACATTTGAATATCGTGGAATATTTAGATAATTAGTTCAATTCAAAAAGTGAAACTCATTTTATGGATTATTTACACATATAGATTTAATATTTTATTTATATATATATATATATATATATATATATATTTATATATTTGTTTATGAGTATAGCTTACAGCTAACCAAAAGGCTAAATTCACCATCTCTAGAAATTGAAAAAAGATCACTATTGTTTTAAATAACTTAATAATTACTTTTTAAAATAAGATTTGGGGGAAAAAAACCTTGGGTTTATTGAGATAAAACTATATCGCCGTGTGTCCAAATATGGTCAATTTAATAGTTTTTCACAAATCGATATTAGTTGTATTTCCCCATGTGATCTGTTATTTGTATGCATTATTTACCAATATAAAGTGGCGCAAATAGCTTCAGAACAAAACTATTCACTCTCTTGGACACTTCAACTGCCTGAGAAGGGTTGTAAAACGCCGCCTCTTCCTCACTCCATGAGAGCTCTGCGACATTATGTTGCCGCAAGATTGAAAGTCTAGATGTTTTTTTTAGACAATAATGAGTGAAAATAGTTAGGTTAGATATATTTGAGTAGGCCTGTTTTGCTAAAAAGCAATAGTGTAATGCTTCCACGCAGAAAGAAGCACATAAGTTTGCATATAAATTAATATCAGCCGATTACACTGCTCAGCTTTTAAACATTGAATGTGGCTCATGGAGTAGAAAAGGTCTCCTCACCGGTGGCACTCTATATGCAGTATATTGTCACACGGCCCACTCCCACCCACAGGGCCTTTAAAACCTTGCAAAGGTAGAATACAATAAATTTAGGATTAGACACTCAAACACCGTTGCACAACGGCAATGTGAAAAAAGCAAATAACTTGCTTCTCATGCCCTCGATAGTGTAGTACAGAACAGAAAGTATTGTTCAAACATTGTGGAATGTTTAATGAGACTTGGGTGAAGGTTCTGTACTACATACATTGTATAGTGGGGGACTTTTCCTTAGAGTGCCCGTGTGCCTGCCGTTTCAGCAAGCCCAATATTTTGCTGCTGGTGAACTCAGATATCTGTTGTGGAATTACTATTTAAAAGATAAGGTTTCCACTACTGTCAGCAAAAAAAAAAAAAAAAACACTTGTCCATAACGCGAGAAAAGCAATGCAGTGTGAAATCAAAGGTCAGCCGAAGACAAATAAGACAGGCAGGAGCAAGGGTGACAAAAGCTCCCTCTCTGCACTCCCCAAATTAATTACAAGTGGAGATTCAACACAGAGGAGTACATGTAGCCTTCTTGTCTTTTCAGTGAGACATAAGAAAAAGAACAAACTCTGCTTCTCCAGCGGCAATCACAGACACGTTTGCACACTTTGCAAGCCATGCATTGATTGAACACTAGGGCGGCGTAGAGTCAAGTCATTGAACTCACCTAAAAAGAAACCGCAGTTTAGCACGTTTCAACGTCACAAGTCATGCTGCCTTCAGCACAGCTTGGTTAGGGCGCCACATTAAACACTTTAACCCCGGGCACGGTGCTAATCCACACCATTCGCAGGTGTCTGCCTGGCCGTGACCACAAGATAAGCACAAAGCTGGGAGACAGAATGGAACAATGGACACCACATGCATGATACAATGTGACGTGGCATGCCAGTCGAGGAGATGTTGAGGGTAAAAAAAAAAAAAAAAACGGAATCTCTGAAGCACGCCAGGACACATCTAATCTCCTCATGAGAAACATCAGTTAACATCTGTATAAACTGTGCAATGGCTGCCCTGTAGAAACAATGTGATGAACATTTACCGGTATTGGATTAATTTACATGCAGCTGCTTAACATTCTTTCAAAGATCACTCTTGAGTTATCCAAACTTCTTAGGTATATGTAAAGCCTAGGTACATGTCAACTAGTTTATCCAGCTACCAATTTGTGTTTGAACTGAACAGCGTCACTGTAGACGCTGCACCGATCCGCCTGTCGATCTCCCGTTCCATTCTTCGACCATGGCCTCAGATTTGCAGGTGGCGATTTTTATTCCAGCCGCTTCACACTCTGCTGCGAACCGCTCCAGTGAGAGTTGGAGACCATGGCTTGATGAAGCCAACAGAACCACATCATATGCAAAAAGCAGAGATGCAGTACTGAGACTACAAAACCGAATCCCCTCTATACCTCGGTTGCGCCTAGAAATTCTGTCCATGAAAGTTATGAACAGAATCTGTGACAAAGGGCAGCCTTGGCGAAGTCCAACCCTCACCGGAACCATATCTGACTTACTTCCACCAATGCTTACCATCTCTAACACTGGTCATACAGGGACCGAACAGCCCGAACCAGAGCGTTCAGTACCCCATACTCCCGAAGCACCCACCATAGGACTCCTCGAGGCACACGATTGGACGCCTCTCCTGGTCCACAAAACACATGTAGACTGGTTGGTCGAACTCCCATGCACCCTCGAGAACCCTGCCGAGGGTGTAGAGCTGGTCCACTGTTCCACGGCCAGGACGAAAACCATACTGCTCCTCCTGAATCTGAGATTCAACTTCCCGACATACCCTCCTCTCCAGGACCGCTGAACAGACTTTACCAGGGAGGCTGAAGAGTGTGATCTCCCTCTAGTTGCTACACACCCTCCAGTCCCCCTTCTTAAAAAGTCTGCCAATCCAGAGGCACTGTCCCCGATCTCCATGCGATGTTGCAGAGGCGTGTCAACAAGGACAGCTCCACAACATCAAGAGCCTTTAGGAATTCCGGGCAAATCTCATCCATCCCCTGGGCCTTTTCATCAAGGAGCTTTTTAACCACCTCGGTGACCTCAACCCCAGAGATAGGAGAGCCCACCTCAGAGACCCCAGACTCAGCTTCCTCATGGGAAGGCATGTCGGTGGAATTGAGGAGTTCTTCGAAGTATTCTCCCCACTGACTCACAACGTCCCGAGTCGAAGTCAGCAGTGCCTCATCCCCACTATACACAGTGTTGATGGTGCACTTCTTCCCCCTCCTGAGACGCTAGATAGTGGACCAGAATTTCCTCGAAGTCGTCCGGAAGTTGTTCTCTAACCCTAACCCACACCCGAGTTTTTGCCTCAGCAACCACCAAAGCTGCATTCCGCTTGGCGAGCCGGTACCCATCAGCTGCCTCAGGAACGTCTTCCAGTATTTTAAACATCATAAAGGTGCTTTGTCTGGTCCCTCACTTAGGACCTGTTTGCCCTGGGTGACCCTGCCAGGGGGATAAAGCCCCAGACAACTTAGCTCCTAGGATCACTGAGACACACAAACCCCTCCGCCATGATAAGGTGACGGCTCAAGGAGGGACAACGCTCGTCATACTTAAATTATTTAACCACAATTACTAAAGTAATGCAGCCAAGGGTTTGAGCCTGATTGCCGAATTCCATTTTATGAATTGATTTCACGGAGGGGGGGTGTCAAATCCAGACAGAAAGCTAACACGAATAGACGTTTGGTTGCTTGCTTCATAGGACTTTTTGCTAAGCTACAACCCAAAAACGACTTCGAGACAATTACACTTTCACAATAGAGTTATGATCACTATGATCACGCCATCCAGAATTCTATTTTTACAAAGATAATAATGGTCAGTTCTGAAAGAAAATGTCTGAGTGGTATTTATTGAGCAAAATGTTTAAGTCAAATACATTTTTGACATTGTCAATCAAAAGTGAGCATCATTATCTTTGTAAATGCAGGGGTTCCTCCATTGGAGGGCTTTTACAATATAAACAAAGTAATGAGTCACAATTCAAGGTCTACACCCACGACGATGGTGTTAAATGACCAAGCCCCGTTTAACTTCATGTTAGACCCTTTCGATTGTCATTCATAGTTGAGGAAATGTGTATACACGTGAATGCCTACATACATCATGTTTTCTCTCCACCCAGCGGGGGGCAGCACCACCCTTACATCCATCTCACCTCTTGTCTAATTAAACATCGTTAACATTCATCCCAAGGTCTTATGCAGATTAGCACTGAGGGAATGTGATGCACTGCACATTAAAAAAAATAACTCTAGTGTGTGTGTGTGAGTGGGGGTTGTGCGGGGGGGGGGGGGGTATTGAGGGAAGCGACGATGAGGTGGGGTTGTATGTGAATTGAGACATGCTTGGATATCTCCGATTTGACCTCATTCATCAATTAATTACCACCATTAGTCGCAGGTGTTGTGGAACCAAAGCTGAAATCAGTGCACCGTGGTGTCTCAGTCGCCAGTTTGTTGACTGTGTGTGTGCGTGTGTGTGTGTGTGTCTATTTGACGGACAGTGTGCCATTAAGCACAGAGACAGGTACATTTGAGTGTGTCTGTATGTATGCGGAGCCGCAGTATGACCAAGAAAGGCTGACAGAAAGACAAACTGACAGGCATCCAAGCCAGGCATTGCCATGGGTGTCTCCTCAACAGAGCTGCGATCACAGCTTAAGTCTTGTCATGTGGCTGTCACTCTATCACTCATATACTGTACACACACACAAAACAAAACACACAATATACCATCATGCCACTTGCAAGATATAAGACACTATGAACGGTTTCACATTGCAAGTTTGACTGCACCAATTCAAATGTATTATATATATACTATTGACATAACACAGATACCTAAAATGCACTTTAAAAAAATTCTAACGTCAACACTGTGTTGCAATAACACTGAAGGAGACAATAAAAAAATAATACAAATATAAACATACAGTATATCATATACTATAATAGTTGCCCCCCCCCCCAATTCTATTAAATGATGGTAACCACGGCATTACTTCATTAACTGCCCTAAGGAATCATTTGCCTTGTTATATCGTCGCTTTCGGGCGCAGTCCTTAAATTTTCAAAATGATTGCTTTCTACTCAAAAAAATGCAATCTTGCTTGAGTTATCAAACACAACATCGATCGAGCTGGTATTATATCTTATACTGCTATCATACACAGTAACGTTGCACACTAACATCAACACAACACCACCCCAAAATCATGTTCATTTGCTAAATTAATACACTAAAAATGACGCAGATGTACTACGCTGTCATTGATTAAAACACTAGTACACATTCCCAGCACGTCGCCAGCCATTTCACATTAAAATATGCACTCATGCCGACACCCAGACAAGACACAAAACCAAACGACTGTGGTTCATCATCTTCCCAAACTCTATTTCAAGAACTAAGACCATAAGTGATGCAATACAAAAGAAACAATTACAGCGGCTGACTAAGCAATGTAATTGGCAGAAAGTAACCTTTGTAGCTTACTAGCTTCTGCACCAGAGCATTACAGCGATCCATTTTGAACAAATAAAGGCTTACTCACTTATACAATATAAAACCTAACTTTTTTTAACCTGTAAAAGCCAGAAGTCACTTCTTATTAGGCTTTACACGATCAGGATCAGCAAGTTTAAAAAAACGATAACCGATCAGATCACAAGATGGAGCAATGTGTCTATTTACATGACTTGTTCATTTATTGTATATACTTGTGTACTGTATGACTTGTTCATTTATTGTATATACTTGTGTACTGTATACAGAGTATTGTATCTTCAAAATTATTCTCTAGCATTTTAGACAGTTAAAACATCAATAAACTCGAGGGGCAGTCAAGGATTGGCCACTGACATAAATTTAGGTCAAATCAACATTACAACATGACAGAAATAATGGGTGTTAACTTACTGTAATTAAATAACTTTAACAAATACTGTTAATGACATGCTTAATCTAACTTTCTCAGTGTATATGGACAGATGTTGTCCAGAGTTTGCGTCCGTTTGGCTTCCCCCAATCACCCCCCCCCCCCCCCCCCCCCCCACCCGCGCACCCCTCCACGCTGCTTTGCTTGAAGGGATCAGCGAATTGTGACATGAAAGCCGATCAGCCAATCAGCATAAAATGCTAATTATCGGCCGATACCGATCACACCGATCAGATCGGTGTAAAGTCTACTTCTTATTGTCTAAAAAAAAAAAAAGATTTTAAATCTTGAGGCAACACAATGCCGCACGGCTCCCACAGAGTGAGGAAAAGGGCTGAGTTACAACACTTCTCATACAGTTTGCATGTTCAAGACAATTAATAAATTTGTTCTCAAGCTATTTTCAACACTTTAAATGTGTTAATAATTTGTAAAAATAACAGATGATGTGGGGACAGACCAACAGTATCGATTTGTGGAAAAAATATAAAATTGATATGTAGAAAGATTATATGATATACAGTATAATGTACAATGGATATACACAACTAACTAACAACTGCACCTTGTATATTTATACAGCTGTAGATTAAACATTGATTTTTTTTTTTTTTTTTTTTTTTTTTTTATGTGAAAAAATATTTTTTTTCACATAATATAAATCAAAAATATAGATATTTTTTTATTATTATCTGTTGAGGGTACAGTTGTATTGGCAGATATTTACAGTTTGTCGATATGACTAGCAGCACTAGAGATAAGGAGATTGTCAACTTCTTCATCCTCTGAAATGCAACATACAGACCATATATATATATATATATATATATATATATATATATATATATATATAAGCCGTAAAATGTCCTTAGCACTGCAGGTGTACTACCAAAAAGCACTGAAATCTGTTTTGAGTTAATAAAATGAGATATGTTATGTTATCAACTAAAATGATGAAAGCATTTTTAAAAGCAGGCCAAATTATAGTGTTCTTTTTTAAATCCTTGGTGACTGGAAAAATAGCTCTGTGCAAATAGAATAAAATTTTTAACTTGCGTGCAATTTCTTTCTACATGTAGAAAGAAATTTCTACATTAAAGAACAAGAACAATAAACTAATTATGCAATCCTCTCATGGATATGCTAAAGATGATAATGGATGTCGTATTTTTTTTAGATGCTCTGGGTATGACTGCCATTCTTTCCAGTACAGTGGAACCTTGAGATGAGAGTGACCCGACTTATTTTTTTCAAGATAAAAGCCATTATTCGGCCACAAAGAGTGGAGCAAAGCATGTAGACAGATAATGTAACCACACGCACGGGCATATATTCTTCATACTGTAGGAAAAATTGACTAACATGACAGCAACAAGGACAGCCGTGGCCCAATGGTTGAGAACATCGCCTGCCACCGTGGGGGACTGAGGTTCAAGACCCCAACTGGACCATCCACCAACATCCCCCGGACTCACGGCTGTGGTGTCCTTGAGCAAGACACTAATACAATGAAATTCTCCCCGGGGGCTTCAGCTGCTCCAGTGTGTTCCACTAACATGTGTATGTGTTCACTGTGATGGGTTAAATGCAGAGAACAAATTTCATGTGCATGCATACATGTTCATAACAATAAAAGGTGATTCTTCTTCTTACTGAGTCACTTACAATAGAAGTAGGACAAGTACTATTGTTTGTCATTTGTGTCTGCATGACTGTATTATAGTGCCTCCCGGTGGCCAAGACAGGCACACCAGAAGGAGCAGCTCAATGAATTGAATTGAATTTAATGCTGCAATTAAATCATGATGCACAAACTGTTTAATTCTTTATATTTTATTGAATTATGTATGTTATTACTTCGTTTATTTTACTATTTATAAAGTACGATGTTAAATAGCTATTTTTCCATATTTAAAAACAAACAAAATTTGTGTTTTTTGGGGAGCAGGCTAGGACAGATTAAGGGCATTTACATTTGTTTCAGCGGGTAAAGATCATTTTAGATTTGACTGTTTTGAGTCACGAGCATGGTCATGGAACAAATTAAACTAAACTGAACTAAAAATTATCCTGTTACACTAAAAGTTGATAACGTGGGATAATTTTAAGGACAAAAACTGTGGTGGCAAAACTTGTACTTAATTGTGAATGGAATGGAATGAGAGCCTGAGGGAGGAGCCTGTTTAGACTCACCTTCACTGCCTGCCTCGAAACCACCTCTGTGCACAGTATGGCTTGTACATGCACTTGTGCACACATGAATTAATATACCAGCACACATTAGTAACACCAAGCTGTGTCCAAACACTTCACAGAGTGAGTGCACCACATGTGGGCCTTGACAAAAAAAAAAAAAAAAAAAAAGTTCCATTCAGAACAGACATGCACGAAAAAACACAAAACACACACTTTTCATGGCACAACAGCCAAGGTCAGTTCAAATCCTCTCCCCATCGGCAGACGCTTGAATCACCTTCAAGGATCAGCAGCTTTCATATGGCGCGTTGTGTGTCTCAACAAACACGCCTGCAACTTGAATAACAGCTATTCACTCAAACTACTTAATTCTGATTTCCTTCTCGACGATACCACAGCTCAAAGTAGAAGCAGGGGGCATGCTATAGACATCAGTGACTTGTTGTGGGGGGCCGGCGGTGGGGGGTGGGGTGCAGTCGGGCTTAGGAAACGATGATGAACTACAGCATTAGGGTGGCGATTAACTCCTTCTCCCACTCTTCCTCCTCTCGTTCAGTCCCATTTCCTCCCACGGAAGGATGGGAGGGGGACTCTTGATCAGTGTGTGTGAGAATCTCTTGACACAACGTCCATCTGTCTGTGTGTCTGTGTTAGAGACAAACCTTCTTCACCAACATTCTGTAGCAACGTCAATGCATTCCCCACCTCTCCTGCAAGGGTCTGTGCTTCAATCTTGTGGCATTTCACTCATTTCATGGTACCTCACTGTACCAAATACTGTATCAGTGTCACAAAGATGGGGGGAAAAAAGAAACAGGTCGCTCAATCCATTCATTTTTTTACGTAGCATAACCCAGCTAACTTTGGGCAAGTGACAGGGTACGCCTTGACAGATATCGCTCAAAAGCTTGGCTTATCCACTTTGTTTAATCACCATATCCTACTATATTGAGTCATTTTGTCCAAAAAAAGTCAGATTATAGATATTTTAAAAAACCTTTCACAATGTAGACAATGGACACGAAGACAGCTACTCAAACGGAAAAACAAAAACAGCTCATACTTTTCTGGCAAGACTTTCTATAAAATATTGGATTGAGTCTGTGATTTTGAGTTTGTCAATTAATCCAGAAGAACAACTGTGAAGTCACTGATGATGAACCTAAAAGAGGGCCTGCTGGCTCACCATTTCTGTTCTAGTTCAAAGGTGTTTGATGGTGTTGAGGTCAGGGCTGTCAAATTCTACAAGTGCATTGAACCCATTCAAGCATGCCATCGCACTGGGAATGCAAAAGGGCCTTCCCCAAAATGTTCCAACAAATTGGAAGGAAAACATTGTCCAAAATATCACGGTAAGATTGGAATTAAGATATCCAGGGAACTGATGCAGACTCCATATAGTGTTCTAACAGTATATACATTTCAATTTGTCTGCACCAGACTTTATGGGGGACACAGGGAAACCTTGTTCAATTCAGGTACAGCCCATTTTGTAAAGGTTTATCAGTGGGCTATTAGAAGAGATCCACCCTTAATGGTCTCTTCACCAGAGAGACTGTTATGTGATCACATACAGGAGCCCACACTCATATTGCATCACTGTCTTCCTCACACAGGTGCACGGGCAGAAAACAACACCAAAATAATCTCAGTGGAGAACTAGCAAAGACATGTCTGACTTTTGTTTTTGCAATGTCTGCTGAAGC
This sequence comes from Phycodurus eques, assembly GCF_024500275.1. Taxonomy (NCBI): domain Eukaryota; kingdom Metazoa; phylum Chordata; class Actinopteri; order Syngnathiformes; family Syngnathidae; genus Phycodurus; species Phycodurus eques. The sequence continues at coordinate 7,556,350 of NC_084525.1, read as the reverse complement.
TGCCTGAGAGCTAATTACTGTATATTTAAGAGTGGAAGACAATTTCACTATGTAACAAATAACGCCATTGTTCCTTGTTATTGTTCTTTTATGCAAACCAAAATACATTGATGTTTGTGTTTAAAAGTGGAAATAATGTATGACACAAAATTAATATGTCATGTTCCAGATCAAGCCTGTATGTACACATTCTCACCACAATTAACTCATTCACTGCTGTGGACGTTTGTATATTCGTCAACAGGAATCCAACAGTTGACGGCCACTGACGAATACATTTATCAAGTACGTTTTTCAACGGATAGGCGTGGTAGAGGGTCTCCCCCAGCTTGTCAGTGAAATTTAAGTTTGACTAACAGATCGCTGTAGATAACAGCGTTGCATCGCTTTGGATTTGAGATCAGCACAGCTTTTGACAGATTAGGGGGTGAATCTCGGCTTGTCACACCAATTATGAGGGAGAAAAATGCCAACATGTTGGAAGTCAGACAGGTTTAGGCACCTCACACACATAGTGGGTACAACCCCAATTCCAATGAAGTTGGGACGTTGTGATAAACATAAATAAAAACAGAAAACAATGATTTGCAAATTTTACGGCTGCAACACGTTCCAAAAAAGCTGGGACAGGTGGCAAAAAAGAATCAGAAAGTTGAGGAATGCTCATCAAACGCCTGTTTGGAACATCACACAGGTGAACAGGCTAATTGGGAACCGGTGGGTGCCATGATTGGGTATAAAATGAGCTTCCCTGAATTGCTCAGTCATTCACAAGCAAAGATGGGGCGAGGTTCACCTCTTTGTGAACAAGTGCGTGAGAATATAGTCTAACAGTTTAAGGACATTGTTCCTCAACGTACAATTGCAAGGAATTTAGGGATTTCATCATCTACGGTCCATAATATCATCAAAAGGTTCAGAGAATCTGGAAAAATCACAGCATGTAAGTGGCAAGGCCGAAAACCAACATTGAATGCCCGTGACCTTCGATTTCTCAGGCGGCACTGCATCAAAAAACGACATCAATGTGTAAAGGATATCACCACATTGGCTCAGGAACACTTCAGAAAACCAATGTCAGTAAATACAATTCAGTGCTACAGTCGTAAGTGCAACTTGAAACTCTACTATGCAAAGCAAAAGCCATTTATCAACAACACCCAGAAACGCTGCCGGCTTCTCTGGGCCCGAGCTCATCTCAGATGGACTGATGCAAAGTGGAAAAGTGTTCTGTGGTCCGACGAGTCCACATTTCAAATTGTTTTTGGAAATTGTGGACGTCGTGTCCTCCGGGCCAAAGAGGAAAATAACCATCCGGACTGCTATGGACGCAAAGTTCAAAAGCCAGCATCTGTGATAGTATGGGGCTGTGTTAGTGCCAATGGCATGGGTAACTTACACATCTGTGAATGTACCATTAATGCTGAAAGGTACATACAGGTTTTGGAGAAACATATGCTGCCATCCAAGCAACGTCTTTTTCATGGACGCCCCTGCTTATTTCACCAAAACAATGCCAAACCACATTCTGCACGTGTTACAACAGTGTGGCTTTGTAGTAAAAGAGTGCGGGTACTGGACTGGCCTCCTTGCAGTCCAGACCTGTCTCCCATTGAAAATGTGTGGCGCATTATGAAGCGTAAAATACGACAACGGAGACCCCGGACTGTTGAACAGCTGAAGCTGTACATCAAGCAAGAATGGGAAATAATTCCACCTACAAACAATTAGTGTCTTCAGTTCCCAAACATATATTGACTGTTGTTAAAAGAAAAGGTGATTTAGAAAGAAGAAAAGTGTGTTTAGTGCATCTCTGTTATATGAGTCTCACTATTTGAATTGAACTAACCTAACTAAATCAAGCTTTTGACACTGTTCTAATTTATTGAGATGGAAATGTACTTTAGCTACTTTTGTCATTTTATTGGAGCCCGGCTTGCTACATTTGTCTGGTGGGTACTTTCAGTGTTGTGAAGGTTAATTTAATGTCGAATAACTCATAGCTTAGATCACTGCATTTTCCAAGTAAGTTGCCTAACACTGGCATAAATATTATTGCTGGAAATGGGTACGTTTTAGGCAAAGAACATTTTGAATGACCACTGATGTAAATATTAGAGGTCAGTTGAGCCAAAGATTTTGTGGATTTTAATCCACACATCTCATCGTGGACAGACATCATTTACAGATTGTTTGGAAATATATTTTATGTATTCCACTCGAACTAGGGTTGGAGATTTCCGGGAATTTTCAAAGTCGGAAACTGGGACTAAATGAGAATCTTTGGAAATAAAGCAGAAATTTACAAAATTGAAAGTTGACTCATAATATGAACATTAAACACAGTTCACTAATATAGGAAAATATATTTGAGCATAATCAAGACTAAAACAACCTGATTTCATGCAACTACAGTGGCACCTTGACTCATGGGTGCCCAAATTAATGAGTTTAAATAAATAAATAAAAAATTGAGCAATAAGTGTATTGTAAAGCCCTGGCATATGGGCAAGGAGAACTACGTTTTGCTTGAATGTCTGCTTATGACAAAAATGCTTGTATTTATGCTTGATTATGAAACCTTGCCATTAATCTCATTCACTGCCAGCCTTCCCAGTTAACATGGATATTTTACTTCTGAAGCCGTCAATGGCAGTGCATGTGTTTTAAATAACCCTCAGTTCCCAGTTAATTCCCATATTTACAATGGACATTTAGAATATTTCCAAAATTAACTAGCTTTAATTCTCATGGTGGTAAACATGACCCTGTCCCAGCTTTTTTTAAATGTGTTGCAGCCATAAAATTCCAAGTTAATGATTATTTGCGAAAAACAATACAGTTTATCAGTTTGAACATTTAATATCTTGTTTTTGTAGTGTATTCCATTTAATATAGGTTGAACATGATTTGCAAATAATTGTATTCTGTTTTTATTTATGTTTAAGACAACGTCCCAACTTCATCGTTGCAATTGTGAGAAAAATGTACGCAATTCATGGAGTGAATGAGAAAGACCATGTAATAAACCCACTGACATTCAACTCGAGCCATGCGGTGTCACTGCGGGTTTCATATTTGTATATTATATACATATATATAGCTGATTACTAATGAACGGAAAGAGGTAAAAAAAAAAACTTTCTTCTGGTGAAAGAAGTGATTATACTTCTTTTTTCACACTCTGTGGGTCTTGAAAGATCAGTCGAAATACTCTAAAACAGCTGGCAATATGGAGAACTCTGCATTGAAAATGGCTGCCACTGAATGAGTTTATGACTTTGGACACACGGCAGAGGTCACAGCTCCTCTTAGCAATTGTCTTCTTGGAATGTGTCTCAGACAGTGATCCACACCTTTCATATGCACACTGAGACTCAATGTGCAAACACCTTGTTAGATATTCTGACACATTCTGATGCAAGCCACTGCCACAATAAAACCCTGCACTGTCACTCTACTGGAATTACAAACTTAACTTCACGTCAAGGCTGCTGCCGATATGTTTGGCAAAGGGTTTCACATGCATGGAAGACAGGCTCTCCTTTTTATGGAGCAGCAGTCAACCTTAATCACAACAGCGTTTGCCATTTTGGGAGATTTTTCAGACTTTTAAGTGATATAAGGCTCATTGTTAAGTTTCTTTACATAAAGGTGATCCTCACAGCAGGATGTATATCTCCTCTTATCTCTATTTCTCTCAAATGCCCTTATAAATTCCTCACAATGACATGCTAGGGCATCTTTTTCTTCACAAGATGTGGAAATTATAGCTGTCTCCTCTTCTCTCGCTCACTCTGGCATCGCTCATCTATTATTTAGTTTTTAATTTGGCTATTTGAGGTTCACTTTCTCGATTGGTGACAAGTAAGCCTCTACTAAACAGGTACCTTATCCATTACACTAAATCTAGCACACAGCAGAGAGAATGCGGTAATTGACCATTAGAGGAGTTATTGATATCGCCACCATTCACTTTCGTCATTATCCCTCTAATTCAGATGTAATTTTATTGCATCCTTTTGGAGGGTTTATCATCTTGGCTGCAGTGCATCCTTTGAAACACTTCCAGGTTAAGAGAGTTTACATTAAAAACAATGCATCACATTATGAAGAGGCAGTAGTTGCTTCAGGCAAATCCAAGTCTCCATTGGGGTCATTTTGTTCAAAGGCTTTTGTGATTATAACAAAAGTTTCCAAATTGCAGGCAGCTTTTACACCCCAATTCTGGTCATCGTTACACCGAGATAGACCAGTCTGCCTGAGCTTCCAACTCCTGTAATCATATGCAATTGTAGTCAAGTGAAAAGAAACCCATGGCTCTATACTGGGATCTATGGCTGATTGTATCTTAAGTGTCACATGAGCTAAGGATCAATACCACTCAATAGTCTATTAATAGGCAAGTACAGCGCCTGTTCAGGCTGAAGCACAAGCCTGTCCAGAGGACCGGGCCATGAAAAGAAGAGGGCGCGATAGAAACCAATCGTCTTTTCTCTGTTAACAGCGAAAGCCTATTAATGATCTGTTTCCCTATTGATGCTGCCTTTTGTATTTCTCCCCACACATCAGGGGCCCATCATAGATGCAATAGTTAGGGAGCCTCTCCTCCCCTATTGGCCAGAGTAGATGTCTACATGTATTGAGGAGTTGAAAAATGAGTTCACGGAGGTTTTCTTCAACCGATTTGTGTGGATGAAAACTCAAATATCCTGCATGTAGCCATAGCTCATTACAACCGCATCGTAATCATTCCAGTTGAAACGAATAAAACACAAAACCCTCTTGGCATTTAGATGGGATAAAAATGGGCGATATGTGATAACTGACAGGCACTTGGGCAAGTACAAGTGCATTTTCATCTTAAGTGTAAGAGAGCCACATAACAGACCAGTTTGTGTTTATCTGAAGGAGACACTCACCAAACTCAGACTCCAGTCGTATAGACACCTGCATAATATAAAACAAATAATGCTATTGATCTGCAGTCTTTTATTTCCTCCCACCTCTAATCACTTCCTTACACGATTTACCATTTCTCAAACACTACTATGTTAATTCCAGTCGAAGAAGACCTAATAATGAATTCCTTTGCGTTTGGTAGAGTTTGATATTTTGTCCAGGGCCTATTAATGATTTTGCCTTCATACACAATGGCAATAGATTTGAAATAAAACAATCCAGATGTGATTAAAGAGTAGACAAATTTAAGAGGTTTTACAAACGTGGCACAACCTATGCAATGTACCGGTAGCCTACCTCCATTTTCAAGGACTTAATAATACAATAGCTGACATAATTGTGAATATAACTAGCATTTAATACTAGGATGAAAACCCCTTTGATGTCAACGAGTGTCCAAATTCTGAGTTCTTTCACCCTTTGTCTTCAGTAACCTAAAATTTGAAATCAGATCAGTTACTTGGCCATTGAAGAATACTTCACTTTTGGCCTTAAAAAAGTCAGAGATGCTACTACAGTATGTTTGGATTCATTGTGAATTTGGGGTTTGGGAAATGTTTTATAGCATTTTCTGAATGTCAAATTCTCAGCGGTCAAATTATCATTTTTACACTAGAGAGGCCGCTTTAATACCATAAATGCTCCATATGCATACACTAGAGCTGCACGATATTAGAAAAAAATGACATTGGGATTTTTCTTAAACCTGTTATGTATATATTGCGAAAAGTCAATTTTCTCCAAGAACTGGTTGAAAGTTCAGTTCATTGTTCCAAAAATGAACTAGGTACCCCCCTACCCACCCTTGAGGACTTGCATGCTGCCAGAACTAAGACAAGAGTGTGCAAAATCCTCTCGGATCCTCCACATCCCGGTCACCGGCTCTTCCAGCTCCTTCCCTCAGGTAGGCGCTACCGATCAATGCAAACTAGAACTAGCAGACATTGCAACAGCTTCTTCCCTTTTGCAATCAACTTCTTAACCAGCTAACCTGCAATTCCATTGCAACATACTGCCAATTTGTTTGTCTTGAGTTTGTTGTCGCATTTATGTCAGGGCAATTATATATTACTCGTGCACTCAATGTAGTAGTCTTGCCACACTGCACTATTTGCATATCTGTTGTTGACCAATACTGGCCACTCATGCCAGAGTAGCATCTGCCCCATTTGCACATTGATTGAGGAGTATCTGTAACATTTGCACAACCAACATTGTCCCGGATTATCGCACTACTCGTCACTTTAAACCGCATACACTCCTTGAAGTCTCAGCGCCCTTTGCACAATGGTCATTCCACCAGACTATTGCAATATTAGTCATTCGAACTGCTCTAAGTGCTAGAGGACTCTGCATCTTTTTGCACAATTGTTTTTTGTCAATGTCTTTATGTCTCCAAAGTGGTCTGTAAATTGACTGTCTGTTGTACTATAGCGGCTCCAACTACCGGAGACAAATTCCTTGTGTGTTTTGGACATACTTGGCAAATAAAGATGATTATGATTCTGATTCTGATACTGATTCTGATGATTCTCATTTGCTCTGACATGCACTGTGAGCTGTAAGGTCTTATACAGACAGGTGTGTGGCTTTCCTAATCAAGTCCAATCGTTATAATCAAACACAGCTGGACTCCAATGAAGGTGTAGAACCATCTTAAGGATGATCAGAAGAAATGGACATTACCTGAGTTAAATATATGAGTGTCACAGCAAAGGGACCTAATACTTATGGCTGTGTGATATTTGAGTTTTTCTTTTTTAATACAATATTCACTGACTGAAATGTATTTCCATCGTTATATTACAAATTATGTCAATTGTCCAAATATTATTGAGCCACTTAAAATGTAGACACTCTGGTAAAAACCTTATGTTCGGAAACATTTTTATCTTTCTATTGAAACCTAGATTATTTCATTTAAAAGCCATAATGGTTGGGAATAAAGGCAAAAAAATCATAAAAACTCTGTTATTGTCCGATTACTAGTGGACCTGACCATCTGTGCTGTTTGGGGACGAGTGTTCAGGGAGTGAAAGTGCTAAAAATTTGGATAATCTGGAATTTTTTCCTCTGGAAACAACCTTGAGATCAGCCAGTATGGGATGTGACTGAGAAGGGGAGGTGGCCAGTGTCACATGATGGCCCCCCGGTTTTGAGCACCTCCCCCCTTTTGCGGGACGGGGGCTGTCACATTCTTCTTTGTCATGGTGTGGCGTGCCACCCATTCATCAGGCCTGCCAGCATTGGCATCCCTCTATGTGTGCCCTGAGACTGGGCACATCTGAGCCTGACTGCCTCCCAGATAAACACAGACACTCTGATGGAATTATTAGGCCTTTCATTACCCAGGAGGCCAATGGTGAATCTCAATGTATTAAAAGCCACAGCAAGACACAACATTGTTGTTGCCCTTTAGGCCAACTGTTATCATAGATAGGTGCTCAGAGGACACAATGATGATCCAGACTGTGTCTCATTGAGCACGAGTCAATCGGATTACCAAAATAAATGAGAGGGGATACTTCGCCTGCGCTTCTCCACTTCTGCACTGCATCACAACTCACATCTCCACGTTAACCCAAATTTTATCTGACTAAGCACTCAAAGGTGAAGGTGAACCTTCTTTCTGTCTTACTGCATGGACCGCGTCTGCACTATTCCCATGGATTTCTAACAAGTCAGAATCTGTTATTTTGTGCATGACTGCTAGTGAATTCCAAAGCAATCGAGGGGAAACCAACCAGCGGGTAAATGTGTGAGGGTGGAGTTTTAAATTGCCTGCAAAACTTAGTATTATTGATTGCCTGGGATGGTAAATTCAATATAGTCTAAAGAAGTTAGGAGTGTGGATCTACAAGCCAAGCAATTCAATAGTGTTCAGTGCATGCAATGTTGACGATCTGGGTACTGTCTGATTCAATCCTTGAGGCCTTGAAAAAGTCCAGTGACAGAAAAGCCAACAAATGCATCAAAGCTTGAGAGAGAGTCAAGACATTTTAAAGAGTTACCTCATCCTCTCATATGTTTGTGCAACTAGCTTTAGAGTTATTTGTGTATATCGCCGAACAGCTCAGACGGTTAGCCTAAATAAACTGCCACCTTTATTGAGCCTGTGTTCATGTCAATGGCAAGCCCGGGTTTAATTATGACAAATCCATCCCATGTGTTCACTAAGTTTGCCATTAATGAAGGATGCTTAAAAGACAATGGCCTGAGGCAGCTTCTATCAATAACAATGAACAAGGGGATACAAGACATCTTGTAAAATATTCAAGTTTTACCCAGGGTGTAAATACTCGACTTCTTGTCTCTTCAGAGGCAGCGTAAGGAGGGAGATAAAGTAGCTTTCCTCCGATTAAGACTCAATTGAAGAATGAAGCAGAATTCAAACTAATCCTGCAAGGCCATTTGTGATTCAGGCACATACACAATTGTACTAAGACTCTCAGTTCATCCTGTACATTTTCAAATTCCGACGGGCATAAATTAGCCATAGATAACGACAAAGTAATGCACAGGAGATGAAGGAGGGATATGTTGTACACCACTCAAGAGGCCATGATTCATTTTTATTCAATTAATAGTTTGAAGAATGTCAAAGCCTGGTTATAACATTACCCATTACAAAAGAACTCATTTGAATATCTTCTCCATTCTCTCAATATATTAGGATGAGAAATCACATGTAACAAATGAGGGGAAGAAAGGAACAAGGTCAGAATATCTAATTGTCTCAATATTTGTTTCCTGACGTGAGCCGCAACAATAAAATGTTCTGTACTCTGCATACAAAAGAGGGAAAGTAGTGAGACAGAGGAGTGCTAAGAACACTCAAATGCAAATTTAGCTGGGAGGGGCTCAGCGTTACACACACGCCGGATGTAATCCCGACAATATGCTGCACTGTCAAGCAGCTAATAAAATAGGCTGGTGGCAGATCAAGTCTGTGATTCAAAATACATTCAAAGCCTTTCTTAGCTCAACTGAAGAAAATCCCATTCAGTCCCATGTTCACTTTCGTTCTCATCTCGTAGTTGTTCTCTAGGTCTCTCTCCCCTCACTCACGTTTGCCCCCCCCCCCCCCCCCCCCCCCGCCCCCATCTCCTCTCACACAATATCACTGCTAAATCTATTTGACGTCGCCGCTGGGAGCAATTTAGCAGAAATGGGTTGTGTACATTTGAAAAACAGTGTCCCTTATAAAAATACAATGGTTCGGCACAAATAACTGGTTAAATATCCATGTGCCTGGCCACTGGTCGCCTGCAGGTTTCTGCAGCTGGTGTGACTGCTCACTTGGAACAGAAGAGTGCACCAACTGCCCCTATTGCACAGCTAGACTACAGCAACATGTTGATCAGAAAGCTCAGTTCAGTCACGATCCGAGAAGTTGTTCGCTTGCAAAAAGCAAATGCACAACTTGTCTCTCTACCGAACTGAAAGGTGGAATCATGCAGCGCTATCACCAGGGGCAGCAGAGCAACTGTGCTTGGAGTGCGGGATAACACAACAGGACAGAACACCTTACATTTGTTGGCCTGAGATAATTTGACTTTGAGCTTAAGCCCCCTGAACCTCAAAGAGCACGCTCATCTCCGTGATTTGAATTCATTACACATCAAAGATAAGTCTCCTTTTCACTGACGGAGCGCTATTTTTCAGTGTCACTATACAAAGGGGGGGGGAGACAACTTATTCATGCCAAACATGCCTCGAGTTTCAACTTATTTGTTGCCCCTTTGGGAAAGTGTTTTTTAATTAAAGGAGATCCCCCTTTTCCCCCTTGTCTCTGTGATACCATTTTGCCTTCCTTGAAATACTTATGATAACATATCTTTCAATTACAGTTTTATTGTTAATACCATCCGGCTGGCTTTCATGCTTTCTCATCATGCAGCCACATACCTGCAAAGGGACACAGATTTGCACTGAAACACCTCACACTGGCTGGAATGGGAGGGATGGCGTTTTATCTGCGAGCTGAGGGAACATGCGCCGCCTGGAAAGGAGATGTGGGGTGCTGGCAAATAGCAGGGGGAGTGGATGAGTGGAATAGGACGAAGCTGACCCAGCTACTCTCATTCCTTACCTGCTCTGCTTCCCCTCTTCACAATGACAGCCGCGCAGATTGAGGGCTAAGATTAGCCGCCACTTTCTCACAGAAGGCCAGGGAGATACAGTATTGAGAATGAATGGCCTCGTCATGTTGTCAATGTTGTAACCTTGGCAACAGACGGAGTACTATTTTTGTCCCCCCCACGAGCCACCGTGATGGCTGGCAAGACAAACCGAATCCTTTGGGCTCGTGGCCGCGATTGTTCCCGCACATAACGGAGCGTGTCACACAAACCTGCCCCGTGTCTTCAATTAGCCAGCCTCTAAGTCAATACGTACAGTATGCGCGCTTATGTTTCAGGCATGTCAGCGGGGTAGGTCAGGCAGAATGAGCAACAATGGCAATTTAGTTGCAAAGCAACATTCATTCATAACCATCATTCATACGATCACAGCCCAGCTCCATTTCCCTGCATGTTATTTGCCCTAGGCTGTTAATATAGCTCGTGTGTACTTCTCAGCAGTCAAACTGCTAAAGAAAGGTGAATCTCAGTCAACACAAATTCCATAAAGTTCGGAAAAGCTAAACCAAATCCACATGCATATCATACATCACTTTAAACACAGATGATATGCCGACTCTATACCTTATGGACAGCATGTTCAAGACGTACAATGCGATCCGTCCTCAAAACAATTAGTAGCTACATACTGCGGTTTGAAATAGTTCACACACCACTGTTCAAATGCCAGATTCTTGTGATATAAAACAATATGATAAGACAAATAATTTCAAAAAATTTCTACCATTGTGACCAATAACCTGCACACCTCCATTTGAAAAAAAAAACCTAAGCACTTTCAAAAGGTGAAGTAAAAATAAACAAGTGTGCACACCCTCTTACACCTGGAAATGTGGCTGTTTCACATTGAAACTTGTGTTAAATGGGAGTCAGCACACACCTGCCACCATTTAAAGTGCCTCTGATTTACCCCAAATAAAGTTCAGCTGTTTGACAAGGCTTTTTATAGCATTTTTATAGTCACATCTTACAGCAAAAGCCATGGTCCACAGATAGCTTCCAGAGCATCAGCATCTGTTGTTAAAAGGTATTTGTCAGGAGAAAGGTACAAAAGAATTTACAAGGCATTAAATATAACATGTCAATACCAGGAACTGGACAAAAACAGATGAGAAGAAAAGTTGTCAGGGAGGCAGCCAAGAGGTCGGCTTATGGAAAATACTGGCTGTTTAGTGCATGTGACAACAATCTCCCATCTTATTCATATGTCTGGGCTATGGGGTAGAATGGCAAGACAGAAGCCTTACCTCGCAAAGAAACAAAAAAATCACAGTTGAAATCTCCCATGTGGGAAAATATGTTATGGTCCAATGAAACCAAGGTTGTAACTTTTTGGCCGTAACAATAATCGTGGGAAAAGTTTTGAAATGATTTATCTCTGTTGTTTTTTTTATGTCACAAAAACCTGGCATTCTAACAGGGGTGTGTAGACCTTTTGTATCCAATGGCATGGGGCATTTGGTATCTCACATTCTGTCCTGGTTCACTTGACCGTCACACCAGTATCTTTAATCTCAGACTGAAAAATAGCCAGTAAAATCTTACGCATATATTTGAAAACCAAATGGATGAAATGCCAACTTCCAAAACAAAAATGTTGCTTATTGGGTTACATTCCCTAGATTTGTGTTTATTTAATGTTGTTTTTATACCAGCAGGCAATTCAAATTCTGTAATGTTTTAAATAAACGAGGAGGAATGACTTTATCAAACATAATTGTTAAAGCTTTGGCATTACCCTATGCTTTTTGCTGTCAGTTTACTGGTCCGTCTCTTTGGTCCATGCAGTGTTCATATTTCAGCTGAATGTATCCATACCACACCAATGTTTGCTGGAAAAGCTACGATATGCCGCTACACGATGGTTTGGTTACACTAGGTTATTGTCAAAAGTGCTCATACTTGACCAAACCAACAGCACAATCAGAGAAACCACACCATAGTTCGTTTAAACCAAACCTGTGAGTCAATGGAGTAAATTGAAACTGACTTTTAGGTGGACTGAATGGGGGAAAACACTGATTTTCTTTGTTCAATAATTGTATAATTCTAATCTTCCCTGACACTAATCGCTTTGTAATTTTGGATTGTGTCACACATTTTTGTATAAGTACTTCAAGTAATACTTAAAGTATGATAATAATTCTCTTTCCAGTAATATGAATAATCCACATTAAGGTGCTTTAAAATCACTTGTTAAATAATTGACTCAACTTCCACTATAACTCAGCCCAGAACAACCCAAACATGGCAGGCTATGCAAGCCTTTCTTGTCAAGGGCAAACAGGCACAATCAATTTCACTTGTATGAAATAATTCCTAATTTGCTTTTCCGCTGTGATTATTTTCCAACTCGAGTGAAGTCCAAGTGCTGTATTAAAATCTAATCTTCAAACACCAAGCCGGCTTCTAGTGATCAGCCACAGGCTATTCATCACTGCCATTACCTCAGCACCACATTTTTATCCTCCTCCTTCTCCTCTTCATCCATGCTGCTGGCCAGATCTCCTTCTCTTTCCTCCTTCTGAGTGACCTCACCTTTCTTGCTCCATCCAGACTCCCGCCTTTGATTTACAGCCTCCCATTCCTTGCCAGTTTCCTCCCAGTTTTCCCCTGACTCATTCATTACTTTCCTCCACCTTTTCTCCCTTTACCCAGCATCTGAGCAGGCAATTTCCAGCTCTCCCCCTAAGCACACTTTGCTACTGTGTTTCACCTTTATGCATAAGAGGGCTAAACATCTTTAGACTGCTATTATGGAAGTCATGGTCTCAAAGAACACAGCATGTGGTGTTTGACATGTTTTTTTTGTAGTTTCGTAAAAAGGTATGCTATCGCAGCATTAAAACACAGTATGTAGTAATGTTTTACCAACAATCCAGTGAACTGGCCACATCATCTAACATCATTACAACTCAAACAACATGAAAAGAAGAGTTGCAAATGTTAAGTTTGAGAAAGTTTCAGTCTACAGATTGTTTAATATCTGAAGATAATATGACATGACTGTCGGTGGAATTCACAAACTAACTTTTCACAATGAGGACGATTACTGAGACAAAGATGTGTAACAGTTTTACTTCTTATTAATCACAAGGTATTTTTTAAATAAAGACTATAAAGTGAATTAAGAGATTTGTTTCTATGTTTCTAAACATTTAGAACTACTGTATGTACAGTAGTTGTTGTTGTGGAGCACCAGGGTTAAACTGTTTTTCACCTTTTCACTTTCCCTTTAGGTTGGGCTAAAACGGCATCGCATGACGCACTTTGGACCCGGTATAAGTCGCCCCTCCCCCATCATATAAGAACTAGAGCACCTAGGTTGGCATCAGCAGGTATCTGGTGAAATTGCAATGTGCGATTACCTAGTTAGCTAGGCTTACACCTGGAAAGTGCATCTTCCCTTTGGATAGTCCGCTGGTGGGGCTCCTTTAGAGCGCCTCGTTGTCAGCCGTGAGTGCACGCACATCAAAAAGAGAAGGCGTAAGAGGGAGGTAAAGAATACATTTGGACAGGGGCTTGTGCTGATATGGGTGTTTTAGAGCGCCTTGTTGTAGTGACAACTCACTGGGATAAAATTCCAGCCACCAGAGGCTTTCGGAGGAGATATCTTCGTGGCTCAAAGATGTACAGTGCTGTGAAACAGTATTAGTCCCCTTGTCAAATTCTTATATTTTTGTATGGTTTACCCACTTTAAGGTTTAAGATCATCAAACCAATGTAAATAGCAAACAAATATAACCCAAATGAACTTCAAATGATATTTTTAAATGATTTCATTTATTAAGGGGAAAAAAACTATTTAGTTACCTGGCCCTGTGTTAAAAAGTAATGGCCCCCAATAATTGTTTGGGCCATCCTCAGCAGCAATAACTGAAATCTCTGTGGCAATATTTTGTTATACTATTCCTTGCAGAATTGTTTGAATTCAGCAAAAATGGAGGTTTATCGAGCATGAACAGCCTTTTGAAGGTTATGCCATTGCATTTCCTCCAGCATTTCAGATTCAAGTCTGGACTTTGACGAGTCCACTCCAAAACCTTCATTTTCTTTTCTTAAGCCATTCAGAAGTTGACTTGCTGATGTGTTTTGGATCCTTATCCTGCTGCAGAACCTGAGTGCTTGAGGTCATAACCTGATAGCTGAACATTCTCCTTCAGGATTTTCTGATAAGAAGAATTCAAGGTTCCATCAATCACAGCAAGTTGTCCAGGTCCTGTAGGAGTAAAACAACCCAAGACCATCACACTCCTACCACCATGTTTAACTGTTGGCATGATGTTCTTCTCATGAAATGCTGTGCTACATTTATGCCAGATGTAACGAGACACACACCTTCCAAAAAGCTCAACTTTCAACTCGTCAGTCTATATAATATTCTCCCTAGTCTTGGGAATCATTCAGATTATTTTATATTTTTTGCAAAAGTAAGACAAGCCTTTATGCTAATTTTGTTCTGCAGTGGTTTTCGCCTTGGAACGCTGCCATGGATGCCCTTTTTGCCCAGTCTCTTCCTTATTCTTTTACTCTTATTCCTTACTTATGAACACTGACCTTAATGGAGGCAAGGGAGGGCTGCAGTTCTTTATTAGTTGTCCTGAGTTCCTTTGTGGCCTCCTGGATGAGTCATTGCTGTTCTCTTGCTGTAATCTTTGTAGGTCGGTCACTCCTGGGAATGATCACCACTGTTCCATGTTTTCTCTGTATGAGGATAATGGCTCTCCCTATGGTTCGCTGGAATCCTACAGCTTTAGAAATGGCTTTGTAACCCTTTCCACACTGAAAGATGTCAATTACTTTATTTCTCGACTGTTCTGGAATTTCTTTGGATCGTGTCATTTTGTTGCAGCTTTTATAGATCTTTTGTCCGAATTGATTTTGTCGGGACAGATTCTGTTTAAGTGATTTATTGATTGAACAAGGCTGGAGGTAACCAGGCTTGGGTGTGATAAGCTAAAATTAACCAAAAACTGTGATTAGCCACTATGAATTCATGACTTAACAAGGGGGGGGGGGTTAATTATTTTTTTCACACAGGGCCAGATAACTTTTAATTGCTTTCTTTCCTTAATAAATGAAATAACCATTGAAAAAGAGCATTTTAAGTTCACTTGGGTTATAGTTGTCTGATACCTACATTTGTTTGATGATCTTAAAGATTAAAGTGGGCAAACAATGCAAAAATATAAGCATTTGAGATGGCGGCCAGTACTTTTTCACAGCATTGTAGATATTGGTACGCATAAGAAAGATGCGAGATGAAACATCTGTTTTTCCAGTTTCAGCGCTTTCAGCGGACACGCGCAGAGCATTGTCGAGCGGAGAGAATGGCTAGATTTTTCACAATTTTGAAGCCTCATTTTATATACTTGGCAATTTTTTTTTTTAATCATTCAAATTTCGGTCTGATTCACAAGACATTTATTTTCACTTTCCCGGGACTTTAAAACCCGTTAGTTGATTCCCGTACTTGCTTCTATGTGATGTTTTATTACACATTGATGCAAGTACCAAAATGTGAAAGCATTTAGGATTAATATAAAGGATGGCATATATCCACTGGGACTTATGCTTTATAAACATTGTATCACAGTCTTTTATTTAAGCATATGATTATACTGTACTGTGAGGCATTTTTCTGTCTGCTGTTTAGATGGCCCCAGAAGAAAACATCTCCTTCTCTCTTGTGCACACCCCCAGCAAGGGGTCCCACTTTTTGCCTCTCTTATGAAATAAAAATAGCAACACTTCAGGGCAATTTAGCCGCGAGTGCTTCTCGTTTCTTTTTTGTCTGCGCCTGGAAATGCTCAGAGACAGGCTGACTGCTGAATCGGGAGGATTAGGGAGACGGCTCTTTGATCAGGGCTGGGTGAGCTCGGAGATCTCCTTTTCTCATTTCCCCATATTTCTCTGTGTTTCCCCAGTCCCGCTGCTGCCTCTTCTATTTTTCCCCCCCATCAATCCCCCCTCCATCTTTTATTCTCCATCCGTCCCAACTTCTCGATACGCTTCCTACCATTTGGCCTTGCATGCCGGCGCCCCTGCTCCCATAAAGAAGGGACCAATGGGACACAGTTGAGACAAATGGGTCCAATGAGGATGGCATCCTAGGGGAGTGAGCTGTGGTAAAAGCAAAATAGGGGATAAGGACAGTGCACAAACTACACGCCTCTGCACAGATGACATGGTGAATAAGTAATCCCCGTTCTGACTCAGCACTTGTTTCGCTGTCTCCCACTTAGGAGATAAGTCTAATGGAATTGGAGCAATAGAAGTGCTGCATGGCCACAGTTGGGGAATATTCTCAAAAGCTGCCCCGCATCTTATGACACAAATTCGTTTGCCGTTTCTGCCCACTCTGCTGTGGGTTGCTGTTCCTCTTTACAAACACTTTAGCAAAGCGTGGGAGGAGGTCCGAACTGCCGGGTGCATCATCAAGTCGGCCGCATCATCTTCTTTATATCAAACCTGTTTCAGGTTTGTGTAGTAGACCAAGTGTTGGGATTTCACTGATGTGTAATGCTAGAGCTCTGCTGAGCCTTGAGCAGTTATACAGACAGCAGCACATCTGTGTCCATGAAATATTTAGCAGTGAGGGTGCTCTCCGAAGCCGAGTAAGCTACAATTCCTCCACACCTCCTCCGCCTACGTTAATGATTTATCGATAACGCTACGCTCCCACAGAATACATGGAATGCAGGGTGAACATTGTTAGGCGCACCTGGACAGCACAAGGAGGAACTCGACCTCAAAAATAGATCTGTCTGAAATGTGGGAGTGGGTGAGGGAAGGGAAGGTCTTGCCTCAGCAGCAGCAGATAAAGAGATTTAGGAGCCCCTTCGCACCTGCCTGCCCATCCCAACACAGTGGAACGTGGAATATGGAAATACCACACAGGATTTTGGGGCTGCCTTGTGGATGCTGAAAGAGAAAAGACCTCAACTAGAAAAGGCCACTGACGTTCCCTCATGTAATGCCTCTCTACTGCCAAAGTTACCGCAAAAGAATGTTGTTTGTAACTGCCTGCAGAAACCGTGAGATACAAGTGACCCAATCCAAGTTTTTCAAGATACGTACTGTCGTTTGGGCAATTTTTTGCCTTGAATTGCAATTGCAAACTTGAGAAAAATATCAGTGCTGTATGGTGGCAGGTGACAACAATTAGTTTGGCATATAGTGTTGCAGATAGTATGAGTAAATATTCCTCAAAAAAGAGGCTTCACGCTGTTCATTGCCACTCTCAGCTGAAAGTTACTGTCAAATGAAATATAACACAAAGATAATTAAAACTGTGTATTTCAAACAACCCCATAGCCCCCGCTAGCATACAATGCTAACCACCATAGGCACGTGGGCTAACAATTAGCAGCTTTGTGGCAGTTTTGGTAACCCTTTAAGCAACGAACATATGAGCACAAACGGTGCAGCAACACATGCAATGCAAGAACATTCACAGGCATATATTCCTTATCCTCTGCGAATACTACTGCCATACCGAGAAGTTGGAGGAGCCAGGTCTTTAGTACAGTATATCCATGTCTATCTTATACTGCCCCCAAGTGGCCAAGGTGCACACACCAGAACGGGCAGCATAATGTGCATTGCAGGAAAAAGTGTGACAAAAATGGCTTGATTCATTCATTCATTCATTTTCCTTACCGCTTATCCTCACGAGAGTCGTGGGCGTGCTGGAGCCTATCACAGCTATCTTCGCCCGAGAGGCACAGTACACTCTGTACTGGTCGCCAGCCAATCGCCGATGGTTTGATTCTTTTTATTATATTTACTTATGTCCTTGCTGTAGGTTTTTATGAAGTGTAAAATTATAGTGTGCTAATTTCCTCATTAAAAAAAAACAGATTACAAAAAAATGTTGGTTGTTTTTTGTGGGAGCATACTGGAACAGATTAATGGCTTTTCCATTCATTCCAATGGCGAAAGATTATTTGCATGTTTTGCCTTACTAGTGTGTTCAAGAAATTGATTAATCTCTTATCTCAATGCACCACTGTATTGCCAAACACCAAGTACTGCAATGACTCGCTCGCAAATGATAGGACGTTTAGGGTACAAGGGTGTGCAAGGGGCCAGTAAAAATGAGCAGGTAGGTTACAGTTTACAGCAATGAAAGCAGGAGGTCAGCTCATAGGAAGAACAGAGGGAGTAGCATGCACAAAAAGTTCACAAGCATGGAGGAAGCCTATTAACCTTGGCTTGGAACTTTAAATGTCATTATTTTTAGCTGACACAACAAAAATACGCCTGGGAGAGCTGTTCTCTTAGTGATGCGCCATGTAAATCACTTTGGCGAAAAGGAAATTACTTCCCGGGGCCCGATGTTATTAATCTAAATTCTCTGGTTAGTCAAATTGTTACACATAATAAATATGGAGCAGCTCGTGATGCTTATCTCCCGTGACATCCCGTCTCACCAAACCTTTTTTTTCCTTCTCATTTTCTCTTTACTCATGTCTCGGCAGTGTTCTTGAAAGAGACAGCTCAACTAAAAAGCGCCAGTGTTAAAGAAGTCCAACGGGTTTGAGACAGGCCAAGAGGAAAGCTTTCCCCCTCGCTCAGCCATCTTCTCGCGTCTTGCTTATTTGATGTCTGTCTTGGGCGGATTCACGCTCTTGCATGTCTTCATCTATTCATTGTCTCACATTGTCTCACTCGATGGCACACGCGTGCACACGCACACAGTTAAGCCACTATCATCTAGCTGGCAGCCGCAGATCTGGTTGCCAATATAGCCGCCCAAATAACTCACAACGCTGTCTGTCATAAAACCCCAATTCCAATGAAGTTGGGATGGTTAAACATAAATAAAAACAGAATACAATGATTTGCAAATCATGTTCAACCTAAGGCGGCACGGTGAGCGACTGGTTAGAGCGTCTGCCTCACAGTTCAATCCCCGGCCCCGCCTGTGTGGAGTTTGCATGTTCTCCGCGTGCCTGTGTGGGTTTTCTCCGGGCACTCTGGTTTCCTCCCACATCCCAAAAACATGCATGGTAGGTTAATTGAAGACTCTAAATTACCCGTAGGTGTAAATGTGAGTGCGAATGGTTGTTTGTTTAAATGGCCCTGCGATTGCCTGGCAACCAGTACAGGGTGTACCCCGCCTCCTACCCGTTGACAGCTGGGATAGGCTCCAGCACTCCCTAACACGGCCTCATACCATCACAGATGCTGGCTTTTGAACTTTGCGTCCATAACAGTCCGGATGGTTCTTTTCCTCTTTGGCCCAGAGGACACGACGTCCAAAATTTAAAAAAACAATATGAAATGTGGACTCGTCCGACCACAGAACACTTTTCTACTTTGCATCAGTCTATCTTAGATGAGCTCGGGCCCAGAGAAGCCGGCGGCGTTTGTGGGCTTGTTGATAAATGGCTTTTGCTTTGCATAGTATAGTTTCAAGTTGCACTTACGGATTTAGCGCCGAACTATATTTACTGACATGAGTTTTCTGAAGTGTTCCTGAGCCCATGTGGTGATATCCTTTACACATGGATGTCGGTTTTTGATGCAGTGCCGCCTGATGGATCGCAGGTCACGGGCATTCAATGTTGGTTTTCGGCCTTGCCGCTTACATGCATTGATTTCTCCAGATTCTCTGAACCTTTTGATGATATTATGGACCGTAGATGATGAAATCCCTAAATTCCTGACAATTGTATGTTGAGAAACACTTGTCCTTAAACTGTTCGACGATTTTCTCATGCACTTGTTCACAAAGAGGTGAACCTCGCCCCATCTTTGGTTGTGAATGACTGAGCAATTCAGGGAAGCTCCTTTTATACCCAATCACGGCACCCACCTGTTCCCAATTAGCCTGTTCACCTGTGGGATGTTCCAAACAGGTGTTTGATGAGCATTCCTCAACTTTCTCAGTCTTTTTTGCCACCTGTCCCAGCTTTTTTGGAATGTGTTGCAGCCATAAAATTCTAAGTTAATGATTATTTGCTAAAAACAATAAAGTTTATCAGTTTGAACATTAAATATCTTGTCTTTGTACTGTATTCAATTAAATATAGGCTGAATATGATTTGCAAATAATTGTATTCTGTTTTTATTTATGTTTAACACAACGTCCCAACTTCATTGGAATTGGGGTTGTATTACAATAAGCGGCTTTGCACCACATCACCAAATACAAAGTCATCTCCTCTTTTGCACCGAGGCCCTACTTGAGACACTGGGACACCAAGGGAGGCAGAGAAAAGGTGACAGCAGAAAAGCAAACACACAAGGATTTTGTACACATTCTGGAAGATTAGTTTAGTGAAGCACCGCGCAGCATTCTAGGACTGTTTTCCTTACCATTACAACAAGTAATGTGCTGTAGAGGCTTTTGTGTAGCAAGTGCAGTCGGGTGATCCATGAACGCTGGTGTAACACTCAATCATATCCAAACGCTTTCAACATGAAGTGCTAAAACCAGAAACGGTTTAGCTTAAACAGCAGTAACTGCCTTTGACGCCAATGCACTTGAAAGTGCAAAACATGAAAGTTAAATATTACTACAATGACACTTGAACAGAACACTGATCCTGAGCACATCATATTTAATTAAGTAATAATCAATTTGCAAATGTGCCAATGATATACTATAAAGACACATAATTAGGCAGCCAACTTATAAGCACCAGGAAAGGAACTCTCCCAAACTGTTTCCATTAAGCTGCTTCCAACTTGTCAGGAACAGTTTGGTCATTATACTGTATGTTCAATTTGAAATTCCATTAATAATGTTTCCCATCAATAACAAACTATTTCAAGCAACATGTTGAGGTTAAAATAACACCTTCAAAAACCAATTGAATGACACACTGCCTTGTAATAAGGAGAAAAGCACCTCAGTCATTGCCATGGCAACACTGCATCAACTCCCAATAGTCTACAATATTGGTGGATCTGCCAGTACACGTTAAATGTTAAAGGGGACCTATACCCAAACATTTTTAAAGCAAGAATAACATTTTTGTGCCAGCACTAGTCTAAACACAGTACTCTGATTAATATTGGAATAAAAATTCAACAGAACGACTAAACAACATAAAGGGTGCGCCATGTTGGGAGAACTCATTATCAGCTGGGGACCAGAAGTAACGTCATAGCTACAGTAGCGAGTTGCTTGCTGATACAGCGCGCCTTTGAACTGTGTCAACTGACAAGATTGCAAAGAGCGATTGATTGAATCATTCGATCGTGTGTACACTATGGCTGAGATGGAAAACATGTAGCGGTCATGAGAAGAAGTGTAGCGGAGAATAAAAGAGATCCGCAAAAAAGGGATCCAGATCAGCTCACGACTCGGTCAGTACATGTGGGTGATGACGTTTATGATCATCGTTTATTATGCAGCTATTGTACATGTAGTGAAATCGAATATGGAACTTGTCCTCACTGAATATTTACTATCTCTATGTTCCATCCATCCATCCATTTTCTGAGCCGCTTCTCCTCACTAGGGTCGCGGGCGTGCTGGAGCCTATCCCAACTGTCATCGGGCAGGAGGCGGGGTACACCCTGAACTGGTTGCCAGCCAATCACAGGGCACATAGAAACAAACAACCATTCGCACTCACAGTCATGCCAACGGGCAATTTAGAGTCTCCAATTCATGCATGTTTTTGGGATGTGGGAGGAAACCGGAGTGCCCGGAGAAAACCCACGCAGGCACGGGGAGAACATGCAAACTCCACACAGGCGGGGCCGGGGATTGAACCCGGGTCCTCAGAACTGTGAGGCTGACGCTTCTAACCAGTCGCCCACCGTGCCGCCTATCTCTATGTTTTTCTAAGTAAATAAAATGGCGAGTCTGGTATTTTGCTGTGCCAGAATTGGTGAACACACATTACAATCTCGTAAATTCATACTCTCACGAGAGCAAAAAGACTTAAAAGAGCTGCCCCCATAAAAACACAAAGTACACATAAGTATGAAGATATGATGTTTTAAACCTATTTTTTTAGGAGAATCGAATTTGTAGATGCAAGTAAACTGCAGCTGATGAGGAAGATATACACATTTAAACTTTAATAGAAAGTTTTGACATCTTAGGTTTACTTCCCTTTTAAGCATTGTCCTAAATGTCTTGGAATTAAGATTCAGTGAGAACTGGGAGGTCTAACCTAACCCCTTCTCATTTATTTGACATTTGTGTCTTATACTGCTTTAGTTAAATGGGGACTTTGCAATCCCCCCCCCCCAAAAGAAAACAACACTTTTTGTCATATTTGTTAAAACTGTCATTACTTCTGCCATCTCTGCCGGCATCTTGTGCCTCTGAATTGATATACAAGAAACCACCACGCTCAAGGAAAACAAACAATCAGGGACAAAAGGTGTCAAATTAGAGACACAAGATAGGGCCAGAGATGGCAGATTTTTTCACAGATCATATTTATCATGTACTACTGTCAAGTCATAATTACTGTTTAAAAAAATTAATAATAATAATTGCAAAGACCCCCTTAGAATTTGTGATAAATTTGAAGAAATGAAGTTAAACTGAGATTTGCTTCTACAAATTTGGCTTGAATAACAGATGGATATGAAATCGGAGAAAACAATGTCCCCTTGGCACAGAGGCATGCGCAAAAACATAATTACCTGCTTTGATTGTTAAGATGGAAAATAATAATTTCCTCCACAAAGTAGCATAACCATCCTGTGTGACAAAGTCTCTGTATATGTGCTGAGATTGTTGGGGTTCCCCAGTGATTTAGTGGCTGTGGAGCTAGTGGCAATGAGGTTGAGAATGTGCGTGCGTGTGGGTGTGTATGCATGCTTCTTGATTATGCAGGTACAATTGCAAAGAGGTGGGAAAAGCAGAGTCTCAAGGTCAGGGTGGTGTGGCTCATCAGCTCTAGCCTCTATCACTTTAATTAACTCCTCTGAGGGGCTTCGGAAAAGGCCCCTTGTTAAAGATTCACCACAATGAGGCTGACAACCATTGTATGAGAGGGAAGGGCAACATGCTGGCTGCTAAAAATAACCCCTGGTAGCCAAGTAAGCACATGGCTATTGAAATGGCCCATTATGTAATTTCACCGCCTCGGAAAGTAGACCAAATTGCATGTGCACTAGCCACATTCAGCCAGGCCACATGTATCAGGAAATTACTTCAAGAAACAGAGAAATAGTCTACCCTCTATGACTCATGGCACTTATGGTTCTGTTTGAATGTGTCATGTTTTGTGGTTCGTCTTGGTGTAGTGCAGGCAAACAAGGTAGGTGGCCCCAAATGCAGGGAGGCAGGCAAAGAAGGCAGGAGTTCAGGGGAATCTCAAAATAGGATTTATTTCCAAAAAGACAATGATGACGGGTGTAGTAGGGTCAAAAATACTAAATCAACAAATTCCAAACACTAAGATAAAAATCAATAAAGAAACACAAGGTGACAACTCACCACTACATACGACTGCAACATGACATGACACAGGACATGTGACATTGAACAATGAACCTAGACTGACTGGAAAAAAAAACACACACCTAAATACAGACTGACAAGACAATGAGGCACATCTGGACATGATATGAGTAAGCTGGAGGGAGCTGATTGTCAGACGCAAGGAGCAGGGCTGACGAGAACAGGTGAAGAATACAATGAGCAGACTGGGAACACATGAACAAGTGACGCATGATAACAAGACATAACAGAAACAAAAACAAATCCAATCAAAACAATGCAAAAGTAAAAAAAATAAAAAAAACAGATCATGACAACATTGCTGAATCATCACATCGGAAGACTCAATGGAAAGTAGTCGAGAAGAAAGCACTGTAGGATATAAAAGCAGTTGAAAGTACAGCCGCACTTAGGATGCAAATGCATTGATGATTAGATAGACCTTTAATGTCTTTACCTACAGTGAATATAAAATGGATTAACTTCTACTGCTAACTAAGTAATTATGTGAATTGTCTGCAAAGTAATGGGAGTTGCTTTTATTTTGTTCACACTCTTCTCTTAAGTATATTATTACAGTCAACTCAGTTCAGAGGCATCGATGTACATTTAAATGATGGGGAGTTAATTGCAATTCATAAATTTAGGAAAAAAATTCTAATTTGGACAGTTACAGCTCCATTTAGATTTGTTTAACCAGAACATTCATTCTTCTGTATTAAATTAAGGTTACAAATTTGACCATTTGATTGGCACTGAGTCACTGATGGTGTAGTGGTACACTCGCCTGACTTTGGTGTGGGCAGCATGGGTTCAGTTCCCACTCAGTGACGGTGTGAATGTGGGTGCGAATAGTTGTCCATGGCTATGTGTGCCCTGCGACTGACTGGCGACCAGTTCAGGGTGTAGTCCGCCTTTCGCCCAAAGTTTGCTGGGATAGGATCCAGCGCCCCGCGACCCTAACCAGGATAAGCGGTGTTGAAAATGGATGGATGGATGGATGGATGGATGATTGGCACTGCTTTGAAGTAAGTGAAGCAGCTCAATCATTGTCATATAAACGCTTCTTCATCTACTTTTACCTGCGTAGCTTTGTTCACACTTGGCTGCACACTCAAATAATCACAGAAAATTACCTTTAATACATGGTGACATAAAACAAACAAGTTTTGTTCATGTTTAGCATGTACATTCATTAGTATTAAGAATAACAGAGACTTTGGGTGTTATTTACTAAAGGTTCATTCGCATGTGAAAAAGCAGGCACAAACTTGATTGCTCACACAAACAGATGTGGAACCTGAACTACTAACCGGGTGCGATCGGGATTGCATCTGCCAAATGCACAAAACTGCCCCAGAGTTCCTGTAAATAGATTAATTTAGCAAGCGCAATTTGATTAATCAAACCTGAGACGAACTGTGATGGCTGATTTTTCATCTTTAATACGACCTCTTAACATCAGAAACTTCTGTGCGTAACTATGAGTAGGAGGCACAGGCAACATGATACTGGGAGAATGGATCTTTTTCTGTCAACAAAAAAACATAGCAAAATATTTTTGTGTGCAATTTTGGAGCTAAGGGTTGACTTGGAACGAGCCAGCTGACAAAATTCCTTGCAACTTTGGATTTCCTTTCATTGGGGTCATTTCACCACATCGTGACAACTGTCTGGTGCTGGCCTATTGGTTACACAGGATGGGCACTCAGGACGAGTTAAATTAAAAAACCATGGCTTTGACGCAGTTGTTGGCGTCACCAAAATTATCAGTGCGATAGAATTATTTTCTGTACTGTACCGTATTTACTCAGATATATGTTTGTCTGCCTTTTCCATTAGCGTCTCCAATTCCATCACTTAAAACACCATTTTGCACTTACGATGCTCTCGCAAATGTTCTATGGTAAAAACAATCAGTGCAACCTAAAGCGCAAGACAGTCTTTTAAATATGATGGTCACAAACACTTGTACACATGTTGCCGACAACGCACGCTATCTGTTAGAGTGAGAGACCATGCAAATAGACCATCAACACAGGCCCTAAGTGAAGAACTCGACTTGAGTGTCAGTGCGGCACCACGTGCCATAAACATGCCAATGACCACTGCTTAGCATTTAACCATTGTTGCGGCCATAGCCACATAAACGTGAGGCAATCTAATGGATCGCAGCATTGATGTCAGGAAACAACCAAACTGTTGTTTTATGAGGCCATTATGGGATAGTTTCCACAATGAGATGTGTTCCTGAGAGTGGTAAAGGACAGATCTGTATCATGTTGTTTGCGGATCAATTTGAGGGCTTTAATTAGCCAGGGGGTCAGGCCAGCCAGCGCAGCAGGGCCAGGTAAAGCTCATCAACAAGGGATTTTACAGGTGCCTTCGGCCCTAATCTCGCTGCACATCTCAGTGAAATTAAAGCGGCAAATGGGAAATTGATTTCTAGAACCCTCGTCCATGGCAATATCTCCTTTTGTCTTGCGGACATTAGGTGGGCTTGCACTTGCCAAAGCTGTTCTTTAAAATGTTCATTATTGATATGGGGGACGGTCTGGCGGACAGCCAGGGCAACCCGGAGAGGATGAAGACGAGGAGAGCGTTCTGAGCTGCTGGCTTTGTTATGGCAACAAGTCATTCATACAACGATCCTCAAAACAAGCAGAGTGAAGAAAACGACTTTGACCTCTCTGCCTCCAGCCTGAGCTGCCGCCGCCGCTGCTGCTGACATGGCACCTGCCGCAAGATTGGGGAGATTAGAGCAGTCTCAGAGAGCCGGGCTCAACTCTTCAAACAGGAACCCTCAATATAATGCAGCCGATCAGTTCAATCACGTACTGTATGTTAGTTCAAAGTGAAGGAGCCGATCCCATGAGATTGTCAGCCCATGGATGTATGGACACTTATTCATTCACCTCCCTGCATGTCCCTTCACTCAGATCACACTTTGCCTTGTAACCTTGTTGATGCTTTTCACTTCATGGCAGGATGCTATTAGTCATTCTAATGAACTTCAGCGGGGAGAAAAGCATCCAAGAGATCATTTCTCAAGATGTCAGGGAGCAAGGAATGTAAAGTGTGAACCAGTTAATTCAAGTGGCCTTCCCCTACAGGCAAGATACTTGCCTGTATATCTCTTCTTAACAGGGAACATTCATGCAAGTCCAAATTATAGTGTCCCAGACAGCGGCCTTTCCCAAATCTTTAAGACACACAACCCCTACAGTCACGGTGGACAACTATTATCACATCTGCCTCACAATTCTGAGGACCGTGGTTCAAATTCCGGCCCCACCTGTGTGGAGCTTGCATGTTCTCCCCCTGCCTGCGTGGGTTTTCTCCGGGCACTCTGGTTTCCTCCCACATCCCAAAACCATGCATGGTAGGTTGATTGACGACACTAAATTACCCTTAGGCATGAATGTGTGCGCGAATTCCCAACATCCCAACAGAGTTGGTGCACCACATTAAAGGCAAAACGAGGGCGAATTTATGACCATTACAGGCATCATGTTGAAGAATCAAGCAAACGTGATCAAAATGTGACAAAATAATCAAAAAGTCCAAAAATGCATTTGTGTGTGTGTGTGAATGAAATCGAGACACCAAATCAAATGTTTGCTGTACAGTTGTCCCTTGCCATATCTCAGTTCACTTTTCACACTGACACTATCAACGATTTTTGTTTTTGTTTTTACTAAATCGCAGCATTTTGGGGGTTATAATTTGTTACTGCAGAGCAATAAGCTCATGACAGACATACATAAATTTAATATATCCTACCACCTCCACAAGTGGTCAAGGATAGACACAGCCGCTAGTGCCCCTTCAATTGCTCTCAATATATATTGCTTAAAAGTTACACATAACAGTATACGTAGTTTTTTTTTGGTAGCTTCTGATATGTTAGCACTATCCATGATTTTTATTTCCATTAAAAAAAAATCTATTTGTAGAGAAAATACTCACATTAAATCTTTTTATTTTACCAAAAAAAGCTCACTGTCCTTAACCATGCAGCTTCAGGTTTTCTGGGAGGCCGTAGCTAGATAAACAATATGTAGCTTCATATATTATGTACAATGGAACAGCATAGTCCTGCTGCCCCATTACTCAAAGGCCAAAGTGCCTATGGCCAGTGTTGATGTGAGAGTAGATACAGTGCATGTTCTGCACAGTAGAGCTGAGGAAGGCGTTAGCCAGGCTGCTGTGTGTCTGCATGTGATAAATCTGATGGTATGCCAGGGCTCTTTTCTCATTTGTTAGGCAGCCATGTATGAAAATGTTAATGAAGGCCCATATAATCTCAGAAATTCTTACCATTAAAAATTCCTTCACGTAGCCGAGCATTCTGCTTACACACTGACTATTGTGAGCATCAATCCTTCCTCTGTTGTACTAATAATAGGCCTAATTGCCTCCGTCAGCTCGCTTGCTTCCTCGGCCCCTCAATGCGTTGCAAAAGCGGAGTACGCTCTCATGACAAGCGTGTGGCATGAAGCAAGGAGTAAAACTGCCTATAAATAACACACAGGCACAAATACCAGCGCCACTCTACGCAATTTCCCTCATATAGCTCGACTCTATCATCTATCTTGTAAAATATTTAACATCCAGATACCAAAATATTTGCCAGCGCTCAGCCAGCCAGTGTGTATTTTTCTCTCCCCTAGCCAGTCTATTTTAAATAACGAAAAAAATACAGACACGATGTCTGCCTCTGACCTCGAAGACCTTTCCTATTTGCGACGGTTGTTGTCTTTGTGAGCATTCGACAATATCACGCTATGGTCTTATTCTGCTTCATCCTTGTCCACATCATGTGGAAATATGTACAGTTGATCCCTTAAGTCTTCCATCGCTCCCATCCCATCATTCTTTGCACTGAGAGCCAGCGTTGTGTAATTACTCTAAAAGGAGAGGGCCAGGAGAAGATTTGGTCGCCTTAATTCCACAAAGTATGGATCCTTTTGAAAGGAGTAGTGACCGTGGGGCCAAAACATCCATAAACCTGCAGGGAGAATGCAAACGCAAACCGTGCATGTTCACATACAAAAACTGCTAATGTAACCAGTGTTTCCAAAGCAGATTAACATGTAAAAGAAGTCGTGCACTTTAAAAGTCTCGAAAGACATGAAAGCCACTCTCAGGACAGTAGATGGGAAAATTTGCTGTACACAGCTGAGGAAGGAAAAAGATTAGTTATTTCTCAGTTAAAGTGTACCGGGGGCTCCTCATTAGTGGTAACAATAGCTGCCTAGATAGTCAAGAATTTAAAATGAATTTACATTAATGTAATACAATTGATCATGCCATTAACATTCTAGTGTGGATACTTTTACAAACTACTGTAAGTAGATGATGAGCAACTTGGCGGTCCTCAAGATGTCTTCCCGTGAGAGGGAAGCTTTTTCTTTGCCACTGTTGCTCATGTACCATCATTGTAATACAGACCATTTCCAAAAAAAAAAAAATAGAATATCATGGAAAAGTGCATTTATTTCCATAATTCCATTCAAAAAGTTAAACTTTCATATATTATAGATTCAGGGCCCACAATTTAAACAATTTCAAGTATTTATTTGATTATTTTTGCATAATTTTGGCTTCCAGCTCATAAAACCCACAAAATTAGAAATTCAAAAAATTTGAATACTGTAAAGAAATCGCCATTTACCTCTCAGTTTTTGTAGAAAAAGAAAATTAGGGTCACATTAAAGCAATCAAAATATGGTACTTGCAAATTGATATGTTAATCTTCAATACATGGTTGGGAATCCCTTTGCTTTAATCACTGCCTCAATGCGCCGTGGCATTGAGGCAATCAGCCTGTGGCATTGCCCAGGAGTTATGAAAGCCCAGATTTCCTGGATGCTTGCTGTCAGTTCTTCTTTGTTTTTTGGGCTCAGAAGTGGCTTGACCGGAGGAACCCGACAGTTGTAGCCCATCTCCCGGATGCGTCGGAATGTGGTGTTTTTTTAAGATATAACTCCCGCCTCATTCCACTCTTTCTGGATCTCTGCTAGATTCTTGAATCTTCTCTGTTTGATAATCCACTAAAGCCCACAGTCATCTCTTTTGCTGGTGCATCTTCTCCTGCCACATTTTGTCCTTCCACGAGACTTTCCATTGATATGTTTGGACACAGCACTCTGTGAACACCCAGCCTCCTTAGCTATTAACCTTTGTGGCTTACCCATCCTATGGGGGGTATCAATGATGGTCTTCTGGCCAGTTGTCAAGTCTGCGCCTTCCCCATATGGAACCCAACTGAGGCAATTGAACCAAACTGAAGCAATTTAAGGACACCTGGGGAAACCTTTGCAGGTGATTTGAGTTTAGGAGGTGATTAGTCTGTGCCACTCTGTTTAAAACCTTTATGGCCTACAAACTTTGGTCTGATTTGGGCGTCACAGTATTCAAATTTTTTGAATTCCTGATTTCGTGGGTTTTAATGAGCTGGAAACCCAAATTATGTAAAAATAAATGTGTGGGCCCTGAATCTATAATCTATGAAAGTTTAACTTTTTGAATGGAATAATGGAAAAAATAATCTTTTCCATGATATTCAAATTTGTTGGAAAGGGTCTGTATCTAAAGAACTTAGTGCTATACCGAGTGGCGGTTTCTGGTATGTGAGTTAAGTGTGGCCGCACAGAGCCCCAAAAATTGGTGAATTGGTTTTCTATCGTTGTTGCCTGCTTAAGCTGCTGCACACCCAGCCCAAACTGACCTTCGATAAATTCATTTCAATTAAATAGGTCATGAATACAGTATACAGGTTTGACATGTTTATCAATAAATCATTCTTAAGGCATTATTAGGGTACACAGTAATTTTGATTAATTGGCATTAGGATGATGAGGGGTCCTTTGGAAAATGTCTCCCATGGACTCAGCCATAAAAATGAACTTTCCACTTTTTTATGTCCTCTGTTTAAACTGACACTTGGAGATCTTTTGAGTATATTACAATCATTTTTATCAAGTAAAAACTAAAATTTCTCATTGAGTTTTGGATTCTAGACTTGAAAGAAAAATGTGAGCCATGGAATTGAGGGGCCTAAAATGTTTTCATTTTGACGATAAGGCATTCACTTCCTCTCTGACGCATGCATGCAGACACACACACACACACTCACACACACACACACACACACACACACACACACACACACACACACACACACACAGAACTCCTACTGCAACCATAGATAGAAGAGCAGGTGTGCTAACCACGGAAGCCAGAAACCTTCCAATTAAGACAATTTAAACCGACACGAAATACATTTACAACAACTACTCATTTCACCTGGACGTCCTTCCCGCTACTTCATCCAACACACCTTTAAATCTTTTTACACGAGGTGTGAAATAGCCAGGTGTCCTCCAGGTCCACCTGTTTCGTGACAGTGATGCAGACTTAAGTTGGCAGATTCAGTGTGTGTTTGTGTGTATATTGTTCGCAGACTCACAAATCCAGTTTCGGCAAGTTTTGTATTCTTTTGCATATTCTTTGTAGCACACCGAACGACACAGCCGAAAGCTCTCGGCGCGACTCATTGGTGCACCCTAAGTGATTGAGCACTGCACATCAACTGACGCGCTGCAACAGAAAAACTGCGACCCTGTATCCAGTTTTGAGGCAGCACATACAACATGAACTGTACTATTGTTTGATTGAACCACAAAAACAGAGCAATTGTCAAGGAAGAAGTTGATTGTCACAAAAATATAAAATCGGTGACAATAAAGGAGCGAGTGGAGATATTTTCAGAGGCTTTTGGCAATGATCGATCTCCCAATTGATTAATTGAACCCGTACATTTCGGCAACATAGAATCTCCGCACTTTTCTTCTTGGCCACAGCTACAAATTAAATCAATCATATATAAAACCCAATTTATATTTATATATATATTGATATTAGATTTATTATACAAAGCCCAATTCCAATGAAGTTGGGATATTGTGTAAATCGTAAAAAATAAAATAAAATTAAAAAAAACTGGATAAAATGATTTGCAAATACTGCAAATCTGTTAGGAACATTCCACTGGTTAATTGGAAACAAGTGAGTGTCATGATTGGGCAAAAAAAGAGCATCCCAGAAAGGCTCAACTGTTCACAAGCAAGGATGGGGCCAGGTTCACCACTTTGTGAACAAAGGCGTGAGCAAATAGTCCAACAATTTAAGTAGAATGTTTCTCAACGTACAATTGCAAGGAATTTAGAGATTTCATTATCTACGGTCTATAATATCATCAAAAGACTGAGATATTCTGGAAAGATTTCTGCAGGTAAACGGCAAAGCCAAAAGCCAACATTGAATGCCTGTGACGTTCGATTCCTGCATTAAATCATACTGCATCGATTCCTGCATTAAAAACCAGCATCATTGTGTAAAAGAGATTGCCACGTGGGCTCAGGAACATTTCCGAAAACCATTGTCAGTTACCACAGTTCAGCGCTACGTCTACAAAACCAAGCTAAAACTCTAGCATGCAAAGCGAGAGCCATATATCAACAACACCCAGAAACAGCACCTTTGAAATTGTTTTTGCAAATTATGGACGTCGGGTCATCTGGGCCAAAGAGGAAAAGGACCATCCGGATTGTTATCAGCTCAACGTTCAAAAGCCAACATCTGTGATGGTATGGGAGTGTGTTAGTGCCCATAGCATGGGTAACTTGCACATCTTTGAAGGAACCATGAATGCTGAAAGGTACATACAGGATTTGGAGCAACATATGCTGCCATCCAAGCAAAGTCTTTTTCAGAGACGTCCCTGTTTATTTCAGCAAGACAATGTCAAGCTACATTCTGTATGTGTTACAACAGCATGGCTTTGTAGTAAAATAGTGTGAATGTTAGACTGGCCTGCCAGAAGTCCAGATCTGTCTCACATTGAAAATGAATATGAAGCGCAAAATACGACAACAGAGACCACGGACTGCTGAGTAACTGAAGTTGTAGATCAAGCAAGAATGGGAAAGAATTTCACCTACAAAGCTTCAACAATTAGTGTCCTCAGTTCCAAAATGCTTAATGAGTGTTGTTAAAAGGAAAGGTGATAAAACAAAGTGTTAAACATACCCCTGTCCTAGATTTTTTGGAATGTGTTGCAAGCATAAAATTTAAAATGAGTGAATATTAAAAAAAGAAATAATAAAAAACATAAAAATAAAAAAATAAGTTTATCAGTTTGAACACTGCATATCTAGTGTATTCAACTAAATATAGTTTGAAAAGGATTTGCAAATCCTTGTATTTATTTGTATTTACGTTCCACACAATGTCCCAACTTCAGGGGAATTGGGGTCTCTATAAACATACATATACATATATATCCATCCATCCATCCATTTTCTGAACCGCTTATCCTCACTAGGGTCGCGGGTGTGCTGGCGCCTAGCTCAGCTGACTTCCGGCGAGAGGTGGGGTACACATGACAAACAACGTCATTCACACCTATGGGCAATTTAGAGTCTTCAATTAACCTGCAGGTTTTTGGAATGTGGGACGAAACCGGAGTCCCCGGAGAAACCCCACACAGGCAGGGGAATGCAAACTCCAGACAGGTGCAGCCAGATTTGAACCCGGGTCCTCAAAACTGTGAAGTAGATGTGGTAACCAGCTGGCTACCATGCCGCCTATACATACATTATTATATATACATTATGCATTATTTTATTTATTTTTTTAAATATATATTTTATATATTTATTATATTTATTTTGTGGTCTCGCTGTATCGCAAGTTTTTAAATCCTACATATCAAATTTGACATTGCAGATTTTTTGCTACATCACAGGAGTTTGCTGGGATCAGTTTTCCACACGGATTAATGTTACTGCTGACTCAAATAGCAATAAATGCAAGCCAGGAGAAAAGAGTGTGTAAAAGACCGACAATATCCAAAGTTTCACACTTAAGAAAATAATATAAAGTGAAAAGCAGAACCAGCTTACAGAACTGCATGTCTACAAGTAAACATTGTTAGCTAATTTAATATAAACTAGCAACACTAGTTAGAATGAATTGCAATCCCTCCATAGGTGGTCAAGAATAGACACAGCCACTGGTGCGCTTACAAAAATAATACCTGCACCTCACATGCATGTGTTGTATTGGTAATGCAATTACTCGAATAATCAATGGAATGACAGGTTGAATAATCGAGTGTTCCCAGTCTGTTGCGGGGGGTTCTGGAACAGGACTTTTTTTTTTTTTTTTTGCATTGGATTTTACATCTGCAATGTTGTGACGCTGCTCACCGGCGATTCAAATCTTAGATCACAGGGGCCAACGGTCAACCACTCATGGAAACGAGTTGCCAAAGCCCACAAACTGCGCGACAATTTAATCTGTTTCAGCTGCGTCTCTCTGTGTGCGGCGGGTCTAACTCTATTACTCTTTTGCTAACTAAAATGCCCGCTGTGAAGAAGATCATTAAAACAACAAAGCAAGCAGTGGTCTAAGACTTTTGCATGGTGCTGCATATCCGCACACATAGATAAAGCGATGAAGACGGGAGCTGCCACATAGTGAGTGAAAGATATGAGAAGAACATAAAATGAATGTGAACTTTACTCTCATTTTTGCAGGGTGACCATAAATGGCAACCTTATCAAAGTCATTTGTCTAAGGACTTGTTGAACATCTCCAAAATGCTCTTTTGTCTGCACTTGAGTGACACTGTTTTCTGAAAGGTTAATTGCTCCTGCATGTGATAAAAGGCCATAACCGACGATGTGATAGACATAAATAGGAGGTGCTCCCTCCTCCACGCTGAGGTTCTCCACTATGTCCATCCTTAGTGCCAGGTCAGCTTCAGACAAATGTGATTTATTATTAATGACAGTCAGCGCACTTCCTGTGACATTCCTTTAACCGGGTTTTCTTCCTTTATGCAGCCCCATCGAAGAGAAACGCTTAGCCACCAATGACACACTTTGAAACCTGAGAGGGAATAAATTGTCCAATGTCACAACCACAGCCAACAACGACTTATTTAATGCTAAAGATCAAATGAATAATTCTGCGATTGTGCATGAGAATTTACTTTTAAGCACCAACAATACAAACAGTGGCATAATAAATCATTTACCTCTCCATGTGATGATTACTCTCTGTCTGCACGGTATTGGACTTAACATGCAGTCAGGGACAGAGCATTGACAGGACCATTTGCAAACACAGTCTGTTGTGATGTGAGAGCAGAGGATATATCGGGCGCAGACACAGAAGTTAAACAAATTAATAAATAAATAAATAAAATGTAAAAAAGGAAAATCTTCGAGAAAATTTCACCAGGGCTTGAGGACAAATTGTGATACATGATTTGTATTCCCTTCTCAGTGCACGAAGCAGCTTTGGGTTTCGAAGACAGTTAAAGTTCATGAAAAGTGTGAACATAAGACAGTGTTGCTAGGGTAATTGGCAGATCGTTTTGGGCGACCTTAGAATTGCGGGTCATCCTGGTTGCTTGGAAACACTTTTGCATAAAGCTACACGGAAATAATAAAGAAAAAATATGTGCAATACATATTCAGTGCAAGTGGGATAGAACTGTGGCTCCCTTGTGGTGCAAGAATCCCCAGGCACATTTTAGGGGGAGTAGAAACTTAATTCAGCAATTGATTTTTATTTTATTTTAATTTTTTTTAAGGGAGAACACAAGGGGGGTGGGAAGCCACAGGGCTCCAAGGAAGAAATAGAGAACAGGAAATAATATAATATAAGTTGTCAATCAAAGTAACCCTTTCGCTTCATGAAATTCACTTATATGAGAACAATGTTTATTCCAGAGATGTTTAGTAACATGCTCCAGTTAATTAAATTAATTTTAGTAACGTTTTGGGATAAATCATATTTGTCAGAGTAGCTTTCGAACAACTTACTTTTTACTATTGCTTGAGTAATTTTGTTAGGAAAAAGCACTAGTTTTACTCTGTTACAGTGAGCTACATTATGTCCGCAACTTGTGTTTTTATCTAGAGGTCGCGATCTCTTTTGGTTCGGTAATGAGACTTGTATCACATAACTCTGTTTCACCAATCAAACGCAAGTGCTAGTGACGGTTAACTCCATTCGACCAATCAAATGGAGCCAGGCAGTCACATGACGGCACAGAATTTCCGCAGCCCCACACAGAAGCAAAAATTTCAAAGAGACTCAT
Organism: Phycodurus eques; assembly: GCF_024500275.1. Lineage (NCBI taxonomy): Eukaryota > Metazoa > Chordata > Actinopteri > Syngnathiformes > Syngnathidae > Phycodurus > Phycodurus eques. The sequence continues at coordinate 7,520,643 of NC_084525.1, read as the reverse complement.
TTACGTGAAACATGGAAGAACTCTCCATTTACACCTTACAGGTACGCTGCAGCTCACCCGCCAGTGAGGATAAGTGGTATAGAAAATGCGTGGATGGTCCACAGAAAAGAAAGCTATGGCATGTGCTTTTATGTGTTTGACTGAATATATCGGCATTTCAGCCTACAATAAGTCCACTTAGAAGGTGAAAAACATGCAAGGGCATGTGTCAATCTGTGTTTGGAAAATGTAATACCCTGTGCAATAACACTGCCAGCTCAACCACAGCATGTGAATGCAAATTGCAGTTGCGCACATTCAAAAGGAGCAAGGAGAAAGGCAATCTGCAATGCATGCACGGCACTGAAGGTAAAGATGTAAGTCGGCAGAACACAAATGTCAGCATTGCTGATAAATGTGCGTAAATCCACCTGTCATTCTATAAAATCTAATTATACATAATTGTGTAATTAATAATCTCTGCCTGGTGAGTCTGTTGTGCAGTTTCACGTGTTCACAAGTAAAGCTAGTTTAAGACAATGAATGTGTCTGTTATTTTACAAACAAATATTGTTTTAAAGGAATATGGTTGGGCAAAGAGTCACTGATGGTGTAGTGGTACACTCGCCTGACTTTGGTGCAGGCAGCGTGGGTTCAGTTCCCACTCAGTGACGGTGTGAATGTGAATGTGAGTGCGAATGGTTGTCCGTGTCTATATGTGCCCTGCGACTGACTGGCGACCAGTTCAGGGTGTAGTCCGCCTTTCGCCCGAAGCCAGCTGGGATAGGCTCCAGCGTCCCGCAACCCTAACCAGGATAAGCTGTGTTGAAATGGATGGATGGATGGTTGGGCAATATTTAAAACAGCAAATTCCAATTTTATATATTTTCTCTATTTGAAGTTCATGCGCTATTTAAAAAGTAAATACTGTACGTCAGAAACCAGTGACTCTGTACTTACAGTTTCTTAACTGAATATTTTCTAACTTTTACTCAAGTACTGGAGTAACATTATTTTGAAGTAACAGTACTCTTACTTGAGTATAATTTTTGCCTATGCTCGCCATCTCTGGTAAATTCACACTTTTTAAAATCAGGTATCATACTCATAGTACTGTATCATACGTTTGTACTAATTCTATGCATTTGCCCACTTGCCAATATATTATTATATTGTTATGATATTGCGAATACACACAGAACTCGGAGAGAAAACAACTAAAGTCTAGTTTCCTCTGTTTGTGGTGCCGTCACTAATATGGAAAAAGCAGCATTACTTAGGTCTTATTTGTTTGCTGCGTGGGTCTCTCTTTGTTGCCTTTCATCTTTATCTTTTAAGACTTCTCCCGTCTCCCTTCCATTTACACTGCAGAGAGACAAGCAAGTATGGGCTGAGGCTGGGGGGGAAGACATGGTGATGGTGATGAACAAGAAGAATTGAAAATGGCTGGTGTTGCAAAGAAGGCAAAATGAAGACAGCCAATCAGCCTGAGAGGGCAGTAAGGAGTAGAATGAGAGGAAAATATATTGTATGAATGCAAGGAAACCCAGGGTATGAATGCAAGGAAACCCAGGGTGTGATACAATAATCCTAACCTGGGGAATCATAGCCAGCATGCCTGCGGGTGCAGACAGGGGCCACCGGGAGGTGCTGTGACAGAGAAGGCTCAGACAATAAAAAGGTCCTCTCACCAGCAACACTTCTCATCAAGTAGAGTGCCGCTCCAGAGCACAGGCTGTTTCCTCACGGAGATCGAACTGTAACGATCCAAGCAGGTCCCATAAAAAACTTTTTGCTCACGTAACAAGAATGGATGGCGGTACAAGTTTCACACAGGCCCTCTTTTATCACCTTTTTAATATTTCTACCTGAGAGTATATTCACATAACTCGCAATTAAGACACCCTATCATCCACCTTCTTTGTTTTTGCATTTATAGGTAGTTGGTGTTGTTTTTTGTTTTGTTTTTGTTTTTTAATGCTGCGAGCACATCAATGTTGTCATTGTAAAGCCCCAATTAAACCAAAAAGAACTGTGTTAATTTGGGAGCTACACAAATAGCACGCACTAAATGAAGAGCAATCTGCTCTTTGCAATTGTATCTAAGCCTTTTTTCATTTTCAAGCATAGCTGAGGATCATCTACTTATTTGCTGGTTCATTTATTTAGATGTTATACTCCGGGGTATCCAAATGTTATGAGAGAAGATGATTTGATTTATTTCCTCTTGTTCTTTTGTTGTTGTACTCCCTGATGCTTTGGTGTAGCAGAGGTAAAATGGAAGAGAGTACATTAATCACAATGTTGAAAAAAAACAAAAACATCTTGCACCCTGCCAGGCCTTTATAGGTTGAGTGACTTGCATCATGAGCCATGCTTTGAGAAATAAAAGTTGAATCTGAATTTGTGTCATTTGCACAATACTACCAACCCGCAAAAACGTGCTTTGTCATCATATGAGATGATATAAGAAAATATATAAACTATAGTCTGATGGCTGCTCAAGTTTTTCAGTGTCAACAATAGAGGGAGCAGATGTCCTCCATAAGTAGAAGTACAAATACAAATACAAATTTAAAAAAAAGGCTAAAAGTAGAAGTACTGATTCTACTCCTGCAAGTGAAATTCAAGTTAAGTAAAAAGAAAAATATACAGATTAAAATTAAAAAAAAATAGGAAAAAAATTAATATTTTAAATTAAAATGTGGATTTTTAAATTAGGCACAATTCAACTTTACTGTCAATTACCCATTTTGATAACTTGGCACAACAACAACAAAAACACACAAAATAGTTTCCCTCCTTAATTAACTTACAAAGTGCACAAACTGTGAAGAAAAATGAAACAAAAAATCACTGGACATGTATTTGTTTAAGAGCTAGCTAGCTAGCGTTGGCTCAACCTCTATGCCATCAAAACATGTCCCCATAGCTTTGCTAACTACTTGAACTGACTAACACACAAAAAGCTAAATTAGCTCATCATTTCTGAAAAAAATGCAGTTTACTTGAATGTGTTTTTAAGATTAGATGGAGAATTTTTTTATTTTTTTTTTTAAGTGTGTTCTTAGGCTGGCACAAGACAACATATTCGCCACGAATCATTCTTGTAGCCAACAAAATCAAAGAAATCTCTTAAAATAATATCTTGCTTCTCTGAATCTGCTGCCATTGTCGTTAATTATCCCTTGTTCGTTTTGTTTCTATGTTGTTGCTTTGCCTTTTTTTTTTTTTTTTTTTTCCGCTTTATGAGTGAAAAAAAAACAAACAAAATAAATCAATCAAGCTCTAGTAGGGTTGACCTTACCTCACTTTGTTTACATCTTTTTTTGTATCGTGTCGGCATAAGTTGAAAAAAGTACGTCTATTTTTACATATTACAAGGTAGAAAAGACAGTTATTTGTTTTCAAATGGAGGGAGTAAAAATAAAAAACTCTTCAGACCAATAAATACTCAAGTAAATTACAGACACCTAAAAAAATCGACTTACTTAGTAAAAATCTACTTACTTATTATGGTATAATATTAGTATAAAGTACAGTGGGCCCCCGATATTGCTTGGACCACAAAAGGGAACATTTGCAAATAAGAGATGCCCATTATAATTGTACAGATTGTCTTTTTTGAACCCCCAAAAATCTTGAATAAGCAGGAATACATCACCAATAAGAGTTTTAGGAGTTGGCTCCCCCCCAAAAAGGAAAAAAAAAGTTTTTTTTATTTTTATTTTTTTAATGAAAAAAAAAACCAACCTACGAATAGGTGAATTCCTCGGGTGTCGAACCACGAATATGCGAGGGTCCATTGTATTTGTACCTGGTTACTTCCCACCAGTGATTAACAATAATGGGCTGATTAATCTAATTCCAATCAAATCCACAGATTTTCCCCTTGAATTTGACCTTAATTCTATCACTTAGTACGAGAGGTACTAGTGCCTCTCTTTCAGGCTTTCCAACATTTCCTAAATCTGTGGCCTATTTTGAGTGGGTTCAACACGAGGGTAAATGAAGTCCAAATTAAAGACTCTATGAGGATGTGTACAATACATCAAATAATTTTTTTTTAATCAGGGCAGCAAAGGTCTTGCAAGCTCTCTGACTGTTCAGACCCACAATCGTCATTTGCCAGTCTACATGTTGATCATAACACACAGCAGCAAGAAGTATTCTCCCCACCACTTTTACAGTTAACAGTAGCTACACCAGAACTTAGGATAATCACAACACCTTCGCACCCCCTTCAGCCCTACTCATCCACTAAATACACACACCCACATACACACACACTGGGTGTTCTATTTTCAGAATTCCCAAACTACAACGCACAGAACAGTGAGGGGCAGGAGTTAGAGAAAAAAAAGTGAAATCACCACGGCAAGGTAGGCAATCACAAGAGCAGGAAACCCATGAAGGAAGGAAGTAAATGACAGGAAATGTTTTCAAAGTAAGACAGGAAATTACAAAGTACGGAAAATACAGTATCAACAAAGCTGGTAGGATTGACCCAAAAAAGCCCTCATTCGCTGTACAATGTAAGGTTCAATTTGGTGGAAGTACTGTCTAAATTCCTCACTTTCTTCCTTTTATATAAAATATTTTCCGACCGTGACACATTTCACTGTTGCTGCTGAGCAATTATTCTGTCTCTGTGGAGGCTTTCCCACCATTGCTTTACAATGAAATGCATAAAAAACAAAAAGGAAGCTGTATGGAGTGGGCTCAATACTACTGGCTATAAGCACGGCCGTCAGACCGAGAAGGGTCACCCTCGATTGTGCACGATTCGCACAAGTGGAATAATAGCAAGCTTAGTGAGAGCGCCTTGTCCAATATTTTGTAGTGGTTAAATCTATTTATTCTTACGGATCCCACTAACCACATGTATTCGCAACCAATACATGAAGGATGAAAGGTATCATTTGTCAGAAAGCCACTGGCCCACTCACAAGAGCAGGAATTATGAAAACGGGTAACACTGTGCATGTACTTTTCACAGTAACCGTGTGTCACCTTTTCACTTGAAACCTTGCAGCCACTCAAATGAGAAATGCGATGGGATTTTTTGGGGAAAGAATCTCTCCATATTCTTTTAAATTGCTTTTTTGTCTTTCCTTAAACCAGACCAGTATGCTAACCTGCGAAAAGTATAGTCATGGAGAAGCATGCATTCAACCTTTTTGATCCATTTTTTGCAACACCGCTTATCCTGGTTAGGGTCGCGGGACACTGGAGCCTATCCCAGCTGACTTCGGGTGAAAGGCGGACTACACCCTGAACTGGTCGCCAGTCAGTCGCAGGGCACATATAGACACGGACAACCATTCGCACTCACTTTCACACCGTCATTGAGTGGGAACTGATCCCACGCTGCCTGCACCAAAGTCAGGCGAGTGTATCAATACACCATCAGTGACTCTCAACCTTTTTGATAAAGTGAAAAATGAATGGTATACTCTTCTATCCCATGATGGATGTGGAGGGAACTTGAAGCTTGTAAACATCATCTGTACATGGAATTGCAAGAATAGTTCCATCAAGGATGTAAACAAAGAGACATTTGCTGCACAAGTGAACATCTTGTCTGTAGATGTATCCAATCTGGTTTTCTTCTGTGTAAAAGCAGCCACAATCAACTGTATATGCACAGTGGTGCCATGAGATAACAGCACATGTCTTCAACAGTCAATCTTCTTCCCCAAAAGTTGAAACTAAAACTTTTTAGTCGTGGACTGGACTTCTTAATTGTTGAAGACATTTCACCTATAATCCAAAAGCTACTTCAGTTCAACATTTGTGGTGGAAAATCATTGTCCAGATGACAGCTAATATCTTGAAAAACACGTAAGTTGGATCCCTTGTTTCTCAAGGACTGTATTATTAAAAACTACAAAAGTGTTTACTGCATTCAACCAATCATTATTCATATTTTTTGTCTTCATATTCATATTGCATGGAAAATGAGAAAAATAACACAAGAAAATCCAAGAATGTTCAGCACATTCCCGCCAATATCATAGTTCAAAGTTAAGGTAGGTGATACATTTTGAAGGAAAACAAATACATGTAAGTTTTGTCTGAAATGAAACATGATTAAGTCAAACAACAACAAGCTCATCAACACTGTGGTGGGATTCCACCTTCTCATCCATCTCCGGGCTTCCAGCCTCCAACAATCGCCTCTTCACGATTACCTGTTCACTTTCTCTCACAATAAATCTGGATAAATCCACAAATCACTGTCTGGCATGCCCCATCTGTCTCCCTCACTCATGTACTGCGAGAGAAAGCCTCTTTGCATCCCTGCCTGCCAGCAGGCTATCCTGCAGGCTCGCTTAAAAAAGAAAGAACAGCAAGGGAAGAATGTCTTGGGGACACTGGAAAGATAGGATGGTAGTCTGTTTCTAAATCATATCACCGCGGAATCTTGTACAATATGTTTTTTTATATACAACCCCAATTCCAATGAAGTTGGGACGTTGTGTTAAACATAAATAAAAACAGAATACAATGATTTGCAAATCATGTTCAACCTATATTTAATTGAATACACTACAAAAACAAGATATGTAATGTTCAAACTGATAAACTGTATTGTTTTTAGCAAATAATCATTAACTTAGAATTTTATGGCTGCAACACGTTCCAAAAAAGTTGTGACAGGTGGCAAAAAAGACTGAGAAAGTTGAGGAATGCTCATCAAACACCTGTTCGGAACATCCCACAGGTGAACAGGCTAATTGGGAACAGGTGGGTGCCACGATTGGGTATAAAAGGAGCTTCCCTGAATTGCTCAGTCATTCACAAGCAAAGATGGGGCGAGTTGCACCTCTTTGTGAACAAGTCCGTGAGAAAATAGTCAAACAGTTTAAGTACAATGTTCCTCAATGTTCAATTGCAAGGAATGGAGGGATTTCATCATCTACAGTCCACAATATCATCAAAAGGTTCAAATAATCTGAAGAAATCACTGCATGTAAGCGTCAAGGCTGAAAACCAACATTAAATACTCGTGACCTTCGATCCCTCAGGCGGCACTGCATCAAAAACCAACATCAATGTGTAAAGGATATCACCACATGGGCTCAGGAACACTTCAGAAAACCAATGTCAGTAAATACAGTTCGGCGCTACATCCGTAAGTGCAACTTGAAACTCTACTATGCAAAGCAAAAGCCATTTATCAACAACACCCAGAAACGCCGCCGGCTTCTCTGGGCCCGAGCTCATCTAAGATGGACTGATGAAAAGTGAAAAACTGTTCTGTGGTCCGACGAGTCCACATTTCAAATTGTTTTTGGAAATTGTGGAGCCTTTCCTTTCCGTGCAGCTTTTGATACTGTAGATCATAATATACTGCTGAACAGGTTGGAAACGTGCGTAGGACTAAATGGAACAGTCCTTAAATGGTTCAGGTCCTACCTGGAGGAAAGGCGTTATTTTGTAATCCATTGGAAGTGTTCAATCTCATCGACTGGCAAGTGTAAGTTCTTGGACCCCTCCTGTTCAGACTGTATATGCTACCCTTGGTTCAAATTCTTCAGAACTTATAGCAATGCAGATGAGACACAGTTATACTAAGTCTCCAGATGACTACAGTTCAATTGAGGTGTTGTGTCACTGTCTAAAACAGATAAATAACTGGATGAACCAAAATTTTCTTCAATTAAACCACAACAAAACGGAAATAATTGTTTTTGCAATAAAGAAAAGATGATTGCTGTTAGTAAATACCTGGAGTCGCTCTATTTAAAAACCAAAGACCAAGTCCAAAACCTTGGTGTTCTGATAGATTCCAACCTGACTTTCAACAGTCATCCATCCATCCATCCATTTTCTGAGCCGCTTCTCCTCACAAGGGTCGCGGGCGTGCTGGAGCCTATCCCAGCTGTCATCGGCCAGGAGGCGGGGTACACCCTGAACTGGTTGCCAGCCAATCGCAGGGTACATACAAACAAACAACCATTCGCACTCACAGTCACACCTACGGGCAATTTAGAGTCTCCAATTAATGCATGTTTTTGGGATGTGGGAGGAAACCGGAGTGCCCGGAGAAAACCCACGCAGGCACGGGGAGAACATGCAAACTCCACACAGGCGGGGCCGGGGATTGAACCCGGGTCCTCAGAACTGTGAGGCTGACGCTCTAACCAGTCGTCCACCGTGCCGCCTTCAACAGTCATATCAAATCAATCACTTAAACTTTCTTCTAACCATCTGAAGAACATATCCAGAGTGAAGGCTTGCATGTATCAAGAAGACCAGGAGAAGCTCATCCATGCTTTTATCTTAAGTATCTTGACTATTGTTATGGTCTTCTGACTGGACTCCCTAAAAAGAGCATTAAACAGCTACAGCTCATTCAGAATGCTGCAGCTCAGGTTATTACCATAACAAAGACGTCAGAGCATATTACTCCAATTCTAAAGTATTTACACTGGCTTCCAGTCATCGTTAGAATAAATTTTAAAGTACTGCTACTGGTCTATGAATCACTAAACGGTTTAGGTTCTACCGGCACGGTGTCCGACTGGTTAGCACATCTGCCTCACAGTTCTGTGGACCGGGGTTCAATCCGCTTGTGTGGAGTTTGCATGTTCTCCCCGTGCCTGTGTGGGTTTTCTCCGGGCACTCAGTTTCCTCCCACATCCCAAAACCATGCGTGGTAAGTTGATTGAAGACTCTTAATTGCCCGTAGGTCTGAATGTGAGCGCGAATGGTTGTTTGCTTCTATGTGCCCTGCGATTGGCTGGCGACCGGTTCAGGGTGTACCCCGCCTCCCGCTCGAAGACAGCTGGGATAGGCTCCAGCAGCCTGCGACCCTAGTGAGGATAAGCCGTCAAGAAAATGGATGGATGGATGGTTTAGGTCCTGAATACATGAATGAAATGCTAATGTAAAAATAAGCCCAGTCGGGCTCTGAGATCGACAGACTCATGTCAAATAGCGGAGCACAGAGTCAAAAGCAAACATGGTGAAGCAGCATTTAGCTATTACGCTGCACACAAATGGAATAAGTTGCCAACAGAAGTGACATCAGCCCCAAGTGTGCATGTTTGTAAGTCCAGGTAAAAAACTTTTTTCCCCCCATGCTTATTAGAGCATTTCCAGTTTGAAATGCTATTTCTTGCACTTTGCGCTGTTTTAATTGTATTTTTATTTATTTTTCCTTGTTTTAAATGTTTATAATCTGTTTTTTTCTTTGTTTTTAAATGCTTTTAATCATGTAAAGCACATTGAGTTACCTTGTGTATGAAATGCACTATATAAATAAATTAGCTTTGCTTCGCTTTGCTTTGCTTTGTACCGCCACTTCGCAGAGCACATCTCCCAAGTTAAAAAATGTAAAGTAAAAGAAGGGCAAATTAATCTGCTGCTTTCAAGAAGAAAGTGATCACTGTTGCCGATTAAGAAGGGAACCATGAAACAGCTCTGCAGTACGACTAACTAAACTAATGTGAGATTACAGAGGAAATCCAAGGAGAAGCTTCTACCTGGTAAAACTGTACTATTTTCAACAGTACTGTGAGGAACTGGTTATATGTGTTTATTGTCGTGTGTTGCTTTGAGTGGTTGTGGGAGCATGTTGTTTTGCTTATGGAGCTCTTGTGCTTACCACTGTTATTTACGAGTGATTTTGAATGCATCGGCCACAGTGTGTGGGAACGGGAGAGAGAGAGAGGGAGGAAGGGAGGGAGGGAGGGGGAGAGAGACAAATACAGAGAAAGAGAGAGAGAAAGAGAAAAGAAGAGAGAGAGAGAGTGAGACTGGCGGAGCAAGCAAGCTAATTGTAGCGTTTGTAACATTTTGTTCTGTTGTTTCTGCCGTCAGCTGTGTTTTGTTGATTCACAATAAACCCCAAGATAAACAGACTAGCGTCTCCCGTGGTTATTGGAGATGCAATAGTACTATTAAAATGTTATACTTACTGTATTGTTGAGCATTGATTTGAGTCCAACACCATCTTTGTTCTTTGCTAATATGAGAATTCGAGTAGAAATGCATGGAGCAGAATATGTTTTTTAAAACACTGAATAAAATAGGATAAGATTCATGTTTTGAGCCTGGATAGCAGCAAATCAATGGTGTGTATTATACATAGGTAGAACGGTTTTCCTAATTTTTGGGATTGATTTTTGGGGGTGTGTATTACACTCAAGAGCGTATTATACATGAGAAATCCCGGTAATCAGTTCCACCCTCCCCCCAAAAAGGCTTTTTAATAAGGTAAAAGACCACTCTATAATATTTTACTTTACAAAAACATGGAGTAATAAAATAAATATAATGAAAAGAATTAAACAGTGTTTACATCTTAATGTAAGGCTGCAATCCAGTTCTTTGTGCGTCTCCTTCTGGTGTGACAGTCTTGGCCACCGGGAGGCAGCATAATACTTTATCGTCATTTAAACACAAATAGAGAAGAACAGACTCCTTCTCCTTATACTGTAAAGAGCAGAGGTGAATAGTAACGTGTTATATTTACTCAATTACATTTACTCAAGTAACATTTTCGATAAACTGTACTTGTCAGAGTACTTTAAATGCACCGTACTTTTTACTTTTACTTGAATATTTATTGACAAGAAGGATCAATACTTTTATATTACTCCGTTACATGCCGTTCGCTATTTTTATTTATTCATTCTTGCGTGTGCGCGTCTATTTTTAGACTCCATCTTCGACTTCCGCATAGGGCTCCCGTTGCGCCAATCACTGATGTCATTTGACTCCAATTCACCAATCAGACGACACAAGGCAGTCACATGACCACGCACGTAGCCTTTGCGATCCAATAAAAATGACTCATTTTGGGAGGGTGGGGGGACAGCAGCGCGAGCATGTTTACTTTACAGAATCCAAAAAACAACAGCTTTGTCATGCAGTTCTTAAATTGTGACTGCCCAAACTTGGATATTTCAGCCCACTTCTAACTTGAGAAAACACCTTGCGGTAAATGTTTCTCTTGTTGTTTTGGCAGTGATATGGCAAAATTAGCCCTATGATATGGTGTCGCACATGCACACACAATCACTAAGTCTGTTCAGCAAACAGCTTCTTTGTGAAGTCATTGAAGTGAATAAAGCAAATAATGTTTCTGTAGGGCCCAATGTATGTGTTGTTGGTTTTTGCGCAGTTAAAATTTTTAATGGTGACAGGGCAGTGTTGACTCTCATATATTATTATTTGATGTTCATGCGCTGATTTAAAAAAATAAATAAATCAAAAGTTACTCACAAGTTACTTTTTACTTGAGTAATTTTTTTACGGAGTACTTTCTTACTCTTCTTACTTCTTACACCCTGAACCGGTCGCCAGCCAATCGCAGGGCACATAGAAACAAACAACCATTTGCGCTCACAATTACATCTAAAGGCAATTCAGAGTTTCTAATCAACCTACCATGCATGTTTTTGGGATGTGGGAGGAAACCGGAGTGCCTGGCGAAAACCCACGCAGGCACGGGGAGAACATGCAAACTCCACACAGGTGGGACCGGCATATGAACCCCAGTCCTCAGAACTGTGAGGCAGATGTGTTAACCAGTCGGTCACCGTTCCGCCCTTTCTTACTCTTACTCAAGTAAATATTTGGATGACTACTTTTTACTTTTACTTGAGTCATATTATTCTAAAGTAACAGTACTCTTACTTGAGTACAATATTTGGCTTCACTACCCACCTCTGGTAAAGAGCCGATCTCACTGGCGGAGATGTCACCGCGGCTGATCAGTTGCAGCGACTCCGGCGCCCCAGGAGACCAAAATATTGCTTGCACTTACACCAGGGCAATGTCTCTGAGACATCTCCAGACAAGGTGACAACCAATTCACACGGAAGTCCAGCGTTTTTGATTGTGTGTGTTTATTTTTATAAATAAGACCTAATTCCTATATAATTCCCACTACACACAGCCATCTTATGACAAAACATACTGTAAGTACAGCCTTATACTATTGGGTAGCCTGTATAATGTCAACAAAGTCGTGCACCAGCACTGTGCATGGCATGTGGCAGCAGTGTACACACGGCTGTCCGAGTGGCTCGGCCCGTTTTGTGATGCAAATGATTTGGTAAATTCAAGCTTCCTGAGCTTTGTTTTCCTGAGCTACTAAATAACCGTTTTGTGTTGTTAAACGTTTTAAAAAGTACTTCACATTTTGGGACATGAGGTTGGCAGGAGTTGGCTTGGTTGAATCCAGTGTGAACGTCACATATAGACTAGGTCTTGTTGCATTGCATTGTTTGTTAGAATAAGATAAGCAGCCTTTTTTCGTAAGGCACTCCACTGTTGTTTTAAATACACAATGTGGACAGTAGTTCACTTCGTTTTATGTTTTAACTGCGAAAGGCATTAAACAGTTTGACGTCTCTTTTTAAATGAATTGCTCGATATTTGCTAAAATGATGCTCTTTGTGAAGTGAGTTGAATTGAGTGTACGGCCACAATACACTGCTCACATCGCAAGTTTGCACTCGTAAGTCAAAGCAAAAATATCATCCGGATGATGGCTTGTATCTTGAAAAACTCGCAAGTCTGGTCACTTGTATTTCAACGCACTACTGTACTGTATCTGGGGGATGGGAATTGTCGTTCTTTACTAACTAATTGAAACAAAATCTTTTTTTTAATTTATTTAATGAAACTGACCTTTGATATCAGCCATTTGAACAATTTTGTGTCAAAGGAAAATCTGAATCAACGGGGCACTTTTCTTGACATGGACAAATACATAACTGACTGGAGCCAAATCCTCTGAAGTCCTGTGGCTTTTCAGTGTAAGGCAGCAGTAGCCGGTGGCCATGCCACAGTCAAAGCAACATGAAAGCCTTAGAGAAGGCAGAGGGCGGCCACCAGTCTGCAAATATACCCTGGTGGCAGCCTACAACACACACATGGACACACACACACCTCAACAAATCAGGGCCCAGAAGTCCAGACTGGGATCATTACATCCCACCTTACCGCTACCACTGGGGTCCTTCCTGACCACGCGGCTGGTGCACACTCAGCCACACAGGGCCGTGTGTTAGCATTCAGCAGAGTGAGAAACAACACCAGTGGGCTCATATCATCATCATCATCATCATCATCATCCTCCTCCTCACAGCTCCCTGGGTCTGACATCTCGCCACAGCACTATTGTTTCGCCTGAGCGCTGCTCTCTTGCCCTTTTCCCTCCACAACAGCGCTCACGAAAGGGCACGCGCAGTCAAGGGGCGAGGGGGGTGGGGGCGCAGGCTTGTTTAGACAGCAGGGGACCCCACTCAGACACTCAGAGGCAAAAATCAAATATGAGCGGTCAAGAGGAGCAAAGGGGTGGTTGACAAGGAAGCTATCCCACAGTTAAAAAGGTGGACAGTTTTGACACTAAAGGTAGCACAATTTAAAAAAAAAAAAAAAAAAGAAAGAAAACAATTATTCTTTACCTGTTGTGGACAGTGACAGTCGAGGAGTACCAATGGACATGAAAAAGAAGAGAATGTTTGTCAGGTTTATGTACGAAATGTGTTGCGAATCCACAAAGGGGCCATTTCCAAAGGGATTTGAAAACAATTATTTTGAACAAGAACAAAAAGAGCAAAATGCAAATGAAAGCTTGACACTAAGAAGCACATCTGTTCTTTTCTATAGTTGTGCACATGAAGGAGAAAACAAAAGCAAAGAGTCTGTTGAAGTATGACACTTTTGGCTAAATTGCTGTACTTCTCTTCTGCTTGATGAGATGTGGCCGTGCTGTTATCATTTTGATGTGAAATATCTCATGACAAAGAAGATGAGTGTGCTTTTAGATTTTTTGTTTTTCTGCCCAAAACAAACGGCGGATTCCCTACTGAGGAGAGCAGGATGAAGGAGACACCCACATTACCACACGAGACAACTGATGTATTTGGATATATGCATATTGCATGTCTATGTTCTTCTGCCAGGGGCAACAGTGCAGGATTTTCTAAGCTAAACCGATTGGAATGTGGAAAATTAAATAAATAAACATTACACATCACAAGTTCACGTTGAGTTCAGAACTAAATGCTTATATAAAACAGTTTTTAACTGGTTTTCATTCTGGGTTGTCAACAACTCTCATTCTTCCACATTTTCCCAATTAACTTGTCACCTGCTTTTCTAGAAATCATATACCGTATGTTATCTTTTAAACATAAACACTCATTACATTACGTATACAAAGTTACTTTCAGAGCACTTAATAACCCAGTAAAGTGAATTCAGTGATGTTTCGAAATACTTTATACATGTTTGAGGATAACTGCTGAAAACGTGCAAAGACTAGGAACTACAGTATGTAGAACTGAATTGTGGAGCTATAAGAATAAACTGTTTTTCAACATTTCAGTTTTGCTGATTTTTTTGGGGGTGTGGCAAAATAGGACCCAGTGGCGCACTGGAGTCCGCCATTATCCCCTCCTTCCCCCACTATATTGTGTACCTTCGTTCGCATCAGTAGTTACAAAGTTATAACTACTTGGCCGATTTCTATCAGTAGAGTGTGCAGTTAGCTAGCTAACTATGCCAAAACTCTGAAAAGTCATCTTTTCTGAATGCCACAATTTACAGAACAGCTCGTTGTTGTGATTCAAATTCCCAAGTGTTTTGTAATTTGTGTTATTCAGGCTTATCGTACTATGTTGGAACAAAAAGAACTGTGGGTATATAACTAGCATGAAGTATTACGCTCAAATATCTATCTAAAACATAGCAATGTGTAGGCATAAGAAAGATGTATTTGATTGACAGTTTACAGCTGAGCAGGACGAGGTTTCAACCCATTCCGAGCCATATCACTATATTCACATTTAGTATGTATACATTTGTGTGTTTGTAAGTGTGTGTGTCCGGGGGGAGGTTGCGTGTGGGTAGAAGGGGCGTATCTTTTCAAATCTTTTCTTTTCTTTGCTGTGATTTGATAAAACAAATTGTGAAGCACTGTGTGTTGTATTTTTATGTATGAAAGGTGCAATACAAATAAAGTTTGATTTGGTTTGATTTGGTTCAACGACCCACGACCACAGTGTTCGAGAGCTGAGCTGTGATTTTTCATATTTTTGAAGCATCATTTTACATATATACGTGCTGATTTTTTTAACCATTCAAATTTGGTAGGGTTGTTAACGACACTCTCTGTGGCGTGTCAACTGTACAATATATATTTATTTTAACTTTACACCGACTTTATGGAACTGGGGAAGTAAAATTAATTTGCTAAATTAAACTAAATAAGGACACACAATTATATATTTCACTTATGCTTACATGCAGTACATGAACTCAGAAGAAACATGACAACTGCATGTATTAAAGTCAATAAATAAATAAACTCAGAATATCATGACTCCACAGCATAAAAATAGACACTCTTATCCCTACATTGAGCATGAGCTGGGGAAGAAAAAAACAACTGCATGTAGAAAACAGTATAAAATATTAAGACTGAGTGAGTTTACCACACACCGTCTTTGCTTTTGACTTGTTTATACCTTAAAAAATACACTGCACCCCCAATAAACACATGTAGCCACATCAATCAAATGTCCCTGCGTGACTGCTGCTCGTTTCGGAAGCATGCCTTTCAAAAAACATCCATCACCGAATATGCGTTAAATCTGTTTTAACTTGTTTTTTTTTGTTTTTTTTAGAGAAATGGTCTGATAAGCAGAGGTTGGAACAGACAAGGAACGTGTACTGATGTGACCTAAACCCATCAGTGCTGAAGTCATCTTGTGTGCGTATCTGATATGAAACCAAAATAAATTAGGTTCTTGTTTGGACATAAGAAAGAATACCAGAAACCTCCAGATTTGACGGGACAAAGCCAAATCAATGTATTTATTCATTTTACCTTTATTTATCCAGGCTAAGCAATTGAAAACATACTCATTTACAATTCTGACCTGGCTGCAGACCGCAGTGTAAAACAAAGCAAATACAAATCCATATACAACAAACGGTAGGCCTACAATGTGATATACAGCAGTTACATATTTACAAAATACATTACATCACAGCATATGGTGAACAAAAGGTTTATAACAGGTGTAGCAATTAGGCTTTACACGATCAGGATTTCTGGGGCCGATCAGCGAGTTTAAAAAAATTATAACCGATCACAAGATGGAGCAAGGTGTCTATTTAAATGACCTGTTCATTTACTGTATATACTTGTGTACTTAATTGCTCAAAAAAATACATTTACAATAAATAATGTATCTTTGTTCATCTATTTATGCCACTGAGGCATAGTGACAGACAGAACAAATTAATGGTCTTCTATTAGAAGATCATTATTTTAACCATGTGTATTTCATGTGTTTTATGAAATTGCATTGTCCCCTTTCAAATAAACTGATTAACTAACTAACTAGATGGCAGGAAGTACATACAGTAATTAATGTATCCACTTTTTGTGACATTTTTGTTTGTTGGTGTGCCGTGAGGTTTTTTAATTGTAAAATGTTCCCTGGCTCCATAAAGGTTGGAAATCACTGCTCCAGTTGTATTGTGTATTCTAATCAGTCAGGTCAAACCAACATCACAACATGACATAAATAATGGATGCTAACTTACTGTAATTAAATTTATTGTAATTACTTCACCCACACCGAAACTTTATAGCATGATTTGACAGAACGGCGTCATGTTTACGTACAACCGTTAGTGGTAGCACTAGCTTGCTAGGCTACATAACGTTTTTGTTGCCTGCTTGCGAAGCCGTATCGTATTAAAAGTACCTGAACATACCTCAAGCAAGCCTTAAACGAACATCCTCTCCTGTCCTGAGCACCGGTGACCACCAACACACGTTTTTCCCCATTTTGTCCTTATAATACAGTTGGCGCGATCCTCACTCTTGTTGTCGTCGCCACGGTAACGAGGTCGCATTTGACAAGATAAAGCCAAATGATCGTAAAAAAAAGGATGCGGTGGTATCGGAACGCAAGATTTTATTGCAGTAGTCTGACATAGTGCAATCGTGAATGGGCAAATTTGTCTTGTAGTCTGATCCGCCCATTACGTGTTGTCTGTCTCAGATGTGATGTACGTCCCACACCACCGACATGTTTTTTTATTAATAACTTTATTGGCCTGCAGTGGGTTTTCTCCGGGCACTCCGGTTTCCTCCCATCCATCCATTTTCTGAGCCGCTTCTCCTCACAAGGGTCGCAGGCGCGCTGGAGCCTATCCCAGCTATCATCGGGCAGGAGGCAGGGTACACCCTGAACCCACATCCCAAAAACATGCATGGTAGGTTAATTGACAACTCTAAATTGCCCGTAGGTGTGAATGTGAGTGCAGGTGGTTGTTTGTTTATATGTGCCCTGCGATTGGCTGGCAACCAGTTCAGGGTGTGCTCTGCCTCCTGCCCGATGATGGCTGGGATGGGCTCCAGCACGCCCGCGACCCTAGTGAGGAGAAGCGGCTCAGAAAATGGATGGATGAACTTTATTGGCCGTCAGATATTTACAGTACTACGTCAAAAGACAAGCGACAAGGCTAAAAATAAACTAGCTTTTGGATTCACATATATTGTGCACGATGGGTAGGAGAATAAATGTCTTTTGCAGAGCCGATTAATTACATCATTGATCGGATCGGCGAATTATGACATTAAAGGCGATCAGCATAAAATGCTAATTATCAGCCGATACCAATCAGTCCGATAAAATTGGTGTAAAGTCTAGTAGCAATCATGTACAGTATCCCTCAGTAACTCCTTAAATTATTATGGATGAATGAGGTGAGTTGTATTATTTGTTGCAGTGTTCCAGGTCGTTTGGAGCAGAATATTGAAAAAGATTGACCAAAAGTATGAGATCCTGCCCCAAGTGGAGGAGTTCAACTATCTGGAACGAGAGATCGAAAGGCGGATCGGTGCAGCGTCTGCAGTGATGTGGCCATTGTATCGGTCCGTTGTGGTGATGAAGGAGCTAAGCCGAAAGGCGAAGCTTTCAATTTACCGGTCGATCTACGTTTCTATCCTCACCTATGGTCACGAGCTGTGGGTCGTGACCGAAAGAACAAGATCCCGGATACAAGCGGCCGAAATGAGTTTCCTCCGCAGGGTGTCCGGGCTCTCCCTTAGAGATAGGGTGAGAAGCTCGGCCATCCAGGAAGAGCTCAAAGTAGAGCCGCTGCTCCTCTACATTGAGAGGAGCCAAATGAGGTGGCTGGGGCATCTGATTCAGATGTCTCCCGGACGCCTCCCTGGTGAGGTCTACCAGGCACGTCCCAGGACACGGTGGAGAGACTACGTCTCTCGGCTGGCCTGTGAACACCTTGGGATCCCCCCGGAAGAGCTGGATGAAGTGGCTGGGGAGAGGGACGTCTGGTCGTCCCTGCTAAAGCTACTGCCCCCGCGACCCGACCTCGGATAAGCGGTAGAAAATGGATGGATGGATGGATGGATGACCAAAAGTAATGCGGACTTTGGGAACAAAGGGGTAAAAATAACTGCTTGAACTGAAGCATTTGGGTTGTAGTATGCATGATGAGCAACACATCCTGTTTTTTGGGGGCGAGACTACAACAACTTTGCAAGCAATCCACAAAGGTTCATTTCGAAGATGTAATGTAATGGGTATAAAAGTATATTCTAAATGTGTGACTTCACTGTGAAGGGAAATGACAAATTGATGTTTGGTGGTGGGCTCTTTAGGATCACATCTTATTATAATTAGTTAGTCCTCCTGGATGACTTTCCTCTTGGACATGTATGGTTTAAAAAAGGTTTGATTTATTCATGTCATGTTCCCACCCGTGTTCCACTTATTGCGAAATAAGATCCTCCATGATTCCTAGCAGTCGTCCAGATTTTGTCATTCTGTGTGAAATGAGCCTGCAGACAGAACACCACCTGTCACTGCTCCACACAGCCTGCTTTCAGCAAAAACAAAGTAAAAATGGTGTCACGGCATTAACGCGGGCGACTGATGCAAAACCACGATCTTGTTTGTGCAGTGTTGTAATATCGCTTTCTTTTGAATTGTTATGAAAGGAGAAACAATTGAGTTGTCCTTCGCAAATGGCACAAAGCGGGATGAAGAAACTAGCGAGGGCTTTTCTCTCTCTCTTCGAAGACAGAGGAACCATCGAATATCATGAATAAATGAATGAATTAAAATTCATCTAATCATACTTCAGGAATCCCCATCCTTGTCTGCTCACTCACAAGACTGCCAAGGAACCTCTGACTGCATTTGTGTTTACAAACAAACATACAATCTTGGAGCACACAAATAAGGCGAGTGTGCTGCTGGATTCACTATAGCAACAGCACGTCTAACCATTTGCAATATGCCTCTTTGTCCACGCTTCTTCATTAGGATTCCTGAATCATCAAGTAAAAACAATTCTCTGTCCGTCATTTGGCAGGGCTGTGAATGATTGTTTGCGTACAATATGATGACGATGAAAATAAGGGCCTTTCATATTGGAACGAAATGGATTTTATTTTTGCTTCTGGTTCCAAAGCAGTAATATATTTGACCAGTGAGTTGGTACAAAGTCTACCAGAAGTGCTTTGCATTCTTGAATTATACATTTTCCTTTAGCCAGCATATCTTATTTACACATAGCACTTAAATGTATCTTACAGCCCGGTGCATTAGCATATACATGAACCGACACGCAGAACATGAAACAAATTATTTGCTAGCAGGGAGGTCACAACTGAGATTGCAGATTGCGATTTTATGCAAATAACACATTATCTCTCACACATATATTTCATTGGCTTCAGTCTGATTAATGATAAAATGATGGGTTACACATGGTCTGAACTGCAAAAACGTATACTTCATACTGCGCGAGGCCTGAGCCAAGCAACTCATTATGGCTACTTAGTGTCAGAGCAGAGATTTCCCAAAACTTTGATTTGAGTAAGGACAGCCAACCTAGTATACTTCCTTCTCAAAGCAAGCTGTTTGAAAATGAGTCTGGAGACCACTACATGCTCTAATTGATATGACCTTTAATTGCTTATTCAGGGCGGAGGAAAGAAGAGGAAGACATCAAGCCAGTCCACTGTGGCTCAGGCTAAAGAGGCGCTGTGTAGATTGTCCAACACACACCCGGGCCCCGTGGACATAATTAAACCTGAATAACAAACACTTACACAAGTGGCCCACTCCCTTCAACGCAATTCTCAAAACATTCAAGACATGGGCTAACTGCTCTCTTAGTTGCTTCCTTAATCAGGGCATATTCATTCCTGTTTTGGGAATTTAATTGGAACCTGGTCACAAATGAGGTGCTATTATCCAAAACAAACTTTGGTTAGTTCTAACTAAACTCAGGATTTGCACTTTATCTAAACTATATGGAAGCATTCTGGTTAACTATAATAATGACTAGGTATATGAGAAAATATTAGGAACCGGGGATGATTTCTGCAAAACAAATAAAAAATGAAGAAGAAAAAAAGATAACTATGAATTGGAGGACTAATAACTCATCGACAATAACACAGTGTCGACAGAAACTGGAACAGGTCCACATCATGGAACAAATGACCGCAAGGCTCCAAATGAAGGTGGATATCTTTGCCCAAAGATGGAAGGATTTTGTGTCATATTTGGTAATTGAAATGGGTTACCATAAAAGAAAGATATGGGTTCTGAAATAATTATCTCTGATGTTTGTTCTTTTATTTAGGTTGTATGTACTTGTGTATTTGGGGAATGTTTTTATTTGCAAAAATGGAAAAATAAACAGTTAAAAAAACATCCATCCATCCATTTTCTTTACTGCTTATCCTCACTAGGGTCGCGGGGTGCTGGAGCCTATCCCAGCTATCTTCGGGCAGGGGGTCAGCCAGCCAATCACAGGGCACATAGAAACAAACAACCATTCGCGCTCACATTCACACCTAAGGGCAATTCAGAGTTTCTAATCAACCTACCATGCATGTTTTTGGGATGTGGGAGGAAACCGGAGTGCCCGGAGAAAGCCCACGCAGGCATGGGGAGAACATGCAAACTCCACATAGGCGGGACCGGGATATGAACCCCGGTCCTCAGAACTGTGAGGCAGATGTGTTAACCAGTCGGTCACCAATCCGCCCTTTCTTACTCTTACTCAAGTAAATATTTGGATGACTACTTGGTGGTACAACAAAGTGTTAAACATGCCCCTGTCGTAGATTTTCTGGAAAGTATTGCAGGCATAAAATTTAAAATGAGTGAATATTTGTAAAAAAAAAAAAAAAAAACATAAAAATACAAAATTAAGTTTATCAGTTTGAACACTGCATATCGAGTGTATACAACTAAATCTAGTTTTAAAAGCATTTGCAAATCCATCAATCCATTTTCTGAGCCGCTTCTCCTCACGAGGGTCGCGGGCGTGCTGGAGCCTATCCCAGCTATCATCGGGCAGGAGGCGGGGTACACCCTGAACTGGTTGCCAGCCAATCACAGGGCACATACAAACAAACAACCATTCGCACTCACATTCACACCTACGGGTAATTTAGAGTCTCCAATTCATGCATGTTTTGGGGATGTGGGAGGAAACCGGAGTGCCCGGAGAAAACCCACGCAGGTACGGGGAGAACATGCAAACTCCACACAGGCGGGGCCGGGGATTGAAACCAGGTCCTCAGAACTGTGAGGCAGATATGCTAACCAGTTGTTCACCGGTGCCAGGTTAAAAAAACAACAAACAAACAAACAAAAAAACAGATAAATAAGTTGTTTTCTGTGTGTTAGTAACAGGTGTCATAAAGAAATGAAATGCGTTCCAAAAGGACTGATTCACAAGGAAGGTTCCTGCAACCAGATGGAACACCCTCCATGCACCCACAGCAGGTGAATTAACATTCCAAATTCTCCGCAGGCACAACAGATGTAGAAACTCTAAATAGCACATCTGCATTGTGCTCGCTACCATTTACATAAAGCCGATCTGCATTTTGCACATCAGCAGTCTACAGGGAACTGCCCACATTCAGCGTGCACAGAGAGCCAAAGCTAAAAGCAACTAGACCTTTGCATGGAATTAGATGTCATTAATTAGTTTACAATAAAGCCCGCAAGCCTTTCCTTTGAGTGAGTGCTCAGCTTTAGGTTGCAGGGCTTCAAGGTGTCCATCTGGGCTGCAGCGGCAGTGCGTTTAGCTTCTATGTATGCAAACCAGCGAACTGCTGGTCACCACATGATCCCACTGTTGGGGTTTTCCTCTGCCCTTTCCAGACCTCCATCATCTCCACCTGCCTACACCCCAGAGAGCTCCAACTAGAAGAGCTGTGCAGGCAGGTGCTGGACGTCTAGACAAGGGGCTCATTAGCTTTCCAGAGGCTCACCAACTAGTGATTGCAGGGACCTAAGCTGCCTTGCCTGCAGGGAGGGGGCAGGTCCTGATTGAGAGCGTGCTTTATTACAGGGGCTTAGGTAGGGGGGGCTTCAGGATTAACACATAAGTCTTCCACCTTCACGAGTGCAAAGAGGACTTTTAGTGCTGTGTGCAGCTGCAAACTGCTTCCCTCTCTTTGCATTGATAGACTGACCAGAGGCTTAACACAAATGTCTTGGAGTTCTGGATGGATTTGTGTTGCTTACATCAGTCAACTGAAATCCGCAAAGGGCTCCAGAAGTTTTTAAAATGTTAATTCAAGTAAATTACTTTTAATAACTTTGACTTTCCGACGAGGGCCTGCATGCTTGTGTGAGTCTTAACATTTTCAGGCAGAGGTTAGCAAAAGATCTCACAGCGGCTTGTAATTGGTTCAGTTTTATTTTGTTATTTCACAGTGGGGGAGCAGCAGCCAGAGAGTGGCAGCCTGTGCCCTTTCCGCTTACAGGTCTCCTTAATGTGGGCAGACCTGAAGCCAAGCTGCCCTTCAAACTGATGCCTGAGAGGCTGTTGGTGAGCAGCATTGCTACTGGGTGAACATACTGCTAAATTGACAGCCCAATCGGACGCGGTACCTTGTTCGACAACAGATGATTTTTTTTAAAAGTGTATGTTTTGATGATGGCTTTATTTATTAACAAAACTAATTTGATCGTTAATAGGAGTTGAATGACTTTTTTTGTAGTCAACCTTACGGTGAGATTGTAAAGTAAATTATTTGATGACGTCACTGATATTTGTTTTCAGTTATCAACTCGCTGTGAAGCCTCCAAACACAAGCCTGCTTGCTCACGCCACGCCATTCTCGGTTGCACAGCCCTCATCCCCCGACTTGTTCATCCAATCACATCCAAACACTCGCTCATCCAATCACATTCAGACACTCGCTCATCCAATCACATTCAGACACTCGCTCATCCAGTCACATTCAGATACCTTCATGGCTTCTCAGACGGTTGAAACTTGCAAAACACTACCACCGATTCACGTAACACAACTGCAGGTTCACAACTAGCTATAGTATATAATAATTCCATCCATCCATTTTCTGAGCCGCTTCTCCTCATTAGGGTCGCGGGCGTGCTGGAGCCTATCCCAGCTGTCATCGGGCAGGAGGCGGTGTTCATTTTTACAATAAAGAAGTTATTGATCGACCACGACAGAACATTGTCTGTCTTTTCACTGTTACAGGAGGGCGTTAGGGGAATTTGCTGAGGGCTGACGTGAGGATTTAAGGCTGCTTGTCAGATAGCGTTAGCAGATCCCTGTTCAGATGGGCATGCAAAGCACTTTTGCTTTCGTTTTATTTGAGGATAGACTTGCATATTTTGTTTGACCGTGCTACCAGTCTCTTTTTGGTATAATATTTACATGATCGAGGCAACACTGCTGGTTTGCTGTACGAGCCTACCACCTCTTGATTTCAGCAAGGCGTCCACGTTGTTGCCAGAACATACAACAACAGATTGGTGATTAATCGACCTAATCTCGATTATCAACACAAGCTTGTATCTCTCTATACATTAGTAATAGGACTGAAAGTCGAAACAATAGTGGAATAAGCAACTTTCTAAGCTCAGCCTTTTTTTTTTAATTAGAATGCCTGGGGGCCAAGTGATTCACTGAAATCTGTTCTGCGTAAGGGGAAGAACACCCAAAATAGCAGCCTCTGATTGTCAGACAATTGTCTCTGGGGTGGGGTCCATGTGCAGCTGCGCTCCGAGCGTGTCTGTCCATCATCTAACTGATTGCCACAAGGCTGCCAACATATCAGGTGCATCATCTCATCATTCCCTCAAAGAAACATGAGGTCAAACACTGCATATAGAAGGTCTGCTGTGCTACTGTGTACAACAGATCGGAATGTATTCAATTGTTGATTAGCCTGACACTACAGTGGTGGAGTTGAACTCCCAGATTGCACAGCTGCAGATAGGACAGCACACCAACAGCACTGCTCTAGGATGGAAGAGTTGAGAGAGGAAAGGGAAGGCAGAGCAGCCATCCAAATGCCGGAGTTCATCCCTGCTGTAAAAAACTCCATGTTCGTGAGCTATTGCTTGCTAACCAATACCTTAATCATTGCAAACAGCTCACATGCACAACCATGACCTGATGTAGTTAAAAATAAATTTTTGATTTCCATATTTAAATTAATTATATATTTTCATTGATGGCAGTTGGATTGCAATTTGTGTTTGTGTTGGAATTGCATGTTACAGTCAAAACTGTCCACCACCTTCTCCGACAGTTGAAATTATGGTCAGTCATGTTTTTATTTTATCGACTAAAAGTCAACATTTGTTGGCTGACAAAGCCTCTGGTTCACAGTATCTGTTCGTAGTTACAGCGCTCTGTGAAGTATGGACAAGTCTCCTATTTATGTTCCCCCCGGCTTGTGATGATATGCAGCAAGGTACCTACATATTTCCACAAAGCCACAATTGATATTTCACATTAACATCAGTATAATTCAAGAATTTGACTTACACAGAACACCAAAATAATATTGCAGTAGCACTATACAGCAAATGATGCTGGAGTCAACAGAATGTAATTTGTAATAGTGCCAATGTACAAGTGCATGAAGCATCTCCAAATATTAATTAGCTTTGCTATGTATCTGATCACTGACACGCCTGAAGTGAGGGCGATAAAGAGGGCCTGCTATTTATCTGCTCACTCTCCCCATTGACAAAAAGGTGCAGATAAAGCCGGTATCATGTGCTTCATGCACAGGGAATCATGTCCAAAGTATTTCCTCTCTCTTCTGAAGTCAATAGGCCTGTAACGTGAGCGCGGCGCTGAGCCATCCCTCGGCAGGTTGACTGAGCGGGCTAATGAAAACAGAGCCATGGACGGCGGATGAGATGAAACAGAGAGTTCTGTGTGCTTGAATTAGCGCCACAGGAACAGCGTCAAGGTCATTGTCAAGAGAAAAGAAGGAGAAATTATGTGACTGAGAAATAGACAGGCTGCAGCGATGGGTGGAGAAAGCTTAGAATGATTTTATTTTTGTCCCAGAGGCTAATATGTGGAACCATTTTAGCCAGTATAATAAGATTCTGGGCACTAAATCATTATTTAATTCCATAGTTAAAATACCATTTAAGTGCAGAGGATTACATGGACTCTGCGGAGATAAAACAAGGCAGCAAAAGAATAAAAAGCAGGCTCAGTATCCCAGCAGGCAAACAAACAAATGGGCTTTGTTTCACTTTTATGACCATTACTTTATCAATAACAAATCAGACTTTTTGATAGCTCAGCACTCAAAGTAATAGGCAACAGAGCAGTCCACGGAGCATGCTGAGAGTGGGCAAGTAAAATGGGCTGTGGCTGCGGAGCCGTGCAACGGGAGGGGAAATAGGACGAGGCCTGTCATCGGGACGTCAGAAAGTGGACGGCTCAAGAAATGCTCAGTGTGGACGTACAATCAGGCGTGACGTTACAGCGAACCTATTATCTCCCGCTTTGTCACTTTGGCTTTTCAGTAATAAACTTTGGAACCAGATTCAACTTCCGATTCCCTTTGACCATCACAAAAGAAGTAGCTCTGACCTTTGCTCAATGCGAACCAAGACTTTTGATTTGGTCCCCCCCCCGCCACCCCAGCTTTGCTGTTCATCAAGCACCTCAGCTGAACACAACAATACAATATATAATGTGGATAAAGACTTTTCCAGAAGAAAAGAGTCATTGTACTCTTCAAAGACATACATATTTACGGTGAAGTGCATCGAGGTGACAATTCCGACTCGAGCTCGTCATTAAAATTCCATCAGTGATATGACACCAGGAGGCGGCGGGAGGAATGACTTCGATATAAGGACAGAATGCGTTGCATCACAAGACAGAGCAACATGGACTCAATCCTAGTTTTTCATCTTTTACCTAGATGAAACAACAAGGAGAAGAACGTGCCTGTGAATGTTCTCATTAATCTAGATCATTTCATTCTCATTCTTGTTGCATGAACTGATGAAGCTTGCTCAGATGAGAGGTGAAATGTCTTCTAAGACAAACAGAACAGTCCAGTTGCGATTCATTCAATGCCCTGGGAACAAGGACAAGAACAAGAACAAGTTAAATACTCACGATTGTCATACCCCCACTATTAGAAACAGACTAACAATTTAAAAAAAATTCCCAATCCACAGTATGTATCATTTGATGCAACTGTGAGTATGAGTTTACTAATGTAAGCCAATCTAGGAGTTGTAACTGTTTGTTTCAGAGGCTGTTTGTTGTGCCCTCACATCCTTTCTTCAATATTTCACTCAATAAGGGTCTACTAGACAGGGAGCTGCATGATCAGTATTAAACTCATTGGGCAAAATTAAAGAAAGGATGTTACTGAGATCAAACCAGAGGACCCCTGGGCTTCTTGCATCAGTCAACACCAAAGCGGGAAATGCAGTACAAATAAGCATTGACATTGCAGCTGTGGCAGAACCTTCACACACTAGGAAGCTGCTAAGCAGCTGCTACGGAGGTTGACTGGGAAATACTGTAGGGTTGGTTAGTCTGAAATATACTGCATACAGCAATTATGTGACAGTGTGTGTGCTTGTATGCATCTGCAGATCAATGCTTATGCATAAATGAATGGACCAGGTCTCATTGAAAATGGAAACTAAAGATTTCTCTAAACCTGTAACAAGCTTTAAGTAGCGCTAATACCTTTCACCATGCAACATTTGGTAGAGCACTGCATGTACAGAATGAAGTTTGAAGTAGTAGAATTGGAAGTGTAAGTTGACAACAAACAAACATATTTACTGAGTGACAGAAAAGAAATTGAAGAAATGCAGAGTTAAAAGGAGATTTGTGTGGCTCCAAGTCAGTTCTTGGATCATTCAGAAAAGTTGCATTGCTTAATGATAGCGCATTTGGCAGACACAATCCTGGTTCCACCTGGATAGTAGATCAGCTTCACACAATCAAGTTTGCGACCATTTTCGCACATGCAAACCCTTTAGTAAATCAGGCCCTTAAGTTGTAAGGTAGCTCTTTCAGGTAAACCATGTGTCCCTTTGGACTATGCAAAGTCATAACCACACTCAATAAAATTATTTTTGTGTTTCTCTGCTGGTGTGGCCAATTAGTGTGAAATTTAATGACAGAACACCAGAGGAACTAGGCCAGTCCTTGTGTAACTATCGATTTAAGTTTACGTGCCGGCTAGGCTTTATGATAGGAGGAGAGAACGCAGCGGCTAATTAATAGTGACATCATCTGATGCTATCAAAGTAGCAGAGAGTATTTGATCCCACTATGGACTTTGTGTGCTGTGCGTCGCACTATAATTGTAAATCTGAAGCATGGTTTCACAATTCGTGTGGAAGCCACCCTTGTTTTTCCCACTGTCACAGCCTCCGCTGGACCCAAACCATCCCGGATTTTCAGTTTTATTTTGACAAACTGGCCACTAATCCACCAGACAACAGGTTTAGATGACAGCTCATAAAATGCTAAGCAAAGGGAAACGGTTGAGATTTTTTTTTTTTTTACTATTATTTGCAATAGAGATTCGATAATCAAAATGATGAGAGGATAAATATGAAAAAGTACCTCTAATTAAATATGTGTGGCCACATGCCTGTCCGTAGTCTGAATGACAAACCAATTTTTTATTTGATAGTTTAGAATTCCAGAGGACAAAAGCGAGAGAGAATTTTTCATTGGACTCTGGACTCTTGGAAAGGACACAGCAGATGATGAATTAGTAACAGAGTCATGTTCTGCACCGCATCTCGAAAGAAATTCTAACCAACATCTTTCCTTTTTCAACCTCTCTTTGGGATTTCTTCTAACCAAATGCTCTAGGAAGTCTTCTGCGCAGTGCTTTGGCCAGAAAAGACACATAGTATTTGTCAAAAGCTCAGGAGAGCAGCAAAGAAAGAAGGGAGAGCAATTTAAGTGGTGTCTTTGATAAAGCACTGTTTTTGAAGCACAGCACATTTAGTTTCAATAGGGCAAGAGGAAATAAAGGATGGGGACGTGGGTCTCGAAATGGTGCTCCACATCAATACACAACGCAGATACCTGGATGTCTCCCACACAGAGGCAAAACTCCAAAAGCAGCACTCTTCCCTTTAAACTTGCACTCTTTGATGGGCTTCCCCTTGAATGTTAAGACGCTTAGTCCCTGCACCATGGAGAGTTCAAGCACCCAGCAACCTCCACCCCGCTCACCCACCGCAGTATCCACACGATTTGCTGCCTCTTAGAAAACTTTGGGAGGATGACGACATAACTTCTCCTCAGCGCCAGATTGTGATCTTAATTTTTACTGCAAGATGGAACGTGCACGGATATGCTGTTGTGATTCGCTAAATGAGTGGGTCAAAGGTTTGCTAGCGCCATTTAGCACCAAATTATCACTTTTCTGCCTGCTTCCGTTCCTCTTCACTAGTTTTTTCATCTCGATATATCAACGGCAGAGACAACACCATGTTTTTTTTTTCATGATTTAGTTGGTGAAGGCCAATTAATGAAGCAGTGGTAACAGCAATAGTCAATGGCTAAATGAGACCCAAGGTACTTGCACAATGCAACACGAGCCTTTACTGATGGATTCAATCCCTCCACCTTCCTGCATTTTGTTAAATCTATTCTAATTACTCCTGAGACCTTGCTTTTCATTCATACTGATGCACTTACTGTACAGGATCTTCAGAGGTTCATGCCTTTCATTACACCGACTTCACTGAAGTGAGCTACGATAGAACAGCTGTTGTAATATGGCAGTGTGTTTGGGGTCTAAGTAATGCTTTCCGGTGTACTATAGTACAGTGGTGTCTTGAGATATGAGTTGAATTCATTCCGTGACCACGCTTGTAACTGAAATCACTCGTATCTCAAATCATATAACGAAATAGACTTTAGAAGAATTAAACAGTTTTTGTCACACTTTGTTCAATTGAATGGCCATTGTGCTTCTGGTGTGTCCTCCTCGGCCACCTGGGGAGAGTATAAGAAAGACGGATACACTGTACATGGGCATCTGTACAATATAGAAGACTCTGCTCCTTTCAGCTGCTCAAAGAGGATATGAAAACCTTTTCTGAGGAATTGTTCGCTATTTGCCAAAGTGCTGTGCTCATTGTGAAGTGAGTTGAATTGAGTTATTTTATTGAGAATACATTTTAAGATTCTTTGATTTGTTTTTAAATCTCTAAATGGTCTTACTCCGCCTTACCTCACTGAGCTACTCCATCCCTACGCCCCTGTCCACTGCCTCAGGTCAGCTAATCAGCTGCTTCTTGAGGTTACCGAGGTCTAGGCAGAAGCTCAGAGGGGATAGGGCCAATTCCGTTGCTGGACCTCTCTCTGCACATTAGAGAAGCCTGTCCATTTTTGAAACCCATCTTAAAACCCATTTTCAATCTTTGTCTTTCAACTCAGCTTAAGATTCGGCATCTGTTTTAGTGTTTTTAGTGTTTTCTATGTTTTGTTTTAATTGTTTTTATTAATTTTTTAAAATGTGATTCTTATTTGTGTAGAGCATTCTGTTTTCAGCTGTGGTTGTAATTAAAGGGCTTCATAAATAAAGTTGAGTTGAGTTCACTGCCACCATGCAGCGCTCATATTTTATCTTGGCGCTTGCAAGTCAAAGTGAAAACAAATCGGCCAAATGATAGCTCCTATCTTGAAAAACTTGTCAGTCAGGTCACTTGTATCTAAAGGCACCACTGTATTCTATTTCAACTGAAACTCCAGGAAAACTCATCAAAGACAAGCACAAATGCTGATTGACAATCATGTGAGCTGTTTCGTAATTGTACTTTATATACTGGTCTAAACATTAGTAAAAATTCATGCAATTGTGAGAATGTTTTTCTCATGTCTCACAAATTCACAAAATATGTGTTCAACAGCCAAGTAGACCTTCTTTGGAATTAACAACGTCGTCTAAACTCTGATACGCAATGAGCACAGCGGAATGGTTTTACCGTTCTCAGCCAACTGGAGGTGGGCAACAGTTCAGGCTCTCTGTTCCCATGAGAACAGAAAGTGTGAACACAGCTATGGCTCCAGCATTGCTGAGTGGCAATAAGAGCTCAGAGGGAGGGGTTGAAGGATGCAAGGACCCACCCCACTCTACCCTTTAGATTCTCTTCAATGTGGGGGGGGACACTTTTGCTTGTCTCGTTGTCATAGCAGTCAGTGTAATGTGCGTCAGGATCTCTAAATTTCTTTTATTGCTGCATTTTAGCGCAGCTTGGAATCTCGCTGTGCAGTTATACGTTGTGAGCGCTTAGCAGTGTCCCCAAAATTGGCTAAAAAAATGGCTAGACAGCAAGAGCACAAACACTACGCGGACACAGCGCAGATCTGGATCCATTCAGACCACCACTTTGCGTAGGGCTAATTGTGTTGTTTCATTTGGGGAGAATGTCACTATAAACTGTGGGGGTATAACAGCGTACTCTCTAATGAATGTTCAATTAAAAAGAGAGCACCCACAAGGCAAACTGGGCTCATAAAACTTAAAACCAGCTGAATGCCTTCCAATCGACACAATCGTTTCCGGAATTACCACTGAAAGTCTTAAATCAACGATCAATGTTTGCAGAAAAAAAACAAAAATAACGACTGAATGTTGTCTTCCTCCTCGTTCTGACCATGACCACATTATTTCCTAAGCTTTAACATGCAGTTTAAAGTTGAGGATGCACCAAGTCAACATAAAACAACTCGCTACAGCTAAAGCTTCAAGTTGCCTAATTTACAATCCACAATGAAGACATCCAAGAGTCAACTAGAATCCATTGTGCTGTGAGAATAGCACTTCTAATAGGTTGCATAAGAATGATTATATTGTATTCAATGAAACCTGATGTGTTTAACTCATTCACCACCGTTTTGCAAGCAGAGTAGCATAGATTATCTTCTTTCACCAGAAAAATTTAGTTTCTAGGTTGTTCCCTTGTTTAGTCAACTGAGAAAACAAGCTTTTTGTGAAAAAAAGTAGTGAATTTGATGGTAATATTTTTGGCTTTGTGTCAAACTATAAAACAAAAAAAATAAGACTGACAAAGGGCTTTTCATGACAAAAAAGGTATTTACAGATATACAACTCAGAAACGCACCTTGTGTGACGCTGATTCGCACACTTACTCGAGTTGAACGTCAGTGGCTTTTTTACAAGGCGTTCATCATTCACTTCATAAACTGTCTTATTTTCCTACCAGTCCAAATACTTTGTTTATATCATACTTAGACATAGTCTGTTCGAGTGTGAGGTGCCGAAACTTCATTGATGTGACACGCCGAGATTCACAGCCTAATCTTTATGTTCTACTCTAAAGATGACCTCAAATCCAAAGCAATGCAACGATGCCATCTACAGCGATCTGACATTATAAACAAATGGAGAAAACAGTGGTTAACTTTCCCAGGAGTGGCCAGATTACAAAAATTACCCCAAGAGTCCCAAGACTTTGGGGAGAAAGAAAGCTGAACATTTTGGAAGGTGTGTGTCTCGTTACATCTGGCTTACATGTAACACAGTATTTCAGGAAAAAGAACGTCATACCAACAACATAGTCTGGGGGTGCTTACTACTTCAGGACCTGGACAACATGCTGTGATTGATGGAACCATGAATTATGCTCTTTACCAGAAAACCGTTCAGGAGAATTTTCAGCCACCAGTTTGTGACCTCAAGCTGAAGTGCACTTGGGTTCTGCAGCAGAATAACGATCCAAAACACATCAGCAAGTCAACTTCTGAATGGCTTAAGAAAACAAAAAGAAGGTTTTGGAGTGGCCTAATCAAAGCCCAGACTTGAATCCAATTGAAATGCAGTGGCATGACCTTTGAAATGTTGTTCATGCCTGAAAACCATCCAGTGTTGCTGGATTAAAATAAATCTGCAAGGAAGAGTGGCCCAAAATATTTACACATAAATGTGAACGACTCATTGCCAGTTACAGAAAACGCTTAATTTCAGTTGTTGCTGCTGAGGGTGGGCCAACTAGTTATTAGGTTTAGGGGGCAATTACTTTTTCACACAGGGCCAGGTAGCTTTGAATAGTACCCCCCCCCCCCCCCCCCACACACATTAAATAAAATCACCCTTTAAAAACTGCATTTTATGTTTACTAAGGTTATTGACTGACATTTAAGTGGGAAAACAAAACAAAAAATTAAGAAGGGGGCAAATACCTTTTCGTGGCACTGCACGTCGGTCGCAGTAAATTGTTGGATTCGAGTCGAGAAATATAAATATCCACAGCAGGGAATGAGTTAATACATAGATTTTGTTGCTACAATTTTCAGTTCATTTAATTTTTGTGTATTGGAATGATAAGCTACAATGACATCATTTTGTGTGCCCTTTTGATTGACAGTTTTGCTTCAAGTTCTCTTCTACTAAGTGTGGTTCATATGGCAAAGACCCACATGGTCTCAAAGAGAAGGCTAACCTTGACCTGAGGACATGCATGTGACAGGCTTTCATCTTTTTTTTTTATGGCAACTACAGAGGAGACACACTGTAAAATGATCATATACTGTACCGATGACATCTTCTTGCAAAGTTAGGTAACTGAGTGAGTAGAGAAGCAGCCAGGTTCTGTGGACATTTTCATCACCTCTGACAAACATGCGGCTGTGCGTAATTATCAAATGTTTACTCTCCTGCCCAGCACGCCAATCTTACAGAGCCCCCAAAAATCTGACACACTGTGGCCCCACGCTATTAACTTGAGTCAACAGTGCAATGATCTGTGCCTGGCGTTGCTGTCTGGTGATGGGTGAGGAACTGCAAGCCCACCCCCGCTGCTTCACATGCCCCGCTTGCCTGCTGGAGTTAATTTAGCCATGTGATAAGCGGGTGGACGAGGAGAGGAGAGGCCCTCAGATCGAGCTGCACTGTCAGACCTGGCGGGCTGAGTGACAATGCTAATAGCCTGGTCCCATTAACTTCCCCACACGACTCACCTTTATCTAGCACCTGAAAGACTGTTTGTTTGCTTGTTGGATGTTAATATTTGCTTCCAAACATGACAAATACATTTCTGCATTTTAAGAAGTGGTGACTTGGATTGGAGATTGTGCTCCTCACAACTCCAGTCTGTGATAAGGGGGTAATGGTGTTTGACTCAACTGAAACATTTAAGTAAAAACATCTTGTTTCTCCTACTTTTCTCCTTTTTTTTACCTTTAAACGAACAGTGTCTTGTCTCCCATTATTCCACCAAGCTGTTGGCTTATCACTATACAACACAGTTCAGCCTGATAAAACATAATGTAAAGCTGTGTTACATCAGTGTATTAAGGCTATTTATTCTTATCTTGGGACCACATTGCTGTTATAAAGAAATGTTGTTTGTGTGTGGACAAGCCCTGTAGTGGGAGCTCAGTGCTCTGGTGTGAGGCAAAAGACTGAGAGATATTGCTTTAATTGGAGAGCTACTGATCCTGCAAGGCATTTGGGTGCCAGACGTTGGCGTCAATGCTTCTCCCTGTATTCTGCTGAGCAATCACAAAAATGATATTGGGGGACAGCAGGTGATCTATAAAAGCTGTGTTAAAGCCTTGTTAATTATTCCTTCAGAAGTCTAATGAACAATGTGGAGAAAACGTGGCACGGGGCAAATCTGTCCAAGAGAGAGGAGCAGCTGAGATGCAGAGTCGTTAGCCAATCTCCTCGGTCAACATGAGTCTATTATTATTAAATTCACACGCACGCCCGTGTGCACTGATCATGTCTATGGATGCTACAATATTTACTAGTGTACTGCATGTAGTATTACATCATATACAAATAAAACATTTCTCTCAGGCATAATAAAGCCAACAATTCAATATTTTGGTGTCAAAGATGAATCTGCATAGATCTCCAACGTGATTTAGTGTCTGGTGTCTGAATGCATAATGTGTACTGTACATCTCTGATGTACACTGAGATCTTTGAATGGTTGAATTGTGTTTCGGTATAGTTTATCACACTTCCCTGTGTGGATCACACATCATATTCTGTC
The DNA here is from genome assembly GCF_024500275.1 of Phycodurus eques. Classification (NCBI taxonomy): domain Eukaryota; kingdom Metazoa; phylum Chordata; class Actinopteri; order Syngnathiformes; family Syngnathidae; genus Phycodurus; species Phycodurus eques. Next base: position 7,486,300 of record NC_084525.1, on the reverse strand, counting down.
TTTGGCTGGAGAGGGCTTAATACACGGCACGCCTGCCAACTCTTTGGCTCCGCAAGAGGAATGATAAGAAAGCGATTAGCTCAGCTACCCATCCATGACCTTGATATTATGATGAAGATAGATAAGACCTTTCTTCCTCCACCTGCCCAAAGCCTGTGAGGCCGTTTAAACAGCAGGCTAGCCAATCGCCATCCATTCAAAAGCAAATTTCTTCTACTGAGGCTCAATTTCTCAGTCGTTTCTTTTAATATCCTGAGTCAATTAATGATGTCATAATGGTAACAGACTGAAACAAATGTCTGCTATACACCAGATCCTCCAGCTAGGTGATGATGGTGTCTTTGTGGGTTTAAGGTGTGTCGTCGTATGATTAAATTTTTATCGCTGGGTTTACATTCCAGACAACCCACGCAATAGATGAAATCCACAAAGTAGCGACTATTTATTGTATTACTGATATATAGTTTCAAGTTTCATGCATACATTGCACTACCAACATTCAGTATATATATGTGAGGAGCTGGTATTATTTTTGTCCACTTGGGGTCGCCATCCACGCATTCTTCACTATTGTAATTGTGACGTTCAATGTATACCTGCCTTTTAAAGGTGGGCCCGGCCTGTTGAGTGACGTGGAAGTCAGCAAATGAGACGTACAAAGGGCTGGCTATTTACAAGCTTTAGCTTTAGCCAATGTTTGTGCAGGTTTGCAAGAATATACGTGTGTGTACTGTATTTTGTTAGAGATTGTTCAATAAAGCGATTGAAACAGCACTAGTGGCTGTTTCCATCCTCCCTCTATCCAAACCACCTGTTATGGATTACAATTCATTTTAAGTAGCAGTGGTCAGCTCTATTCAACTAGCTAACAATGTTTACATTGCAGGAGATGTGAGATTGAGTAACTTAAGCTAGTTGGACAATGGACTTTAGCTTATTTTATTAAGTGTGAAATGACCCCAACTTTGGACAATCTCTGCCTTTGAAACACTCCTTTCTGACTCGCGCGTGCTAATGAGTCAGCAGTAAAAGTCTGTGTAGAAAAATAATCACTGCAAAGTCCTGCGATATAGCGAATAACCTGCGATATAAGTACAATTAACAATCGGTGCTGGACTAACCCTACAAAAAGTGTCCCTCACGATATAGCGTAAGTGAAATGCATCTTTTAACATTACACAAGACTCACTTTAAATCGTTCAAATACAACATAGTGACTACCACATGACCCACTGTTTATAAAATGTTTTCGCAAATTAGCCTCGGTGTGGCATGGAGATTGTTCTTTTCCTGCTAACAATATCATGAAACTCGAGCAGTATGCGTTACTAAAGGCACATTAACTGAACTCAAAGAAAGACCTTAAAGCAACTGTTGGAAATAATGAGCAATGCAGAAGGGATCCACACTTCATCCTGACCTAACAAAGAGATTAAAAATGTGTGTGGAGCTGGAGCACCCTGCAATCGCTGACTGCACTAAAAGATGCTGGTTAGGTTGCTATGTACCCTCGGGAAGTTCAAAACTTTCTATTTTCTTCTTCAAGCACATACGAACTACTAGGAGGACATAGTTGTGTTGTATGAAATTAATGTTACAGCAGCACTGCCTCTTCATATCTCTGACAGACCTGACCCATGATGTGGGTATGCATCAGCTTGGAAAGACAAATGCCTCAGAAAATTCTCTCCCTCTGGTATTTCTATCGTACTGTACCTGTAATAGAACTATGCCCATATTATTGTGCGAGTCTATGATTATAGAATCAAATGTCTTTCAAGCATGTTAAATTATAACATGGTTTCAATGTGACTTGACTCAGCCAATAGTCAATGAATACATTTGAAGAAGAAGAAAAAATACATTCTATATAGCCTACTTCAAAAAGGCTGTGCTTAACGCCTTACCAGACCTGATTATTTAAGTCCCTGGATTTGGCTGATAATGCTAGAAATGCCCTATGACCATTAAATGAACTTCACTTATTTTTAGAATGACTAGTGATTCATAGGCTCTAATACACTATGGGCCAGAGGAGGAGGAGAAATGTAGGACAAGAAATGGGAGTGAGTGAGAGGTTCTCAAAAGGGAGGCTTTGCAAAGCTTTTTGGTGAGTTGTTAAAAGAAGGACGACTGAGAATGCACACTGACACAAATGTGTTTGATAGCAATACATCTACAACGTAGAGCATAAATGCATAAACAAATATAAAATTGAATACAGGTAGCACCATGCATGTGGGTACCGGTAGAGCCAGTGTCATCTATCCTGAACCTGTCGTAGAGCAGTTTCAGAGTGAAGAATGCACGTCGCATATCTAATTGCAACAATGAGAGTGATTAGAAAACAACAACATGTCGAACATTACTGCCAAGCATGATTTTGATGCCAATTTGGAACCAAATCTCTGGGTAACTCGAGCAAGGCATTTAGTGAAATGTGTTGTACAGGTGGTACGCATTAAGTACACAATACATCACAATGAAAGGGACACACTCAAACGTATTGGAAAACCAAAACACTGATCATCTAATACTGAAGCTGATGTCAAAGGCCTTTTAACAAATGATATAAAGTGGATATAAAAGTCTACACACCCCTGTTCAAATGCCTGGGTTTTTTTTTTTTTTTTTTTTTTTTTTTTTATGGAAACATAATGAGACCAATATAAATCATGCACAACTGTTGTGATCTTTTCGAGAGGGCTAGTAAAAAATAAACAACTGAAATAATGTGATTGCAAAGGTGTGCACACCCTCTTATAACTGGGGATGTGGCTGTGTTCATAATTAGCCAATCACATTCAAACCGATATTTAATGGGAATCGGCACACATCTGCCACCATTCAAAGTACCTACAGTGAACCCCAAATAAAGTTCAGATGTTCGAGGAGGCTTTTCCTGACATTTATTTGCTTTCTTGCAGAAGCCTGAAAGTTTTGCGGTAACACTGACTGGTATTTGCTGCACTATTTGCATATCTGTTGTTGACCAATACTGGCCACTCATGCCAGAGTAGCATCTGCTCCATTTGCACACTGACTGAGGAGTATCTGCAACATTTGCACAGTCAGCATTGTCCCAGACTATCGTACTACTCGCTTGAAGTCTCGGCGCTCTTTGCACAATGGTCACTGCACCGGACTATTGCAATATTAGTCATTCGAACTGCTCTAAGTGCTAGAGGAAACTGAATCTTTTTGCACAATTGTCAAAAAAAAAAAAAAAAAATGTACCGGCATTACCAGATAACTAGCAACCCCTGATTGCACAGTGACTGTTTTTCCCAAATGTCTTCATGTCTCAAAAGAAAATAAATGCAACACCTTGAGGCTAATCAACTGGCTCTCAATCTTCAAGAGTCTACGCACCCTGATGGCGTCATATATCCCTCCGCCTTGTGCTATGTTTTTCTCAATGTCTCAAAAGTGTTCTCTGTCAATTGACTGTCTGTTGTCGTACTAGAGCAGCTCCAATTACCGGAGACAAATTCCTTGTGTGATTTTTGTGGACATACTTGGCAAATAAAGATGATTCTTATATTTGGTACGGTTCATAATTCCCTCCACCTGGACAAAGGCGTTCCAGCTGAAGAAAAATAACCCCAAAACATGATGCTGGCACCCCCAGATGTGTAGTGTTGCTAGTATAGTGGGTAGCATAGCTGTCTTCTAAGAAGTTGAACTGGGTTTGACCCCCATCCAATCTATTCATGTGTGGGCTTGTACTTCATATTTGAACTCGAATACACTGCCTTTTTTTTAATTGTCTTTGTTTTATTACCTTGTACATTACCTTGCCTTCCCCTTTCTTTTAGTATTTATCTTTCATTCTTTATTATTGTTTCTTTTAATCTTTTTATATTCTTTGTATAATGAAGGGAGACAAAGTTAAGCAAAGTAAGAATTTGATTGCTTAGTGTTACCGCTGTATTATTACGGAGCACATGACAAAAAAACATCTTGAATCTTAAATAATTCGCTTAAAGTATGGTATTCTTTTGGTGATGAGCAGTGTTGTGTGAGCGCCAAACTTACCTTTTGAATTATGGCCAAAATGTTGAACCTTACTATCATCAAACCGTAACAAAATCTCCCAAACACATGTAGAAAACTATGAAGCAAAGCTTATGCCTGAGTCCATAGTTTGCACTTATTAAAAATATATATAAATATATATATATATATATATATATATATATATATATATTTTTTTTTTTTTTTAACTAAAAGGGCAGCAGGAAATACAAAGACGTCAAGGATGATGAATTAGTCTAATGATTCCACAGTAATATCACTCACAGACAGAGCTGGAGGAAATTGCAGTTCCAAAGTAAAGTGCCTAAAGTGCCCCTCAAGATATGTCTGAACCTTTGGCATTGCATTTTCAGATGTTCATCATTAATGCCATCATTATCCAGTGAAACCTCTTTGTTTAGCCTCCTGCCTCCAGTGGCCGCCATGGCAACATCCATTCCATTTCTCTTTCACCTTCTCTCTCATGCCCTCGCCTTTCTGTGTGATCTTGTGCTATAACAAGCAAAGTCCAGCGGGATGCTAAATGCTTGCTGCCAAAACTCTCCTCCAAGCCCCTTTTATCGCCAGATTCTTACCCTGCTTGTCACATCAGACTGCCCGATCTGAGTCATGTCTGGAGTGTGACTGTGGAGTTATGTATCGTATTTAGGCATCTGCACTGCCGAAGGAAGGCACACAAATACACACACATGCATGGTCGCGCGCGCACACACACACACACACACACACACACATTAAATGCAATGAGGCCTCAGGGGTGAAGGGCACAAGAATCAGCCCAGCAGTTCAACGGTGAACGCTAATTAGCTCTGACCTTGACAAGCTATCCTTTCTCCTGCGTCAAGAGACAGCTGATGGCACAGTGCAACACACACACAGAGAAAAAGCCTGACAACCGCATCTACTGATTACAGATCTCATTCCTCAAACCATGCTTGACCACAATGCACCCCCATAAGCAACTTGCAGGGACTTGTGGAGCCCTCATTTCAATGCATTAGAGAACCTCGCGAAACAAAAACACAAATAAATAAGCTTTGTGTTCACCGCTGAGGCAGTGTGCACAGATATGGACCTTTTAGCCCATTCTACGCGATTAGCATAGAGAGCAACATTTTGCTGGCACTTTATAAATTACGCACAAAAAAACAGCTTTCCACTTTAACACAAAGAGTGAGGAACACAACTCATACATCTTTGTATAGGAAATCTCTAAAGGCCCTAATTAAGACTAATTGAATTTTCATGAAACAATCCTTGTTGTCCAGCAAAATGAAAAAAAAAGAAAAAGGAAAAAGGAAACATGGTGCTGTAGCACATAAACAAGATAGACAAAAGTATTGTGACAACTGGTGGTCCTCCCTTTGCAGCTTAAGTCTTCTGAGAAGACTTTCTATGAGATTTTGGCGTGTGGCTGTTTTTATCCAGTTGAACATTTATGAGGGCCTGCTATCTCACATTAGAGTTGGGCGGTATGGCCTATCATTCATTAAACGGTATGAAGTGAATGCCTTCACAGTAAAGGTATATATCGCGATATAAATGTACAGTAAGTGTAAACATTATAATAGAAGTATTTATGATTAGGTATATTCCCTTAGCTAAGTTAAACTGATACCAAAAAAAAAAAAAAAAAAAAAAAACATCAGCAGCAACATCATCATCAACCACAACATATAATGTTAGGGGTTTAGGGTTAAGGTAGAGATTGAATTTATACAGTGTACTGCACATACTGCATATACCGTGGGCCCCTATCTCACGTTCTCTGTTCTATTTAATCCCAAGGGTGTTTGATGACTTTAAGATCAGGGTTTTGTGCAAGTTCTGCAGAACCTTGATTTGGGTACTGTCATGCTGGAACAAAAATGTTCCCACAGAGTTAGGAACAATACAATTGTCTGTAATGTTTTGATAAGAAGAAGAATTAAGATTCAGACCCTTTAATGATTGTTAAGTAAGAGGTGTACCTCAATAGTTTTGTCCGAATAGTGTAAGATAGGCAAACCCCTCAGACGTATTGTTAAAATATTATTGAGATACCATTGAAGAATGTTCATGTCTTGTGACATCACACATAAACCAACCTGAGCGTTGTCTGCAAAGTTGATGCATTATGTGTGTTATGTGAGTAGGCACGTAGCCCGCGGATGAGACAGCTCAACCGTCTGGATGCTCAGGTGAGTACATCAGGACTGAGAGAAGAATCAAAACCTGACGGCAAAGCATTATGATGTGCCCGAGACGTGCGTGTAGGTGTTGGGGTCATTCTCCAGTCACGGGGTTAATAATTACCAGGAGGACGAGGCCATCTCATAGTGTGACATTTCCCTATCTGAAGAGCACAGTCTGGGATGGGGGGTACTCATTCCAAGGGATAATGGGTATGAATACAGGAATAAAATTTATCATGCATATTAAACCACCAGCCTGGCTTCTGAAAATACAGAGTGCATAAAAGGATGAACAGAACGTGGTGGGAAAACAAAAAGAGGCAAAGACACGCCATAGAGAGAGGAAAGCCTAGGCTCAAGCCAGCCCTCCCCCGTCTGAGAGATAAAGATATGTGCGCCACTTCCACCCCAATCTTTTTAATGCGAGAGGAGCCAAGTATAGGAGCAACGAGAACAGAGAGTAACACTTTCTCCCTCCACCAGGTTGATCTTAGTTGCAATGCAGACATTTCACACTCCTCAGCACTTCACCCTGTCTGCCTCCCCTGTCTTCCTGCGTATGGTGGCAAACAAACAAACCAACATTAGCTCCCTGGGCAGATGTGTCTCACAGTGTTTGGCACTGAAAACAGATTGTTGAATTGCTGAATAATTACCATGATAATCATCCCCATTCCACAAGGGTGTAAAAATGCATCCCTGACATCTGACATTCAGTACGCAGGGCTCCTCTCGCAGTCTGCATAATGTCATTCTTATCTAATTTCCATGCATATGTTTCCGGTAGGATATATATTGTTTGATTTTGGCTGTTGTTGTTTTTTTTTTGCATTATGGTTTGGATATGCTCGAAGCAGGGTCCTGTAAATTGGATTTGTCATCAAAGTTTTGCAACATTGTATTTGGGCCCGAATGGCATCACACAAAGCTTTGCTTGTCAGGACACTGTGCACCAAGTCTTCATTTTTTTTTTAGTTCCCCCCACAAGTAGCAGTCCATAGATACAGTTAACAGGCATTGTATCACAATAAAAATTATTGCTTTTGTGGCAAATGGGTATAGTTTGAAAAAACAAACATGTACAATACCATAACTCCGGACAATAAATAATTATAATAAATATGTGCCATCATTGAGGAATCATTCCATTTCAGTTCCATTGCCGATGAGTGGTCAATGTTGAGAAAAATGAGATGCATGCAGCAGGTGCAAGGAACGAGTGAGCTCAGTAAAGCCTGTTTTCTACTGAGCGGTCCATGTCAGTTTGGTTTGTCATGGTATGGTTTCAAACGGTAAATAACAATCAGTTTCCGCTTCTGAGTGTGTAGGCGGTACGCTGATAGTTGTGTCAGACGAACAATGCAAATTCCTCTCGCCGTTGTAATCCGCATTAGTTTTTAAATGCCAGTTTGTTTTCTTCCACCATTCCTTCCCACACGAGGGAATTGCAGGATTGTACTAGTCATATTTTGAGACTCATTATCATGGTTATACTATGGTTATACTGACTGAAACACATTGCTTAGCGGAGATGACACATAAATGTAATAATAATTAAATATATTATTATTTCCCAACATCCTCTTCAAATCATTCAAACAAATTCCCTTCAGCCATAAAAAAAGGAGTATCAGATGTACTACAGGTCTGACAAACCTGTGCAATCTGTGGTGCTTTATTACTTTTGTACACCTCCCCTATGCTGGCGGTGTGGCTCACTAACATCTTGTTGTAATTGTTGTAAATGGTGCTCGTTCAAAATGTTATTATAATGGGCTTGAGATGAGACTCTAATGAAAGCTTTCTGAAATGTTGGTCTGCTCACTCCAGAAGCAAATTTCTTACAGGTTTGCTTCTTGCTTTAACTGGCCATCAGGATTGGCCTCTTCTTTCATGAACGAAGGCCTCGGCTAAAGCAGATGTGTTATGTTATAAAATCAGCAATTATTCATTCTGAATTGCTCTTAAATGCGAGAAAAGGCCATCTGACTAATTAGTCTGTTTTTGAAATTAATAATGTAATGTGGGTTGGTGAGGGTTGCAGAGGTAAACACATTTGCAAATGTCATATTCCATATGTTTTAGAATATAATTGACCAAACATATATTATTCAAGGACAATTATTGCAAGTATACTGTATATGCTTGGCATTGTGATAGGTTTTAGCACCGATAAATATATGACTCAAAAGTCACCCCCTTCTCGAAGCTGTGTTCCATGAGTCATCTTGACCTTGAACTTGAATAAGGAGCGAGCGTCAGATTACGTTTAACCTGGCTGACTGAACCCTTAACCTGCATCAGGAATCCTTTGGCAATGAAACGACAAGTCTAGCAATGTGTACAAGGGGACAAAGATAGGTCAAGGTGACTCTTCACTTGCTAAATCTCAAAAAGCGCACTGTGCAGTTGTTCCCTAGGGTCAAATTGTACTGTTCTAGTAACTGAATGGACTTTCTCATGTTCAAAAGCCTGCTCACAGTATACTCAGGGAATACATATTTTTGGGGTCGCACAAGCACAAACGGCATGTCGCAGCTGCCCTACTGACCCAATTCACCGGACGTGAATTAACTATTTGAGCGATGTCATTATGTATAAAGTCAATGCAAATACACCAATAGGTGCGTATTCGTGCCAGGCGGGGAGAAAGACTTGTTTGACGCAACGCGAGTCGGGCAAACGGGAAAATTTGCTGATTCGCCAATTCGGTCAAGCGTCAAATTTGCATGATGCTGCGTTGCGACAGCCTATCGGCATTGAAACTAAATAAAATACTGTGTCACACAAAACATCCCGGAGTTGTTGAGCAGAACGATGGAAGATAATATTATCGTTGCTGTTTGTGGGCACCCATAACTTTTTGATAACTTCTGCTACCAATATCGGGAACGTACGAAAAAAGAGCAGGCCTGGAGAATGGTGAGCTAGGTAGGTGTCATATGTGGTATTTATGGTATTTGTTTAGAGCTGTCGGTGGTACTTTACTGTGAACCGGTTACATGTGGCGTAAATAAAGCAAATTCACGTTTGGTATGTACACAGCTCCCGCGATCAATCTCGTACGACTAAAGTGAGGCAAAAGTTCATTTTGTGAAGACAAAATAATCGCTCATATTCTTGGACAAATTTATATTTTTTCACAAACGTCTCATGAGAACACATCCTGAGACACTGGTCAATTACTATACTTTATTGTGTATGTAAAAACATTGAAGAAAATGGTGTCGTACATTTTCTCTGACAACTGAGCAAACATGGTGCTTCCTTGTCATTTCCAACATTCTAACCACAACACATGGCTCACTTGCATATAAACAGCTTAGCGAAGCAGGGTGGCACTAGCCTGACTACAATCCCTCTCACTCTGACTCTCACAAATCATGCTGTGATGGGACAGCAGTCCAATCCCTCATATTTCCACAAAAGCACAGTCAATGATACAAAGCTTGACTGGCAGCCAGATCCCATTGTAGCTTATTGTTGCCTCCACCAGAGAGAAAAGCCTTTCGATTGTGAGGGCAAGTCGCTCCCTTGAAAGCCTAATGCAGCTTTTATAACCGAGCAGCTCGAGCGACGCGTCACCTCACAGAGGATCATACAATGTGGTGTACCATGGAACACCTGTGTTTTAGGTATCACAAACTGCAAACCAAAGAACGCAGACCCAGCCTACACGTTTAATTGTTTTCATTATGGACTCAACTAGAATTAAGAGATTTCTTACTGGGCCATTTCTTTTCCGCACTCACCCTTTTGGACAACCCGAGGGAGACTTTAGCATGCTATTACCCTTTGACACAGTGCGGGTATAGAGAGTAGGAGAGTTGTGAGGCGTTAGTCAGGGTGCCAGACAGGGAAATGGAAGGCATGAAAAGAGCTGCAAAAGGAGATGGAGAGGGAGCCTGGGGGCAGCAGGGGTTGAAAAGGCCCAAGTCTGGACCCTGTCCACTGCAACCTGCCAGACAGCCTGAATCACATTTACTCCTGGTGACCTTAAATAAAATGCTGGCTACCCCGTGGGCCCCATGTGAGGCCAAAACCAAATGGGCTGTGCTCTCGACTCTTTATATCCCACTGCTAAAGAAAATGAGCTTTATCAGTGGGGGAACTTGACGTTATGAGACAAAATGCCCCTTTCCCTACATGGGTTTCTCCACAAACTTCATTTCATAGGTAATCCGTTCACCCATCACCATTTAATTCAGTATTATGTGGAGACAATTGGATTAATTGTGTAAAGTTGCCTGTATTGTACTGTCTCACATTGCATTTAGACTGTTTGTTAGTCTTGAATGTAAAAGAATTGCCATTTTGTCACATTCTGGGGTCTTTGTTAGCCTCAGGAAATATTTTTTTTTACATCCGAGGTTTACCAAAATATCACAAACCTCCGATGCAAACGGAGAAAGTCGCCTACGAAGGGTTACTTTTGCCACAATGAAAAATGGTGCTGCTCAAAACCCCAATATCCATCCATGCACCGCTAAAGTCTGCACAAGCAAACCTAATTAAAGTTGAGTCAATCACAAATTGCTGTACTGGGTCACAATTGAGGTCTATGTTAAGAATGAATTACTAATTAGCAGTGCAAGTGGTGAGACGAAGCCCAGGCTGCTTGAGAAGTCCCGGAACGTTACCAATATATGAAAAGGTATAAACAAACAGCAATCTGGTTGTTTAGCGCTTCCATCCCACTTACAAGGATCCAATTATGGCAGATCCCCGGAGCCGCGAATACAATCAGGCAAGAGTGAGTCGGCGTTATGATTAAGTGAGAGGGCCAACTACCCTCTTTGGCTGCTCCAGCCCATCAGCCAGCAGGTCTTCTCTGACTGGAGCGCGAGTGTGGCTCAATGAGTCCCAAGGCTCCGCTCCCACGACGGACCAATGAAGTGCTCGACACAACAGGACACAAAAATACAGTCCAAGACGCAGACACTAAATTAGACGTCATTGTAATATGCACAGACTAATTCACTGAGTAGTTTCACATCCGACGGTTCCCCATTGGGTGCAGTATTACACACAATTAGCAGTGCAAATTCCTTGAACAATGCTCATGGTTTTGGTGTGTCAGGGGAATCCACCTGTTCCACTCAAAGCACCAAAATGACTCAAAACAAGTCACATTTTTTTCTTTAATTCTGGAAGGGCAAATTTCAGTTTAAACTAATTCAAGCTAATCATCATTTGCTACATTGTGTTATGTAAGCAGGTTCCATCGAGTCATATTGCACTGATTGGATAAGTTTAAAGACTCCCAATTGAGCTGTAATCTGGAGAACTCTGTTTAAACGTTTAGAGGACCACCACAACTTTCACCAATTGAGGGGCAAATCTAGTATCAGAGGTTTAGGAGAGCTACGCTCCCGGCCAGGAAAGATAAATTACAATGTTCTGAACATTTTAATGCAATGAAAGAAAAGCTAACACTTTTTGGGAAAGTCTGTGACTAAATCATTGAATCTAATCAAATCTGATAGTGCTGAATTGTTGTTAAAACATTACGTTTCAACCATTACTGATAAGGTTATACACTTGTCCTTACATATTACAATTTTATTACACTATGGACTTCAGACAATGGATCAAAGGTACTTTTATTTATTGATTTAATTTACAAAACTGAGCTGTGGATGTCATTGGCATCTGTATCCTGGGGGATACCATTTATTTTCCTGATACCACACAATGTGGAACAGCTGCACCACAGCCAGAAGCAAAATGTGTCAAAGCGCAGACAACTTTGCCATAAGTGTAATTAACACACTGACAAAATTCATGCAGCTTGTTGATCTCATGGTTAGATGTCCTCTTTATTGGCCCACAGGCAGTATCTGCTACATGTTGGCAAACTTAAAGGGCATCTCTGGGATCATCCGGCCTATAACCAGAAGGACACCTACACCTGCACCATTGCAGGTGAACAGCATGGTACCGTCGGTCGTGCACAACCACACAAAAATATACACAGATGCTAGCAGGTAGCACCACAGGAGGGACACAGCGTGATCCAGCCTTAACGTTGACCCATGCGAGGCTGTATTCCAACAACAAAGCCCACCTTCAATGCCTTTGTTTCCATTGCACGACTCCACAAAGGCCCCCCACAGCATTTCAGCTCCACAGATGCTGACTGGTATTCCAGCAGGAAGGCACTCAAAATTCAGCAAATTCATTCAACTACTGATTCTGTGAGTCTTTGGTCACCCCACCCTCTACCGGTAATTCCTTTTTGCCATTATAATGATTTCAAAGTGTGTGCATTTATTTGTATTGTTTCACCATTCATTCTCTAAAACAACAACTCTCTCTCTCTAAGGCGCAATAAGTCTTTCAATCTATTTTTTTCCCACCAAAACTACAATAGTACAACATTCTCTTGTTTTTTTTTCTCTTTCATGATGACTTCAACTAGCGAGCCGTTTGTGTTCGCAGGGGATGGCCACTTGATCAGGGATAGCGGGGAGCCCCGCAGCCCGGCTTGCCCTCTCTGTGGTTTTGCACACAAATGATCCCGACAGCTCGTATCCCGTATTTAAAGAGGGTTTTGCGCTTTGTTAGTGGATATGAAAAATTACTGACGTAAAGGAGAGAGAAAAAAATCGGTCACATCGATAATTCAGGGGAAGCTAGCAACAGCATAAAATACATGTTTAGTTTTATTTAACTCGCCTCCAGTGCGTAGTAATTAGATGTACACATTATGTTGTGCACTGCCGCGTACATTTCAGCAACGTTTTAACCTCAATGACTACACAAGTGTATCTGTTGGATTAAAGCGTGGCTCGATTGGTCATGCCTAGAGTGGGGTGCGGTGTTTTTTTGTTTTAATTTCTTATACATATTATACAAATTTTACAACTAAAACTATATTGTCACATGTATACAACTTGTCACATGATAGGTTTACAGTTTACCATTTGAAAGAACTGTGTTTAGATAAATGTTAACTTGAAATAAATTATATTGTCAGAATCAGAATCATCTTTATTTGCCAAGTATGTCAAAAGCACACAAGGAATTTGTCTCCGGTAGTTGGAGCCGCTCCAGCACGACACTTCAGTACAGTACAAAATATTTTTTGCTGACAGGTTACCTGTACCGTCCCAACTCTAATCAAAAGCAAAAGGCAGTGAGTGAATACTGTAAAAGGTAAGAGCATTTTCTAGATAACGAGCTGTGACTTGAGTTACAGAGAGCGAGAAAGAAAGAGAGAAAAGCGTGTGTGTGTGTGTGTGTGTGTGGGAGGGGCACAAATCTTTTTTCGCGGTCTATGGCTATTTTCCGTTCAAATAATGGTGTTCCGCGTGCTGTATACTCCCCGCTGACTCATCAACAGAATTTAACACCCCAGTGGAGTCCTCTGCTGCTTAGCAAAAGCTCCATGATGTTGTTCTAAAACTCTTTTCGTAAAGTGGCACTGGCCAGGACATCAGTACGCACCCACACCCCCAATTGTCCCATTCCAATTAATACTGAAGGCACGAGAGGGAGGTCAAGATTGCAAATTTGTCTGCGAGTTAATTAGTGCATCTCTGATAAATTTCACACCAAAGTAACATTATGAGGGGGGGGAGAGGAAATACACTTTCCGTACATGCATCCACATCCTGGCTTCCAGAAAAGCACAGGGTAAATGCTCTAACTTGTGAATTGTGGAAAATGTGATATGATAAGGATACCTCAAATGGACAGAATATTAGGCACACATACTGTACATCATCAACGTATCAACAATCTCGCCTTTACAAATATAATAAAGGGATACAGTATAAATATCTTAATTTCTAAAAAGCCTGAAGAGGAAACACATCTGACCTGTAAGCTTCTCCTAGAACAAATCAGAAATGTAACTAATTAACACATTCATTGCCATTGACGGCTTTAGAAGTCAAATATCCATGTTAACTGCGGAGGCTGGCAGTGAATGAGTTAACAGTCATTTTGTAGACAGCACAAACAGTATAAGAGCAAAAGCAGGGGCTGTGAGGGAAAGGCACCAGTTTCCAAGGCTTTCTTTTGTTAAAATGCTTAAAACAAATGAGAAGAGTGCTTATCCAGCAAAATTGCTGCTAGATGGAGCAGAAAGTGCACAAGTTTTCTATGACACCCCAGTAATGAGGTTTTATATTGACCTAGGCACAGTGAGTGGTAGGGCTGGCTACTCTTCTTCAGTCAGCTCTCTCCCAGTGCAAGACAGCCCCATACAGGTAAGTAAGCGTGAAAAGACACACAACATGAATGATACTCAAAAATTGCCTAGGGTGAGCAATCCTGTCTGTCGTCACGTTTCTGACAAATGATGACATGTTGGCAATGATGTTCCACCCCAGTCCTGTAGGTGGTTGTAATAAGAATTACAAAATGGGTCTGCTGTCCCACTAGTGCAAGTGGAAGGTAATGGGGAAAATTAATTCATTCCTTAATCTGTACTTTTATCTGGATCAAAAGTGAATGAGTTCTTCCTTGGGGAGCTCTGCACATTTATGTAATGTTTGTCTTATCCTGCTGACTAACCAACTGATCAAAACATAACCATTCACATCACGCTTTTTTCCACTTATTCAAGTGCTGTACTGTAGTATTAATCACGTTTTTAGAATTCTGAGTTATTTTCCCCTGAGCCATCCATTCTCTGGAATGTTTGTCTTTTTTGCTTAAGTCTTTCCCAGCTGACTTGAGCCGGTATCAGAATCTGACGGTATGATGACCTTGAGCAAAAATATCGTAGTTTCACGGTATAACAATATTGTGCTAAAATGCCTTACTTTGAAATGTTTGGTGAACTAACCAAACCACATTTAATTTCTACACAACATAAATAATAATAATATATGTGGTGCATTAGAAAAAGTAAAAAGAAAATAATTGAATTTTACTAATTTTACTAGTTAAAGTCAGTAAAAGTTCTTGTTTCTCAGAAAATTAGTAGCTACATTCTTGATTTAATCAAAATCAATGTACAACTGTTTCAAAAACTTGACCGGAGATATATTAGTATGAGTCTGTCTTGTAATTCTATTGCAGGGGCTGTATTTTGACTCCACACCTCCAGAGAAGGACACTTCCCTCCCTGGAGAAGCCAGTTGGGACTCTCCTCCTGGGCCATTAAACAGATTCTAATGGAGATGAGAGAAGTGAATGTGATTAGGTATGACTGAAGCGTGTACCAGCTACACTTCCTGGAACAGTTTTCCTTTACGACCTGCTGTTATATACTGCATTAATCTGTTAATTCTGAACAATCCTCTTTGTCCCTCATTTTAGGGACAAAGCGGCCCTCAGACTGAATGCAAATGTTACACAGAATGAAAATAACGTTGAGTAAAGGGACAACAACAAAAATTCACTTTGTTTGTGTGCACAATTCATTTGTTTGTGTGAACTGACAGCAGTACATTAGGAAAATGATGAGTGAAAAAAAAATCTATTCTCTCTTGCCCATTCTTGTATCTCTAATTTAGTAATTAATTATTACTTTAAAAACAACAAATCAGAAACAGAAGGTGTTACTGTTGAACTGTCAATTATTTTCTATCCACTCGTGGACACACACTCACAACCTTGCGCTGACCTGTTACCTTGGGCTTCAGGAGCTTTGTTGAAACAATGCGGAATATTCACCTCCGGAAAATAAAAAAATGTGTGTCCCTCGTTTGCCAACAACTGGGCAGAAGACTAGCAAACAGAAGCAGAGCAAAGAAGCAACAAAAGAAATTGGACAAATCCAGAGACAAATAAGGGTGAACATAGTAGTTGCCTTGTAGTTTGGAGTTGGAGGGAAATCTGGCAACTGAGAGGATTCAGAAGCAACGCGGAATTAGCAAAATTTCTGCTTGACAGCTAAATGTTGTAACTCTTTTTGATTTGTAATTCATTGTACAGTGCAAAAAATAAAAATTCAAGCTGATAACAGTTGGTGTTACAGCAACACTCCATTACCAATAAGTCATGCTACCAATGTTGCAGCTGTGTTTAACAATGGCTTGTGTACAGTGCTGATGCCATCTTAATGTTGCTAATACAGCTATTTTGTCAAAGCTGGGCAACGTTCTCTGTGACTATCACAACTACACAATTTTATAATTGTATGTCATTGTGATTGGCAATGTTTGAGGCTAAATTCAAACCTTGTTTAGCAGTTTTAACGTTGCAAACTCCCCCTTTGAATCTCTTTTTGGGTGTGACAATAACCAAGCCACAAGTACTATGACGGCTGTGTCTATTAACACTCGCCCACCCAATAAATGTTAGCTTTCAAACAAATACACAAACCAAAGTGTAAAGACTTTGACAACGGTGCCTACTTCCCATTTGATCAGACTCTCCCCGAAGAGGCCTCCCTGCCAGAATCCTGCGTGCCTCAGGCAGTGGCCCGTTATGCTTTGCTCTATATCATGGAACAGGAGCGAGTAAAGGTCAATGTCGGATGCCGAAAGCAGGATATTGTTTTCATACCGTCGCATAAAGTATGGGCACCACCTAACATGGGCACCCTCACACCAACATTAAGAGCAAAGCGAAGAAAGTAAAATGGGATTCCAAAAGCGAGACCCTGCTTTGTGTGATGTCTGAGATGAAAGAGATGCAAGCTACTGGTGTGTGTGAGCAAAAGCAGCACTCAACATATGCCTAAAATTCTCATTAGCAATATTTTTGCATGTCCATCAGGACAGCACACCATCAAGCTATTTTAGGCAACTCCACTGGGTGTTCCAAAGTCTGCAGTTCTCTGATGAATTAAAAATGTATGCTTGGATGGAGCTAATTTTGGCATGTATCATAATTATTACCTTGAAGGGAAACCGTAATCTCTAATTATATCGCTCAGAATGAGAAAGAGTGGTGTCCACTTTTTTAACATCAACTGCTATTTGGCCTGTTTTTAGTATATTCTGTCTGTAGTCCTATGATTCACTATGTCTCTTCTGACAACTGTGAGCCTTCAAGGCCTCTCACAATGCATTAAGAATGTTTTCTTTTTGACAGACATCAAAATGTGACCTTTAAATGATTCTTGTTATCAAGGAAGCTGAACAAAAAAAATCAATGGAATGTAGCTAGGGAGGACGGATTAATGCAGAGCAAATTGATCATTCCATTTCATCTTGATTTGATGTGCCGGCCGTACAAACCCAGGCTGACCACAAAACTGCTTTTTTACCCTGCACATGAGCAACCATCAGAAAAGAAAAACAAGCTTCCATGTTACCAAAAAAAAAAAAACACACACATCAGCAGACTTTACTGACAGCTAACCTTAATAATGGTCACTTTTTCTTCTCATCACTTCAATGCGCTTATTGTGTTCCTTGGTGCGTCTGCCATTGTTCACCGCTGGGAATACACAATGGCAAAGCTCATTGTCTCTTTCACACGGTTTATGGCTCCATCAAACATACATTAATCATCACTGATAGATCATATATTATTGTAGCTTCTTTCACGGATAATCGGTGCACTTTGGCATAACTTTTCTCAACAAACCGTTGGTGGACAAAGCTACATTAGGATGCGCCAGTCCCAGAGATAAAAGACACATTTTCTTCAAAATAATCTTTCAGGAAATATTAAAACAAATACATGTGGCAGAAAAATCCCCGTTTGGAGACACTTAAAGTGCATGGCAGAGTTTAGATTCCCGTTACTGCAGAAGCCCAAGTCTGAGCAATGATGAGCGCGATAAAGGAAGAAAATGTGGGAAACGAAAAATGGCACTTCCCTTCAGCAAGGAGATACATCAGTGTTTATTAAATCAATGGCAGACAGAGGATTGTGAAGGTAAAATAATGAAGCACTTATAAATGATCTTTGCTTCACTGGACCTCACCTGATCAGGGTGTTCGGGGACCACCAGTGCAAGGCATATTAGGGGAGGTCTATTAATCCTAATGCTTCTCATAGCCAACCATAAAATGGGCGAATCCTCTATGACTTACTTGAGACAGCCTTTTTAATTTAGCAACACGCAAAGAAAAAAAAAGTCCTGCACACAGCTCTTGGGTGTGAAAGTTTGGCTTGCCAGCGAATTGTTGCCGTAACATGATGGTGCTCGGGGACCCACATTACACCTCTCGCTACAACCTTTTACAGGATCCATGGCAACTAGGGAGCTCACGCTCGCCACAAAAATGTGCCCTTAATTGAGTGACACCTAATCAGGCCAAGAAATACAGCAGTTAGGTTAACAAAACAGGTCAACAACGGACAAGGGCAAGCAGGTGTGATCGCTGCGCTGAACTTGGCTGTGACCTTGGCCAACCTCTATTAGTCTGTTTTTAATGAACAAAATGACAGGGTGGGAACGATCCTTCGTAAGATCATCAAGTAAGCACAAGATTCAATATGATGAGTTCTTCTTAAGACTACAGCAGCACGTGGAGGATGCATTTCTTTGAAGTGTTGCTCAAGCCATGAACATTGAAAAGCTTTGCCTTTACACATATTACGTAGCCTTTTTAGGAGGAATTTTTCAGTCACCCTCTCATTTTTGCTTTTACTATGTTGTTACACCTACCCCATATCCCTACTCAAACATGGATTGTGCATTTAACCGAAATAGTGGTCTCTCTTTATTATCACAGGATGCAATCAGTCCCTCAACCTAGAATCGTTTTTGCTGAAAGCAATCTGGGCTTCAGAGAGGCTTCTCTCTCTGCTGCTTTTGAGTATCATTGTAATTCATGATCTTTTCTCAGTATGCTAACAATAATCTTCTGCTCCCGCTGTCTCGCACATCACCAGGCATAGCAAACACTTGTCCTCGCAGGGTCCAGGCGTCAGCCTCTGCCTGCCATGCAAATTCCTTACCCGCGTCCCTCTTTGTATCACCACTCGCCCCTCAGCCTTGTCAAGTCTCTCGTGTGATGGCACGATAATGAATCCCGCTCTTCGGTTGCAAACTTGACGCACACACATTGAGGATTTGATTTTGATATAATCTTCCGCTGCAAATAACGCTGTATCTTGATGGGGATTGTTAAAAATACACCTGATTCTAGGAGCTACTTTGTCCTCAACACAAAACAGTGTACAAAATGCATTTGTTAGTCGCCGTATAACAAATGTTTCTGACAAAATTATGCTGGATAAATAAAATGCAAATCAAGTTAAAAATGTGTCCGTGTTTGTATATTCCATTATGTGCAGATCTGCAAATAGTGCTCCTAATTGGAAGTACCTTAAACAGTTGCTCATCAGGTGCATTCGTGGCCATAAAGTTAAGAGAGGATATCTCTTTGAATGTCAATTCTCTCTTCTGTCTAACTGTTCATTTAAATTTATAACACATGTGAATTGCTGACAATTTAATTAAGCCTTGATTCATCTGTCCGATACATGCCAGATATTCAGCTGAATATGAGAACAGAAGACAGTGACGAAAAATGTTTCGGCCAAATTATCAATGACCGGATGGGGTGGAACAATTATAAATCATTATATGTGTTCATTAACACAAGGACTGCAATGTGATGGCCACTGCTTGATTATGGTCCCATTTGCAAACTTTTCTTATCGCACTCATGGAAATCAAGAAGCGTTTCATCCGTCTCACCGCCGGCGCAACACTGTGACGGTGTCAAGTGAGAGACGGCAAGCAATTAAAAGAAAATCAGTCAAACAACTGGAGGTCAGATCTCAAGATGCTCCCAATCACTCATAATTTCCTGTTGTTGTGCTGCAATTCCACTGTTCTCAATTGGGGTCCGATGAGTCAGAGTAAACAACTGTCGGAGATTGTTCAATACTATCTGTGCCATAAATAAACCTGGCGGGGCTCTTCTTATCCATCTTGGATACCGTATGCATCCCTTAGCACTTTCAGCGACACAAACCATCAAGGGTGGAGCTACAGCACCTTTAATAAAACCGGAGCTCTGGGTGGATCTGCTTGTGTTTAGGAATGCAAAGGCTGGGAGATGATAGGAAGGGTGTGTGTGAGGTCTGGCAGGACAAGGTAGCGCTCCTGATAGTGTTTCTACGCACGTCTTCCTCTGTTAGTCATTACTGTGTGCAGACGTTGGGTGATGTTTACTCTGCTGAGACAAGCAAGTCCACTACTCTAGGCTGCAACCTTGCGACTTCTCTCCAACAACCCTATCTGCTCCCACCCTCCTGCTTTCAGCAAACAGCTATCCCTGGCCTAACGCTCCTCGGGCTATCCATTGCTGCTACTGCCAACTAGGACTTTATTTTCGTAATGGTGAAAAAAAGAAGACTGTATTGTCGGTTTGGTGGCGGTCGGATTTACATTTCAGGAAAAGAAATGGCCACAAGGGACAAGATAGTGGAGAACATTGCACAGCGATGTTTTCACTGCTTGGCTTTGGTTTCCTTGAATAGTGTTAAATATTCCTGCCAGCCACATACAGGGAAAGAGACAGCGACGATAACATGGGCTGCAGTACAATCTGTCAAAAAAAAGATAAAATAATAACAATAACAATAATAATAATAAATAATGTGTTGCTTTCAGACAAATGGAAATGTGTTTAAAATTAAAAAGATGATTACAGTGGTGCCTTGAGAAACAAGTTCAAGTGGATCCGTGACCACGCTCATAACTCAAAACAATCGTCTCGCTAATTATCTATCTGGATTGAAATGAATAGAAAGGCCATTAATCTGTTCGAGCCTCCCCAAAAACAACAACAAAAATGTTTGTAGATTTTTTTATAAGAAAAACAGCACTCTGTATTATTGTTATTTTAAAACTAGATATACAGTAATGACATAATTAAAGAAAATGTAACGAAATTAAACAGTTTTTGAGTTGCGTTGACTGTCACCATACAAGGCTCGTATCTCAAATTTTTGCTCGCAAGTCAAACCAATAAAATCAACCAAATGTCGGCTCAATCTAGAAAAACTAAGTCGGGTCATTTGAATCTCAAGGCACCACTGTCTTACATAATAACATAATAATGAATAGATATGCAAAAAAAATTAACAACAAACACTTTGACAACTCATAGAGAAGAAACATACACGACCAGTCCCTCCGGGATTTTGCGAAGTTGCGATAACTCCAATTCTTGTAAATTCAACCAAACTGTTCAAATTCTGCGCAACTTTGCAGTTTTGTCCAAACTTTCCACCAATTTTACCCACTCTTTTTCTTTTAGTGACATATACTTACAGTATCGTGGACATATTTTATTGTCTTGCATTTGAGTTTTCAGCAACAGTATAACATTTGTCAAATTAACGGAATTGTTCATCCTGTTGTACAAAATAATTGTGCTGTTTACAAAAGCTTTTGTTTAATTTACTACTTTTTTAAATCTTGACCCTACAGTACATAGATTATGAATGCAATTAACTATTAAAAAGGCAACTACCAAAAAAGAGTAGTTGTTTTTAAGTGACAAAATAAACCTCTACAAAAATTGTAACTTGTATCGCAACTTTTCAGAAAATCAGCTGCAAATGCAGGCTTTTTGGGCCACAGCAACGCAAAGAACAGTGTGCTAAATCCTAGAGGGTACTGAGCAACACAAACAATTCAACTCATTGTGTTGAACTAAACAGTAGTAAAGACAAGCGGCAATGATTGTGATTAAAATGGCAAATGAATCATAATGTAGCAAATTAAAAAGAAATGAAATGATTACCAAGCATATGCAGGAGGTCAGGGGTCAGAGTATGAGAGAGCATGGATGTGTCTGGAAGAAATAAACAAGGAGTTTAGGTAAGTACACTTCAGTGCAAGTGCATCTACTTGATAATATGTAGCACTTAAATATTCATGTAACACAATGCTGTAGTAACCGCTGATTCACAGCCGAGACCCGACCAGAGGCGCTCTGTTTCCCTAAGTGGTGGTGGTAGTGGGCTATTTCAGGCTTTAGTGAATCACAGACACACTTACGCCAACCCTTAAACAATAGAAGGCATCTTTTAACAGCACAGAGACCATAAATTTAGCGTTTGCTCATTCTCAAACCTCTCAGCAAATGAGGTAGACTTAGCAAGACACGGATGCACTGCTGAAACATCACTCATGCTTTATGTTTCATGCCCGCCCCCTCTTCCTATACGCTTACACACAAAGCAAATGGTGCAGACACAAGTGGAAAAAGAGAAAGAGACAATAGTAGCCTAAAAAGGATGTGTGATGATGCTCCAGCAAAGCATAGACGTCACAGGCTGTTTGCGAGGAGTAAAGAACGCAAATGGATGTACAGTCTGAGTAGAACGTATTCATCTCTTGAAGTTTCCATGTAATGCTTCCACATATGTTTTGGTTATTCTTTTAAGAAATGAAACTTTTTTCCACAAATGGCCGATATTGCTGTTTGTTTTTTAGGGAGCAGTAGTAGTGCTTAACCTATTTCTACAAAACCAAGGCATAGGCCAAGGAAAAAAATATTACCTTGGTCTTTTGCATCATTTATTGTTGATATTTACTGGTCAAGATTTTACTTCCAGCGACAATCCATATATACCGGTTATCCTTACCAGGGTCGCAGGTGAGCTCGAGCCTATCCAGGCTCACTTTGGATAAGAGGCAGGATACACCCTGAACTAATCGCGCAAGAATATTACCGGCCTGTGGATATTGTTATTCATCCAGGTCATTTCATTCTCAGGCCATTGAATCAATCGCAACTGGACTCTTCTGTTTGTCTTGGAAGACATTTCGCCTCTCAGTTCATGCAACAAGGCTTAGTTAGCATGCACTAGTGCTGATGAAGCCTGCTCGGAAAAGAGACTAAATGTCTTCAAAGACAAACAGAACAGTCCAGTTGCGATCGATTCAACGCCCTTTTTTTTCTTTCTCACTTTTTTTTATTTGCGGAAGTAAAATATCTAAGACTTTTTATATGCAAACAAAAGACCTATTTTTCTCAGATATTGCAAAGAAATCAGAACTAAGACTTTTTTAAAATTATAATTAATTAGGGATACATTTTTTTAAAATAAATTAACTTGACTCAATTACATTTGATTAAGTGCAACAGCAATTATGGATTTAGTGCTGCTTGAAATCGCCACTGATTTATTTATTTTTTTAACGTACAGATATGTAGTTTGGCTTTTTTGACACTACTCCTGACTTAAGTGGTTATCTCCCATGAGTAAGAAAATAAATACAACACCTTGAGGCTAATCAACTGGCTCTCTATCTTCAAGAGTATACGCACCCTGATGGCGTCATATATCCCTCCGCCTTGTGCTATGCACACAATATGGAACCAATTTCTGCCAGTGACTGTTTTTCTCATTGTCTTTATGTCTCAAAAGTGTTCTCTGTCAAATGACTGTCTGTTGTCGCACTAGAGCGGCTCCAGCTACCGGGGACAAATTCTTTGTGTGTTTTTTGGACATACTTGGCAAATAAAGAGGATTCTGATTCGGATTCTGATTATACAACACACCACCGATTGAATTTCTTCCCCTGCGGAGGTGACGTAATCACGCTGCCACGTTAAAAGTAGCTCATGCACGTCCTTTGAGCTTTACAAATTTAAAAAAAAATGGTTCTCCCAGGCTTCCTCAGCCTTTTTTTAATCGAAGTGCTCTAATTAAGGACTTGTTTCAGCTGTACAGCATACATTGTGTCAATCTTTGTTTGAAAATTGGATAGATGGCGATAGAAACATCCATCCATCCATCCATTTTCTACACCGCTTATCCTCATTAGGGTCGCGGCTATACTGGAGCCTATCCCAGCTAACTGTGGGTGAGAGGTGGGGTACACCCTGACCTGGTCGCCAGCCAATCGCAGGGCACATATAAACAAACCTACGGGCAATTTAGAGTCTTAAATCAACCTACCACATGTTTTTGGGATGTGGGAGGAAACCGGAGTACCTGAAGAAAACCCACGCAGGCAAGGGGAGAACATGCAAACTCCACACAGGCGAGGCTGGGATTTGAACCACGGTCCTCAGAACCTAGTGGCAGATGTACTAACCAGTCCTCCACTGAAACAATAGAAGACAAATGGCATGATAGACATTTTTTTAATCCTTACCACGTTATATATCGCTATATTACCCAGCTCTAATTGTAACCACCATTTGCCACACATCTCCTTTGCTGAAAATGTTTGTCTACTCCTCTTCAAGGACTGTGCAAAGTTGCTGGATATAGGCAGGAACTGGAGCATGCTATCATATTCGTCGAACCGTTGAGTATTCTGGCCATGCAAGAAACGGGATGCTTTCAGCTTCCACGAATTGTGTACATATCCTTGCATCATGGGGCCGTGCATTATCATGCTGCAACTTGAGGTTATGGTTGTGGATGGATGGGAGAACAATGGGCCTCAAGATCTCATCATGGTATCTCTGCACATTCAAAATGCTATCAATAAAATGTACCTGTTTTCGTTGTTCAGTGAGAAAAAAAGCATTTTGTGTACGTAGAAAAAGCCTTAGATCATTGAGATCAGCTTAAAAATATATATTTTTTCCTTCAGTGTATGAAAGTGTACAATTTGGTGTGTCTTCTACACCAGTGACCACTGTCACAATCATGTACCATAGCCTTCTCATGCAAAAATGTCAAACAATTTTGGGCCAAGCCCCTTTAAATTAAACAGAACAGCACTTTTACACCTTCAGGTACCCAAAGCACTCTGTCAAACAATGATTCATTTCATACATCCTCATGGAAGGAAAGTAACAGATATTCCACATAAAGATAACATAGCATCAGGACCAAGTATATTGCTCAAGGATACCTATCTGCATGGCCTTGAACCCGAGAGACGACCACTCCACCAACCAAGCCAAGTCGCCTCTAGCCTGTAGTTTTGTAGATTTTACAATAACATTTACAGCGTCATATAAAAATGTGAAAATGTCCCCACATCTGCACAACAATTTAATTGAAAGACAAAAAAAAAACTTTTGGAGAGAATCTACAGGGTTATCACAGTGATGTCATGCTATAAAAAATGTGCAAACATTAGACCTGTACAAGACTGACACAGTTATGAAATATAGTATATATTTTTAAGAAGAAATCAATATATTTTGTTTTAGCTGCATCTAACACTTCACAATAAAACAAATAAATGCAGTCTGAGAGTGTTTTGTAGACACGCACAAAAAAAAAAAAAATGTGATCTGTATCTGATCAATGTGGAACATAAGAGGCCCCAGCAGACTCGATAGCTCACAGGTATTAGCTGCTAATTGCCGCCAACCAAACAATCTACACTGAGTGGAGAAAACAATCTATATTCATTCTTCCTACACATTGGAAGTTTTAGGCACATGAGATAATTCTTATACCATAATTACAGCTAATTGCGCAGATAATTGCAATGTTCTTGCTTTACGTATGCCCGGAAAAACAATCTATGAGGCTCTCAGAAGTGAAATTGAAAGGGTCCTATTTCTATAGTCTTCTGTCTCCTACTCATTCATTATCTAGCATTTGTATGTGTTTTGCAGCAACTGAAAACAAAAACAAAAATAAAAACATTGAGAGAAGCGAGGGAGGCTGATGACAGGGTACCACGGATGATCTGACAGACATGCTGTTCCGGCGTCGTGCTTGCTTTGCAACAAAATTGTCAAAAAGCTTCAAAGCCAAAGCTTTGGAATTTTATGATGATTAGATCCAACTCTGCCCTTTTACAGGGATAAAAAAAACAAACAAATTAGCACCAGTAAATCTAGATAGCCTTGGGTTTTTGCACCTAATCCCTTTCATTTCAAGTCTGTAAAATAGGAGCACTGTGTAACGGTTCTGATAGTCAACGCGCATTTCAAAGAATTAGCAAAGAAAAAGAGTGAGAGAGAGCAAAAGAGAAAGATGGGGCAGTGGGGAGCGTAAGCAATCCCCCCATCTATTACAGCCTCACCAATCATCAAAGACAAATTACAGGACACTTCTCTGGGATATGCTAATTCAAAATTAGATGCAAGTCATCAAAAGAGCCGAAGTGCAATATTTTGGATTTACAAATTGAAAATGTTTGCTCTCAGAATATGTTCTAAAACCAATACAGGATGAAAAAAAACATGAACTCCAACCAGACTCGCACGATACATATACATTAAGGTCCATGTCGGCATTACAAATATTAGTATTCTTTCTGCATTGATGCAAGTACTGTGCATGGATGCGGAATCAGGGATATCCAACGCAGCGTGTACGATAAGCACATCGCAGTGCTAAAAAGTCACCAAAATATTTCATTTGATATTCAGGGAAAGTTTGCCTCCCTCCCCTCATTGTATCTTATTCTACTTTCACTCTGGAATCTGTACAGAGATGTTAAAACACGTTTGTTTCATCTGCACAACAACAGCAG
Source organism: Phycodurus eques (assembly GCF_024500275.1). Classification (NCBI taxonomy): domain Eukaryota; kingdom Metazoa; phylum Chordata; class Actinopteri; order Syngnathiformes; family Syngnathidae; genus Phycodurus; species Phycodurus eques. Next base: position 7,459,807 of record NC_084525.1, on the reverse strand, counting down.
TGTCACCAAGTCATTTGCGTGTGTGTGAGTGTGTGTGCGTGAGTGCGTGTGCGTGTGTGTGTGTGTGTGTGTGTGTGTGTGTGCGCATCCATGCTGGTTTGCCTTTGAATCCAGCTCTTGGCAGAAGATAGAAACACATACAGTACACATATACCCAACTAATGGAGTTTGGTTCCCACGAACATTTTAATTTGGCCAAATAACACTGCATGGTTAGTGCCTTTTGCCCATTTTGCTCATTCCTTCGCTTGCGTGAACATAAATCCATGTTACAGCTTTATTCATTATTGCCAAACTAATTGCATTGCGCGGCACGGTGACCGACTAGTTAGAGCGTCTGCCTCACAGTTCTGAGGACCGGGTTCAAATCCCGGCCCCGCCTGTGTGGAATTTGCATGTTCTCCCCGTGCCTGCGTGGGTTTCTTCCCACATCCCCAAAACATGCATGGTAGGTTAATTGAAGAACCTAAATTACCCAAAGGTGTAAATGTGAGCGTGAATGGTTGTTTGTTTATATGTGCCCTGTGATTGGCTGGCAACCAGTTTAGGGTGTACCCCGCCTCCTGCCCGAAGATAGTTGGGAAAGGCTCCAGCACTCCCGCGACCCTTTTGAGGAGAAGCGGCTTAGAAAATGGATGGATAATTGTATTGCCAAACTGATTGTAAAAGTTGGTATAAAAGTATTTAGAAGTGCATGCTGTTCAGATTATTGTTTGCAGTGTTATTTAGATCATTTTGATAGAGCACATAATTCATTGTCTTTATTTGCTATAAACCTATTCTTGGATTTGTTTGTGATGTAAACAATCCTCTATTCTCTAATTGCACGTCGTCGCCCACTGGAGACAAACAAATTATAGGAACATCTGAATTTAGCCCATCTGAAAAACAGCATTTCCCAGTGCAAACAGGTTTATTTTGCTTTGGAAACTGTTGATTAGACTGTTTTGCAAAGTGTTTTGAAGACAGATTTTGATCATCTAATTTCCACTGAGATTATATACACTCAATTTGTATTTTGCGATGTGCTAACTTGGGGATTTTATTTCTCCAAAACATGAATATTATATGTATGAATCCAATTTGAAAAAGTGTGTTATATTCCGACTTAAATATTCTTGTAAAAAGAAGGTGAAATCAGAGTCAAATTTCAATAAATAACTCAGTGATTTAAGACAATGGTTGGTGAATAATGATGTTTAGAGGTCAGTTTATGAAACCGCCCTGACTTGAATGCAAACATCACCACTTTTAAAAAAAAGCCCATTTGTCTTAGGAGAAATAACTAACATTGATAATCTTAATTGACTTGCTGAATGATCACAGTTTATTTCAGCCACCATAGTTTTGCCAAGGTATCTAACACTGATTTGAGGACAAGGCGTGCCAAAATACCGCTACTTTAAACAATAGAAACACAGACAGACAATTACTTGGACCCGAGGGAGTCGGAGACTAAAGAGCTAGTCAATACTTCTGTGCAACATATGCATCAGAATGGCTGGGTCAGCTTCCGCATCTTGCTACTCGCACTGTTCTCTCCAGCTAAGTGCCTCTTCTCCCGATCCACAGCTGGCATTCAAAAGCTATGAGGAGTACTTGGACAATGTCAATATTTCTCTTCAAGGTGCAGAGTAGATATGCAGACCAATGACAGAATAAGTATATCACAAAATGAGGCCACAACGGGAGCAGGGGAATGGGTAGAATTAATAGCTCCAACAACAAACGACCTGTCAGGACAAGTGCAAACAAAGAGATAGACAAAAAGACTTTCAAACACACACACACACAAACAAATACACTGTTTCAAACAAATGACCCTTCGAACTGATGATCCAATATAACTAAACTGAATTATCTCTTTATATCAATTGGTTGTTTCTCTAGATCAATTGAAGTCTATGGTTAAGTTATGCTGAAATACAAGGTACAGACTGGAGATCAGGTTCAGCAAAAGGTTAGATTAGGCATGGGCCGGTTACCGGTTTCAAGGTATACCACGGTTTAAAAAAAGTCAGTTTCAAAACCACTAAAACCTTCCATCAGCGGTATGAGCTGTTTTTTTTTTTTAGTCATCAGTGCAGGCAAAGTGACACGACTCAATCAGTGAGGGTACCGCAGCTTGGTAGAGGATGGAGTCCACATTTACTAAAGCACCACCTATAACTCTTTGCCAACTTCGGAGCCGTGTTGATATATTAAGACAATTATTTCTTGAAATGAAAGTTTGTAACCAGTTATGAGAGTTACAGTGTCTCTAAGAGGTAAAATAAATCCTACAGATTCGCTGCCGAGGGCAGCTAACTAGCTACCTAGCATGGCTAACATCAATTTGTTTCTGCTCTGACGTTACTTCACAAAGCAGAGAAGTGCAGAGAAGTAGCTACCCATTGTCTGAGAAATATACTACTAGTCAATTTTCTTTTAACGTTTCCTGTCGTAACTCCCGCGTGTTCAATGGACAAAAACGTTTTTTTTTAATTATCAACCCAAACATTTCAAAATAATAAATTTTAGAACTGTAATCGCAATACTGTGACACTGTGAAACCGCAATATTTTTTGCTTAAGGTTCTGTGTCGGTGTCAGAATCTGACACCGGCCTCCGCCTGGTTAAAATCCTTGTTCAAGTCATTGTTCTGTCCTGGCATCACCAGCTCTGACATGCATGCAAATCAACACATCCTTTGGTACTTTGAGCTAAAAGTCCCTGAAATTCATCTGGAGGACATCTTGAGACCGAAAACAAGTCATTTTGATAATAACATAAGGTTTCGCTCAGCAGGGAAAGCAAAGGGTAAAGTCAAGGATCATTAAGGTCAGTCTTGGTGGGAGAGTGAATACACAGAAGCACATGCAGCACATGTAGATGTAGTTTCAAACAGAAAGTGACATTTCCTTTGCTTTAACCAATGTACTGCAGCTAAAAAGATTGAAGGAAGCCCCAATGCAGCTTGCTGCTTATGTGTAAACAAAAAGTAAAATAAAAGCGACATTTGCATTCAGACATGTTGCTGCATTTCGGGTCATGTTAAAAGCCAATGCCACTAAACCAAAGGTCAAATAAACAGATTGTATTTCTTAAGACCCCACCTCCAATTCATACTTCATACCTCCTGCCCACAGCCTGTGGCTTATCATAAAAACAACATGAGGATATATTGTCAAGAAATCTTTTTGGCAGTGCTGATTGAAGAGGCTGACTTTTATTCTCTCAAGTATACCCTTCCTCTTTTCCCACTGCCATGGTACACAGGGGTACTATTATGTGGTAGCTGTTGACTTCATCCATTCATCATTCTTTTCACCTATGAAGCAAAACACTCATACATCAAGTACAGCTACCTCCCTCTTGCCTAAATCACGCTTTGTTCTTTCTCTGTGTGAACAAAGCAGCAACACTCTATGCCAAAGCAGAATAGCCAATTATGTGTACCGTATGTAAAACAGCATATTCTAATACCCATTAACCTGTTTATTAACAGACTGTGAGATGTGCGCCACAAATATAAATAACAACTTTGCTGGCAGATGCACATTAGGACTGACAGTAATTAGACAAAGGGAAACAATTTGTTATCTGTGATTGGATGGAATGTTCAGGTACAATGCAAGTCAACCAAAACAAACCTACTACAGTGGTGCCTTGAGATATGAATTGAATTTGTTTCATGACCACACTCGTAACTCAAAACACTTGAATCTCAAACCATATTTCAGCATTGAAATGAATGGATTAATGAAATAATTAATGAATTATTAATTTGTTCTAGCCTACCGCCCCCCCAAAAAAACAAACATTGTTGTAAAGTGTTTTCAATAAGGAACTAGCACTCTATAATATTGTATTTATAAATGAGTGACAACACAATTAAATAGAAAGTAAAGAACTAAAGTTTGCGCATTATGATTTAATACTTTAAACCATTGTGCTCCTCGTTCTGGTGTGCCCGCCTTGGCCACCGAGTGGCAATATAATACAGTCATGCAGAGACACACACAACAACAACAAAAATAATGTTTTACAACAATAAGTAAGTGAGTCAGTAAGATGTGGTAATATTAGTATTTTTTCATAGAGAATAAAGCATATATGCCTATGAGTATTGTTATATTCGGTCTACATGTGTTGCTCCACCATGTGTTCCGATATCCATCCATCTTCCGCTTATCCGAGGTCGGGTCGCGGGGGCAGTAGCTTTAGCAGGGACGCCCAGACTTCCCTTTCCGCAGCCACTTCATCCATCTCTTCCGGGGGGATCCCGAGGCGTTCCCAGGCCAGCCGAAGGATGTAGTCTCTCCAGCGTGTCCTGAGTCGTCCCCGGGGTCTCCTCCCGGTGGGACGTGTCCGGAACACCTCACCAGGGAGGTGTCCGGGAGGCATCCGAATCAGATGCCCCAGCCACCTCATCTGGCTCCTCTCGAAGTGAAGGAGCAACGGCTCTACTCTGAGATCCTCCCGGATGACCGAGCCTCTAAGGGAGAGCCCTGTGTTCCAATAGCCATTGCTTAAAGCATATAAGTCAAACTCAGGCCCGGGGGCCAAATTTGGCCCACAATGTAATTATATTTGGCCCGCAAGACCATATTAAATGTGTATTAGTGCTGACCCGCTAGTATACAGCACATGCGCCACTAATATTACACATCCCAGAATGCTTTGCTCGTGTGTTGGCCCATCAGTATAGACAGGCGAGCGCAGCTTCCCTTTCTGTTGAGCTCGTTAGCAACTATGCTACCAGTCTTCTCGAGCAAATTTACACTTCCCCTTCCCAAAAATGGCCAAACGAAAGATGGAAAACAGTTAACTTCCAAGACAGGTGGGAGGCAGATTATCTGTTTACTAAACTAAAAGACAGACCCGTTTTGTTGTGTGCGGCGCAACGTGGCTGTAACAAAGGATATAACATAATCGAATTTGGATTTTTTTAAAGCCCTTTATCAACTCCTAGGCAGGGACTGTTAATAGTTTGAGGTTTGAATTTTTATTGGAGGACATTCTTATTTTTTGGGGTTGTTTTGCTGTTGGCCTTTGAAAAAAGATTTACATCAAAAAGAAAGGTAGTTGGAGATAGATAAATAGAATATAGAGAGACGGAAGAATTCATGTTATCTATTTAAATACAAAACAACAAACAAATACCACTGATGTCCTTAATCGCAAATTAGATTTTTCGTGTTGATAATATTAGTTTGTTTATTCCAGATTCAGTGTTTAAGCAAAATGTATGTTTGTTGTCAAGGATAAACTTTAACGCTATATTTTCACATCGCAGTGATTTTTCATTAAATATTGAGTTTGGCCCGCGATGTTGTCACAATTTTTTATTTTAGTCCACCGTGAATTTGATTTGGACACCCCTGGCTTAAAGGGTTCTAAAACCGCCACGATCAATGTTAACCATTAGCAATTTAAAGGTGTTTTCCATTATATGTTCGCATTAAGCTAATAGGTCATTCCTACGGCAATGTTCATTCATGCATCTTACGTACCACTTATCCCCACTAGGGGCGCAGGCGGGCTGGAGCCTATCCCAGCTGTCTTTGGGCGAGTGGCGGGGTACACCCTGAACTGGTCGCCAGCCAATCACAGGGCACATGTAAACAAACAACCGTCCGCACCTACTTTCACACCGACAGGCAATTTAGAGTCTTCAATGAACCTACCATGCATGTTTTGGGGATGTGGGAGGAAACCGAAGGAGCTGGAGAAAACCAACGCAGGCAAAGGGGAGAACATGCAAACTCGGGTCATCAGAACTGTGAGGCAGACGTCCACCGTGTCTCTGGCAATGTTGTTTGGTTGTTTCAAATACACATTCTCTTATTTCAAGTGTTCGTTCGCAAGTCAAAGGAAAATAATTGTCCAAATAACGGCTCGTTAAAACCTCTGCTTGTGTGTTCCTCAAAATCAAAATCATGTCAACAAGTCTTCATTCAAAGGGCCCAGCAGAAGTGATACTTCACCAGTACAAGCCTTAGAATACAGTCGGGCATCGTGTCCAAGAAGGTAGAGCATGTCGTGTTTGCATATTGCATCTAAGAGGATTAAGTGTTGAGCAATTATTTGCCATGTAATTATTTATCTTAAAACGGGATACTGGTTTTATTCACAGTGATGTAGACATTACACATGCACAGCACATCTTGGGTCAGTTTTGCCAATTTTAAACAGATTATAAAACTGTGCAATGTGCTTTGGGATGTTTACATGAAATGTATTTTTAAAATGAATGCAAAATGTGCAGTCAAGCATTCTGGTTGTTAGCTTGCTCTATGTGTAGCAGTGGAATGATGATGCTACGCAGCAGGGGGGAGGCTCTGCTCTTTTAATCTGTAATCCTTTGCTTTCTTAAGGGAAGGAGAGGCCGAGGATCAGAGCGCAGAGAACGAACGTATCCTTCGGCAGACGCGCTTGTGCCGCGGCACTCCCGTCGAGTACTGAAGCTGTCACAATTGGTGTCGGGGGCCATGAGGCAGGCAATTTTAGCGGTGTGGTGTGAATCGATACCCAATCACATCACGTTCGCAGGCAGCACATTAACCTGAAGAGGCCGTAGAGCAATTTACAGCGTATTGTTTTTGGCCCTGGGAGCAACAGGCAAGAGGAGCGATAGAAACATCATGGGAGAGCAAGACAAGGCCCTTGTTTTGACGACAACGGCATTTTCTCTGGTCAGAGAACACTGCCGGGACACAGCAGTGTCACAAAAGGCTCAAAAGCACAACCTGGCTGTGAATCAAGTGAGGAATATTCAGAGGTGGGTAGTGTAGCCACAAAAGCCCAACAAAATCACTATAACTCAAACAACAATAAATTTAAGGCAAATTCTGCTGTAATAAATTCTCTTAAATTAACTTTGTTGATGAAACAGCAGAATAGTTTCACCAGGCACAGATTGAAGAGCCATTATTTTCTGTTGTTTTACCAGGTTTCACGAAAATTAGTCACTTTTAAAACGTTGCTTCTGTGTGAGACTTTGTGTAGTCATGTGACTGTCTGGCTGCGTTTGATTAGTCAAATGGAGTCAAATCTTGTTCTGTTGGATTGATGAAAATGAGCCATGTGTCTTGCTGACGAACCAAAACATTTACCCATTTTGTAATTTTTCACTCTCTTCTTAACCTGGAGACTGCTTATGAGAAACTTAAAACCATTGCACAACTAAAATGTATTATTATTATTATGATTTAGATCACACAATCAATAATAATTGAATAAAAATTAAAGTAGGAAGCTGAATGTAGCTAAATGTAATGAAATATTCTTTGTATTTAACAAAAATACTGAAATGTTGCATTAAAAAGAGTTTGACAAGTGCAATTTATCCCCCCAAAAATATTTAAATAAATGTAACACAGTAGATGTATTGTATTGTATAGTACTACCCACCTCTTCCCACCTCTGTGAACGTTGTAATGTTTCCATGCAGTAAATGACGTCTTCAGAAGAACAATGAAAACACAAGCAGCTCACAAACTGTGTCCACACGTCCATGGACCGTCCGTGGAACCTCTTAGGTGTGGAAGACTGACAGAATCTTTTTGAAAAAAATCCTTCCATTATGAGATGGCTATGTGCATCTTGTCATGCCAACAAGTAGTTTCCACACACACCTGCAATCATTACCTTTGCACAGCAGGGCTGCCGGAGTGGAACACACTGCCCCGCTGTGAGCACAGTTTGCAGCATGGATTAGAGAAGAGAGCCACAAGGCAAAAACGAGGGATGCAGGCTCGACTGACTAACCAACCGCCAAAAATATGCTTTTGGTGAGAAATATTACCTGCATGCATACAAAACAGAAAGACCGTCAGGACAAGGCACCCACTGGCCGCATTTGTAAATGTTGAGCAATTATTAATAATTAGCATGTGTGTCACTGCCATAAATTGTGGATACATTTAAAGAGATGCCTCAAATCACAATATGACTCGACCACTGACAAATACAGTACATTAAAGCATATCAGTGTCTGAGCTGCATCAGATTTGATCAGTGACACACTCTTTTTATACCATACATATACATAAAGTGTATCAATTTTATATATCAATCTCATATGTATGTGACATAATTGCATTCCTCCCTGCTTAGCGTGTGTCAACAACTCAAAAACAGTGAATGAAATTTGATGTTATTTTGTCTTTTTCATGGTACAAAATTTATCTCAATGCTTTTAGGAAAATAGGAACTGAGAAATGCTCTGAGACTGAATACCAAAGAAATAGATATGGAACATGTAAAATATGCCTTTATATATATATATATCAGTACTATTTTATGGTCACAAGTAACTGTAAAACATGCATCTTGTTCTCTCTCTCTCTCTCTCTCTCTCTCTCTCTCTCTCTCTCTCTCTCTGTCACACACACACACACACACACACACACACAGAAACACACACTTTATCAATATGTCTGCTCAGCAAACCGCTTCTTCGTTCAGTCATTTTAGTGGATAAAGCAAATAATGTTTCACTAAGGTCCTATGCATGTTGTTGTTATTTTTTTCCACTTACAAAATTGAAACGGTGGCAGGTGCGTGTGGACTCCCATTGAACATGAGTCTGAATGTGATCTTTTACTTATGAACACAGCCACATGCTAGTTATAAGAGGGAGTGCATCCTTGTGCAACCAGATTTATTTTTATTTATTTTATTTAATCTTTATTTAACCAGGTAAAAGACCAGTTCAAACAGAACATCTCTTTTGCAATGGTGACCTGGCCAAGAAGGCAACAAGTTAAACAAAGATCAAGTCCAAGTCAATCACATTTAAGTTTATTTCAGTTGTATATTTTCACCTCCCCTCTCAAAAAGATACAAAAATAAATCAGTTGAGAGAGAGACAAATTTTATTTTATTTGACGTTCATGCTCAGACGTTACTCTTACTCAAGTAATTATTTGGAGGACTACTTTTTACTTCTGCTTAAGTCATATTATGCTAAAGTAACAGTATTCTTACTTACGTACAATGTATGGCTACTCTACCTAACTCTGGAGTACAGTATGTGTCACGGTAGGTAGTAGAAAGTTTGTGTCATGATCGTGAGAAAAGATGAATGAATGGCGAATGGCATGTAAAAAAGCCACACTCGAGCCATGTGGAGAGTCAGCATTGGTGACGGCGAGTTTAATAGTTGTACATCTGTAAATAAACTATTATTTTGACATCAAAAGCCATTTCTCAGTCGTGTTTTTGTTTACAGTTTGAGGCTTCACAAAAGCAAAAAATATTAGCGCAAAAGCCACTGTTCTGCTTGACATGTTATATTCAAATTCTTGTATTCTTTTTGATCAGAAAGTGTTTTGGGTGAAGCCAACCCGTCTTCTTCTGCTGATTACTAAAGAACGGAAAAAGCTAGAAACAAACTTATTTTCCGGTGAAAGAAGAGAGCCTCCTCTTTCTTTTGGTAGATTTAGTGCTGATCAGTCAAAATACTCTAAAACAGCTGGCAGTATGGATGGTCTTTGAAAATGGCTGACAGTGACAGCGTTAATAAGGATAAGAAAAAAAATATGCTTGTCTATCAGCATTCCAACATTTATAGATGGTAGCTTTACGGTTACACACAAAAGAAATACATCTGTATATAAAGTTTGCATTTAGGCCACTGGAATACAATGTATGGCAAATAACGTCTGTCAAGCGCTCAACAATCATTTGATGGCCGGACATTAAAGTGAGAAATGCTGAAGTGACTTTAATCAGTCAAGGTAGCAGAGTAGCTCACACGCAGCTGGTCCACTGTTCGTCAGTGCTCAATCACTAATCTAATCCAGAGGGAACAACAGGAAACTGGGTGCTTATGGGTAAAAATGAAAGGCATATCACAACTGTTTGATTGATGTGGCAATTCCCAAGGCAGAATAAACTGCTACTTCACTTTCAACAACCGCAACTGACACAATGCCCGTTACCTAAGATGGTCTTCATGGCTACATAATTTTCTTACAATTATTCTTTTTTTCAGTGTAAAATCACCTCATACAAGTCAAGGGTAAAACTCCTCTAGCATTTACAGAAGCAGCAGACACACATCAAAAAGATACATTTTAAACATTTTCTGACTTCTCCTTTAGGAAGTAGTCCACTCCACAGCATGTAAAAATTTGGTTTGAGATAGGGCTGCAAATAACTATGATTTTAATAATCTATTAATTTGGGGTTTTTTTCAATTAATTGGATTTTTTATGAATTTATTCAAAAACAGGACATTATCTCAAATTGACAGTGCAGAAAACGTACAAATATAAACTGTTTATGATTCAATGCCTGGTTTGGTCTGTAACATGTCAGAAAATAGGCAAAAATGTTCATAATTGTAAAGAAGATGTTTGCAAATGAGGCGGCACAGTGGAAGACTGGTTAGCGCATCTGCCTCACCGTTCTGGGGTTCAAATCCCGCCTGTGTGGAGTTTGAATGTTCTCCCCGTGCCTGCATGGGTTTTCTCCGGGTGCTCCGTTTTCCTCCCACATCCCAAAAGCATGGAGGGTAGGTTAATTGAAGACTCTAAATTGCCTGTAGGTATGAATGTGAGTGTGAATGGTTGTTTGTTTATATGTGCCCTGCGATTGGTTGGCGACCAGTTCAGGGTGTATTCCGCCTCTCGCCCGAAGATAGTTGGGATAGGCTCCAGCCCGCCCACGACCCTAGTGAGGATAATCAGAACGGACGATGAATGAATGTTTGCAAATGTCTTAGTTTGATGAAATACAAAGATAATCAGTCTGCTTCATTATTAATATTTACTGTTGAGAGGCCGAAATTCTGAGGATTTGGACAATTTTAAGTTAAAACAAGTTGTCTAAATGATTAATCAATGATCAAAAATCGTTATCAATTAATTTGATAATCGATTAGTTGTCGATTAATCAATTAACCTTGCAGCTCTTCCATCCATCCATTTTCTACACCGCTTATCCTCACTAGGGTCGCAGGTATGCCGGAGCCTATCCCAGCTAACTGTAGGTGAGAGGCGGGGTACACCCTGACCTATTCGCCAGCCAATCGCAGGGCACATATAAACAAACAATCATTCACACTCACATTCAAACCTACAGGCAATTTAGAGTCTTCATTTAACCTCCCATGCATGTTTTGGGGATGTGGGAAGAAACCGGAGTACCGGAGAAAACCCACGCAGGCATGGGAAGAACATGGAAACTCCACACATGCGTGGCCAGACTTGAACCAGGGTACACAGAACTGTGAAGCGGTCAGTCATATTGCTTTAAAATGGCCGGCGATATGAGGAACTCCGCTTTGAAAACAGCTGTGAGTGAATGACTTAATAGTTACAATTTCCATTTCCACACTCTGCAAATGTACCCAGAGGGGCCATTCAAATATTACATGAATGTTGAATTGTGAAACTTGAACCACGTCTTCATTCATCTATGACCTTCGAAACCTGGATCCCAACTTCACTGACACATAGCAAAACCAAGAAAAGTCACCAACACTGTAGCAAGACAACATGACTATTGTTAGATTTAATGAGCAAGTATACCCAAAATAATTTAAAACAAGGGCATCTAGTGTAAAAACTGTGCCAAACAAATCATGCGAGTGATTCGCTGTGACGACCCCTGACAGAGAAAAGCCGAAAGTCACTTCTTCTTCCATCGAATCATAAAAATTCGTATTTCAGTTAATGTATGTCACAATTCTCTCACTGACCATTAAGTACGTGTGAGAAATCTACAGTATACTACTGTATGTATATCAACGTCATATACTAAAACAGTTAACGCCAACCAGACATGACCCCTCTTCCCGCAGGCTCCCTGCAAGGGGAATTGGTGTTGATAAGCCATGATCAATGCAGAGCTGGTAGAAAGCCAACAAGTACAACACAGCATGCCCAAAGGCAAAGAGTAGAGAGGACAGGAGACTGAAGGAAAGATGCTGAGCCATGCTGAGAAATCATCCTCGGCAGCACATGAATTCAAAGAACGTTTCCACATCTTATGTTAAGAATGTTTTAATCCAACTATGAACCAACTATGCATTTGGCTCATTGCAATCTAAGGAGAAATATAATATTGCATTCATTGCTCCACATCATTGTTGTGCTGGACTTTATTTTTATTTTGAAAGACGCAAAAGATTAGTTTTAGCTTTTGTATCAACACAGGTAAAAAAAAAAAAAAAAAAAAAATTGTAAAATGTCACAGGCGAAGTGTTTTGTTCTGTGTTATAATTTGTGATACTCTATGTTTAAACATAATAACAGGTAAGTCAGTGAACACATCAAAGATGTTCTCTCTCTCAGAAAATCAAAAACGCTACCAGAGAATTTAGTGAAAACTTGATTCCCCATCTGTTCCATAAATAGAGGTAACACTGTGAAAGTCAGCTTCACCAAATAATAACTTCCCGGGGCTTTCGAAGCTTCCAAATGATTGTTTTTGTTGTTGTTTTTTTGCAAAGTTTTGCAGAGAAAAAAAAAAAAAGTAACGTATTCACAAGCAGACGATCTGTGATCGAAGACACATTTCACCGCATTTAAGAACAGGGCTACAAACAACAAAGAGACAGCAGCTGCTTAAAAGGCCAATTTTCCAGTCTACATTGTCATTGTCAAACTCTTAACTCCAAAAGCAGACATGTACTCTGGCATCAAAGGCCATTGATTTTCTAATCAAGAGCAAATGATGATTAAGGCATATCTGCCCCCCTTATCTTTCTGTTTAAAACCCTCCTTTCTGGATTTAATTTGACTTTGGCTCTTATTCAGCTAAGGAGAATCAGGACAGGCAAAGACACCTTAGCATGTCAAGAATGACTCAAGTTACTGAAAGAGAAAATGATCACAACGGCCAATTTCTCTGGGTCAGCACAAGCTCTTATTATGGCATTATCCATCAACACAACACTAATTACTGTATGTGTATCTATAAACTTCTCATGTCATATTTTCCAAGTTGTAGACACCAAAACATAATTATAGATGTGCCGTGATCACAGCTTCACAATACTGATTTTTATTGTTCTTAAAAAAAAAAAAAAAAAAAGCAGCTATATAGCATCCCAAGGTGAGTATAGATATGAACAATGTTAAAACGGTCATCCAAAATAGAACCACATTTTTATGACCCTGATAACATTTATTCATAAAACCACACACCCAAACTGACTCACCCTAAGGCTACACCCTTTCCGTACAATGCAGACTTTAATAATCCAACTTTCTCCCATGGTCAGCCTTCCTATGTATATGTTTAGCCTTTGTGTAATATCTGCCTGAGGATGGTGGATTAACGTTGGCTCCTCAATCTGAGTTTAGTTTGGATTTAAAGTTTAAATGTCCTTTGGGACAGGCCTGCAGCTCAGCTTAACAATGACACCCAAACTTCATCATCTCTATTCCAGCCGCTATTTCACTCTGACTTTATTTACCTCATTCCAACTCAGACCATCAACATTTTGATGGAGGAAAACAGCCAAAGACAGATGGGCATTACCCATTTGTGACCTTCAGGCAACACATATCTATGGCAATGTGCAATTTGTGTTTATTTTATAGTACAGCACCACTGGTGGTGATATGAACAGATTAATACAGATCATAAAACACAACGATGCCAACATCATGATGAATACAATGTGTTGCAGCTGTTTATGCTGTTTTCTCCAGTTCAATTAGTGACTTTTCAGATTTCTTTCTCTCAAAAAAGCCAAACTATAAGAATCAGAACTTCCAATTCCTTCATTGAAGCTAAATAAGACAGTCTTAAAGTAAATGGATAGTGCTTTGTGAAAGTTTTCACGTCTTAATCTTCACGGATGTCACCCGATGGGTCATAGTCCACCTGTGAGTGAGGCATAATGGCAACACCTTGTTTTACTCTTATTGTATTGTCCATTCTCATGGATCTTGAATGAGTACGCCACTCAGCAACCTCAAAACAGGTTGTTTCATTTGTGCAAAATTCATCATCATTCATCAATTCAACAAATTTTATATATATATATATATATATATATATATATATATATAATTTGTTGAATTTCACCCTTTTTTAGCTCATAATTGTTTTGTTTTAAAAGTCAGTCCCGAATGACCGCTGGGAATGGGACATTATGAAAATAAACCGACCTAAGAAGAGTTCTTTAAGGTTGACTACATTAGAGAGGTGTCATGAAAATACCCATATTACATAATTCACTGACCAAAATAAAATAATGTGAAAAGATACGAGTTGAATTTGTTCCGTGACTACGCTCGTAACTCAAAACACGACTATCTCATATCATCTTTCTCCACTGAAATTAATGGAAATGTAATTAATCCGTTCAAGCCTCCTACAAAATACCAACAACATCAAATAGCATTTTAAAATACAGTACTTTAATAACATACAGGACTGACATAATCAAATGGAATGGAAAGGATTAAACAGTTTTGCCACTTTTTTTTTTGTTTCAATTTAGTGGACAATGTGCTGCTCCTTCTGGGTTGCATGCCATGGCCACCTGGGAGCAGTATAGTAGTACGTAGTATAATATAGACAAACAGATACATGGAGGCATCAAAGTTTCTCAGGAATCCGCAGTAACATTATCGTTCTTCACAGAGGATAAAGAATACATGCCTGTGAGTATTTTTATACTATCTGTATACATGTGTTGCTCCAGCATTTATGTTCAAATATCTGTTGCTTAAAGGGCTATAACACCGCGACACTGATGTTATGTGTTAGCCCGATATTGTGTTTTGCATCGTTAGTTAGCATTAGGCTAAATGGACTGGAATGAAAAGGAAAAGCCATGAGGTTGGTTTAAATACACAATGTTGAATTCTCTTTGTTTTATGTTTTCTTTGAGCGTAAACCTCAACTGGGAGTAGCATTAAACAGCTTTGAAGCCTCTCTCGAAGAATTGTTCACTATCTGCTGCTTTCATTAATTGAGTTCGGTTCACTGGCATCAGAGAGCACTTGTATCTCGAATTTCTGCTCACAAGTCAAAGCAAAAAAGCAATCTATTGGCTGAACGAAAAACTTGTAAATCGGATAACTTGTATGTCAAGGTACCACTGTAGCTATGTTTTTGTTTTTTTTTCAACCTGATTGTTGAACAGCCATTTTCAGTGGTTGCCTGTGCCGTCCCTGAAATTTTATGTTTCGTCATGGAGAGGTTTTGCAGATTTTTAACCTGAATGCTTTGTACCAGCGTGAAAGCACTGGTCCATGTCATTTTTTTTAAAGGTTATCTGTGGATGTTTCACACCCACAGCCTTTTTCTTTTACATAGCTGCATCTCAGAGGCACCAGCAACCACAGGGGGTGTGAGATGGGAAATCTAGCTCCCAGTCTGCCAGCAGCACATCACTATCGAGACTGCATGGCTCACTGACTTAGGAGGATGCAATGTCAGGATTATCATCCGTTCCCAGGAAACTTCATTACGATCGGCACAGGCTGGTATGAGGTGGCTTCAGGCAAGTAATGTTTGCGTTTTAAATAAGGTGATCCCCAATACTGGAACAGTGAGTTAGACATTTTTAGACAGCTAGGACACAAATCAGAACATAACAATGCCAACACAAAGTACTCAAGAAGTATTGAGTACATATACCCATGGGCAGGAAAAAATTAAAAAATAAATAATTTAAGAAACAAAATGTCAGTGTGTTGTGTACGTTTTAGAATAATTTCTTCATCTGTGGATGATCTGGACATAAAAGAAGTACATGTATATTAGAAAAATGTTATGCAGGATGAACGCAACAGCAGTTAGACGAAGCGATTTCACAGTCGTATCTCATAACCCTCTGGATAATTAATTCTAATGATAGTTTTTATCTGCGACGCCCATCTCGATAAACATCAGTGCACAAAGCCACTCGTGTGAATGTGCTATTGAGCGTGACACTGACCTTTCCGGTGCTTGCGGACCTCTAAGGACGTGTGCGTGAAAAATACCCTAAACACTAACGCCGGCCTTTTAGTGTGCAGGACTGATTTGATAGAAGCCTGACAGGGGTATTTATAGCATTGCATAGAGTCTCACTCTGCTCTGCTTCCTACACCACTAGCACATTCTGGCGTAGACACTATTGGCAGCCCTGCTCACTCACTGGAAAAGCCATCATGTCAGCATACTGGCAGCAGAGAGCATGTAGTGCTAACAGGTTTAGGGGTCTGCAAGATAGAGCTGAATGTAGTTCATTATGCAGTGACAATATACATCCAGCTTTGATGCTTTTCCTTGCATACGACCAAGACAATCTGCAATGGAATGTCACTGTTTCTTTATTCAAATGCAAGCATTAGCTTTTCTTTCCAATGTCGGATGTCTTCTAGGATTCCACCGGCATTTATATGTAATCATTGGCTTAAAATTGTGGAGGCAATCTTCAGAAACGAGGAGGAAGGGGTCCAGAATGCACAGAGACATTGTTGGAGCCTCTCTTCTATTAACGCATTCTATGCCGTGGACGTTTCTGTTCGTCAACTGGAATCAAACCGTTTACTGCCACCCGTGAATAGATTTGTCAAATATGTTTTTCTAAGGGTAGGCGTGGAAGAGGGTCTCGCCCAGCTTGTCTGTGAAATTCAGGTTGGAAAACCATTCTAAGGGCTAACTGTCGGACAGGTTTAGACACCTGACACTCGAACAGAGTATGTACTGTATATGCAGAGTATTAACAGAGTGTGTGTCACGATTGTGAAAAAAGATGACGCAGTTCATGGAGTGACTGGGGAACGTCATGTAAAAAAGCCACACTCGAGCTACGGACAATAATGCACAATTTTCTGTGGGTCTTGAAAGATCAGTAAAAATACTCTAACGCGACCAGCAACATGAGGAACTCCGCTCGGCTGGCGGTGAATGAATTAATTAATTTCACTCATGCTAAGGCTGAAATATCTAATCAATAAATACATTCTAATAATTAGACTACAATTTGTAAAGCCTTTAACCTGATAAAAACAATGTATTGCTAACAAATTATCTTGTTCAAAAATGAAAACGTCAGGGGACGGGGTTGTTGTCTACTGCTGCTGATTACTCTGATGAAAATAATCATTAATTCCCAACAGAAGGAATTATGGTATAATATGTCTACGCACATTTGAGCATTTGCCTTGATTTATGTGACTGTTCCATCAATATGCCATTAATTACAGCATGCAGAGCATGTACAACGGCATCACATCCTTCAGATGTTGATTAGATCAGATTGCACTTTGTGATCCATTAATCAAAACACACACACACACACCAAATACTCTTCAAAACTGTACTTTAAGTTAAAATATGATAATTTCCAATGATGGAGCATTTTAAGTTGTCTTCCAAAAGTCAGGTTTCTTTGACTAATTTATTAGTTAGAGCTTTAGTTTTAAAACTACTTGGCAGGCATAACCTTTAAAATTTGGCCATTCAGCAAACAAATGCAAATAAGTGAATTTGTATTCCGCCAACTAAATATAATTTTTATGAGTCAAGGGACCATTTTCAATTGATATGATAAGAAAAATTGCTCTTCAAAGCCAAGGCCACCATTAGGTCCAGCATATTATCAGTAACACTAGCAGATCACCCAAGTATATGTTTACAAAAATAATATGCACATATACATTTTGAATTGTCCGGTGCCTTTGCCTCTCCACGAGGTTATCAATAATGCGTTCCTTTTGTCACGCCACATTGTTTCTTTATCAAAAGAAATGTGATTTAGTTCTAGGGAAGCTTGAGTTCAGAAGCTGCCTGAGCGTGATTCCTTTTGTTTCGCTTAGTATTCATTCTGTGTATGGTAATCTGCTGTTGCTGTGCTCAAAGTCATCTGCAACATCAATTTCTTATTAATACAGCCCGTAAATATCCTGAAGGTAAGATTTAAGCCTTAAAACACATGTGAAGAGTGGGAACAAAGAGAAATCCAATTTTAATTTACTGCTCTCCTTTCTTCAAGGAATTCAAAATTGCATTGTTGTTTAGAAATTAGATGTTTTTCAAGGCATGTGTAATGATCTTTTTCTTTCTGAGAGGCTTACAAATTAATAGCCTCTGAGCTTAAAAACTCACACAATAAGAAAAGAAAACTGAATAAACTACCCGGCATTTAAAACGAATGTGTGTATTTTTCCTTCAATTACTCTGATTCTTCAACCAAAGTGAGCTGTCGGTGTTTTACCTGACACTAACAGTTTTAGCAAAAACAATCTATAGCTTGCGCGTGTAAATAAAAGCAAATGTTATCTGCCGACAAGAGCTATTAAAGCTGTTGTGTTTATTCAAGGGCCGATGACTACAGGCCCTGTGGCAATTTAAAAGTAAATAACTGCCTCGGACAATAATAAATGTAAAGCTGCTGAAATGAGTGTAATATATGAAGGACTGCTGTAGAACATATTGTCCCTATCTATGAGTTAGCCCATCAGAGACCATCAGGTTTGTGGATATAATCTGGTCACAGTTTAGCAAGCAGAGGCCATACACATTAGCTGTGAGACTCAACCTACAAATGAGAGGTTGGCTTTGTAAGTAGGCCTTTGCAAAGAAAGGGATGACCGAGTTGTACGAGTAGCACAAAGAGATAAACAAAAAAGTTGCAGTGTGCCATCTGTGCAATATAGGGTTAATAAAGTTGTTCCACCCATTGTGCTTTTTCTTTATGTGGAACACATCAATCTAACTTGGAAAAGGGCTAACTTTGTCTGGGCGCTGCTGACTAAGTACGGTCTGAACTCAAAAGCTAAATTATTTAGCCAGCAAGTCCAGTTGATAAATGTTGGCGGTGCAGGTCAATACATTACAGGGATGTGTGGACCACCTTCTGTGGGATATATTATGCATTGGGGGAGATAAAGGCCATTGATTGTCTCCAGCAAGGTCACAGGAAGGTCTCTTTCTCCAGTGAAAGGGCTCTATCTCTTGTGGCAACAACTTCAGGTCACCGACTTGGCCAGAGCACATAAAATAAGGTTAATCAATCTGTGCGGAGAAACTATGAACAGTCTAGCATTTATGAAGGATACAGGGTGATAATGGGCAGTATTTATATGTGGGCATAGCTAACGTTTACATTATTCATGGGGCTATGGAAAATGCAATGGCAGTGCTAATATAATATTGACCTAACCCCAACGCTACATGAATGGCAATGGAGACACAGCTGAACACACACACACGCACACACACACAAGGCTTGTGGAAAGTCTTCCTGGAACGTATCGTTTCCTCTTTTGATCAATCCACATATACATGATACTTGGAAACTCAATACAGAAAACGGCTTTGTTAAAGGTCAAATGATTGAGTGGATACAACGAAAAGGGATATGTCAACAAAAAAGACACATAGGTGAAGGCTTCTCGCAAACACCTTGAGGTATCAAAGTTTCAGATGTTCTGTTAGCGTTTTACTGAAGGATTGTGCAGTGTTTGGCATTACAGGTACATGACTGGACGCTTCTCAATTAGTTGGCCAGTCTGAGCGACATCTAAGGACTTTTGTAGATGTGATGAAAATAAAAAAAGTGACTGAAGGAATTAGCGGCATATCAAACCCATTTAATAAAAGATGCGTGTGGCTAACTTTATACTAAAGCCCAATTATCTCTCAAGATAACAGCAAACCAACAGGCGAAAAATTAGATTACATTGCCAGTCTGGAACCACCGTACAAAATCATACACATTAATCACTCCTTGGATGGCTGATCAAGAGAACAATTTCTCAATATAAATATGATGCTAAAGAAAATGTATTGGTGAACTGTGTTTGTAAACTCTTGTAATCTCTATGAATAAATGTTTGCATTAACACACGATTGGTTACACATAATATAACCCAAGGGTTACGATGCATGAGCGTCTTATGGGAGAAACACAGCACATCATACAGCCGGGCAAAAAGAGATTTCTAAGCATTTTTGCTGTTAGATACCATCAAAGCACATTCTATCCTTTGTACTTATAGTATATAAACATGACTTTGAAAACTATCCTGCGGTGGGAGAATAGAAAAGCCACTGTGGATCCGTGTTGCCTCATCAAGTGAGATTTCAAAAGCCAAAGCGGAATTTCAATGGCCCTTCAAGGTTCTGCTAAAGGACAGGCTTAGTTGAGGAGAGAGGAGAGGAGGACAGGTTATTACAGGATTTCTGGCACCTCAACCTCTTTGGCTCAAGTCAGAGGGAAACTGTCTTTCAGCAAAAATCTACACCAAACCGCATCTATCTACTGTGAGTGAGTGAAACAACTATCAGCTCCCTGGAGCTACAATACGAGTTGTGTCAGAAATGTTCCAAGATTGGTATCACAAATGATATAATTCAAATCCAAACTACAAGTTTTGCCCTTGGAAGTAATCTCCCTGGTGTTTAATGCAGTTTCCCAGCCTTCTCCACCATGCCTTCATGGACTGCTGGAAGGCAGGTCTATCGACACAGCCGCCACGTCTTCAAAACGGGTCCCCTTGATGATTCCATTGAGACAGGTCAGGTGAGTAGGGAGGTTGCTCTTTTCAGCCAGGAACTGTCAGATGTGCATTGGCCTGCCACAACTCTCACCTCTTTTTGTGCATTGAACAAAGCAAACACCACAAGATCACTTTGTAAATGCTGCTTGATCATCTGGCCCATATTGATGGGGAAAACACATAGTTTGGGTTTGAAATATATCTTTTGGGACACCAGTCCTGCAGGTTTTCTGACACATGTCGTAAGAAGAGCTGCAGCAGACCATGTGCACTAATCTCTGGATGACAGCTCCCCATTCAAGGAGCTCCCCTGTCGCAACCACGAATGTACTGAAAGAAAAAGACGTGCTTATAACCACCAAGGCTACATTCGAAATGCACATAAAAGTGGCCTAATTCGAGTGTTTGCATGCAGTCTGCACAGCACATACCCGATTTTTTTTTCTTTACCTGCCTTGACGGAAGACGGAACTGAGGACAAATTCATCTATCTATCCATTTTCCATACCGCTTATTCAGATTAGGGTTACAGGTGAGCTGGAGCCTATCCTGGCTGATTTAGGGCATGACGCAGGGTACACTTTGGACTGGTCGCCAGCCAATGACAGGGCAGAACGGAACAAATAACAACTCACATTCACACCGATGGTCAACCTGGTCTTCAATGACCCGAACATGCATGTTGTTCAAATGCAGAGGAAGCACAGGGAGAGCCTTCCAGTCCAGAGATTCAAACCCTCAGAATTGTTAGGTAAACATGTTAAACACTCTTCAACCGTGCTACCCAGGCCAAATTCAATGTAGTCCTATTGTTGCGCACAGACTTTTTTTTTTTTTCCTATGGAAAAATACACAATAAGTCACGTAATCAATAAAGGTTTTGCAATTACACAGTATGGTCACAATATCAGATCTTCATGTACTTTGCATTCTATATCCAAGACCATCCACTGCCAGAAAGGTTTTCCAATATGCTGGGCAGATGTCTCTTGGAAGCCAGAAAAGGCACAAGTGCAGAATATAATCAACAGGGAGAGCAGAGAGCAATCCAATAAACACCCAACTCTGCTTTCAGTGTGGACTCAGTATAATTCATTCTTCACTGAAAACGGTTTTGAGCTCAACTTTTATTGGGTACACTTAACATGGGCAAGATTTGCAGCAGCAAAAGTACATTTTAGACATTTAGGTGACCAGGGAACAATAGCAAAATAGCACAAAGTCATTCATGTTTCTTTCAACAACTGCTAAAAGAAAATCCACAGAGAACATCCTTGTTCTGTGACTGTATGGGAGCTAGAAAGGTTTTGAAAACTTGCTCAGTCCTGGATCTTGGGCCTGTGGAGATGGATCATTATGTCCTTGTCAGCTCTGTTTTTCAAACTGAGCCAGGTTTATTGATGTTTAAACATCTGCAGAAGAAACGGGGCATCATTCACTGGGACCAAAGGGCTAAAGGACATCTTATCAAAAGAAATGACTAAGCAGACGAAATTGACAAATTTGAAAGAAAAAATGCAAACTTCACAAATTTAGAAGCTGTAATGCAAACAGGCGGCCACAAAATTATGGAAGCCTTCATTATCTATGGAGATCAAATAGAAAAAGTTGTATCAAAAATGCTGCCTTTAAAAAAACAGTAATTTTTATTTAACAGTAAATGACACGAATCAGAAAGCCTTCAATTGCACAATATATTGTGCTTGTAGTTTGCCGTGGTGCTTGTCACAGCTCTTATTATTGATGCAGTACAACTGGAAACCACTGCAAGCTATAAGTACAATAATAAAAATAAATAAATAAAATAAAACATTTGAGGGGCAATTTTCAAGCTGCTAACAATATTTGTATGTAGCCTGATTTCATTCCAACCTCAGCCATGCAGCCATCCGCATATAGGACACACTCCACCGTTATATATTTTTATCCTTGATTTGAAGTAGCGAGCTGTCCAATTCCTTTTACATTTTGTTGCTAACCAGAGTTAAATAATCCTGTCAAGAAACTATCATAGTCTACTCGGCGAAAGGCAGCGGTATGTCCCCGCGAGCCTCCGTGCGCGCAGTGGGCGTGTGCAAAACAAATATTCTACTTTCAGGTCATACAGACAATTTTAACATATTTTTAAAACAATGTCTTTTTTTTTTTAAACTGCAAACTCTCCCTACATTACATTAATACATCTCTGAGACTGTCAATCAGAAATGAACATGATTATCTTTGTAAGTGTAGCATATTTATAACAGCTCTTGTACTGGATATTGTGATATTACCCAAGGGCTTGCAGTATGACAGTGTGGCCTCGCAGTGTATATTTTGCTTCAACAAATCTTTTCCCCATTGTGTACCAAAGAAATAAATAAAATACTGACAATAGGTTGCATACATATATCCATCCATCCATCCATTTTCTGAGCCGCTTCTCCTCACTAGGGTCGCGGGCACGCTGGAGCCTATCCCAGCTATCATCGGGCAGGAGGTAGGGTACACCCTGAACTGGTTGCCAGCCAATCGCAGAGCACACACATACAAACAACCATTCACACTCACATTCACACCTACGGGAAATTTAGAGTTGTCAATTAACCTACCATGCATGTTTTTGTGATGTGGGAAGAAACCAGAGTGCCCGGAGAAAGCCCACGAAGGCACATGGAGAACATGCAAACTCCACAAAGGCGGGGCCGGGGTTTGTAACCCAGTCCTCAGAACTGTGAGGCAGACGCTCTCATGCATACATACATACATACATACATACATATATATAAAGTGAATGTTGTGGTCCTACTGCTGGCAAAGCAGGTCAGTGTTGTGATTCCCATCTTGAACAATCAGAGTTTAATCATTTTAAGGCCTAAGCAGGGTGATAGAGGCACTACCATGCCCAGACCTGTCCATCAGATTGAAAAAAGCATGATGGGCTGCATTCCAAAAAGGCCAACAAAGGATCCCAGCCTGCCGTCCTTGCTGACTTCTCATTCTCAAGGACCTTTAGAGATCAGAGATGAGCACACAGAAAGTCAGACAGACAGGACAAAAGATTAAATGCGATGGACCAAAGAAAGTGAGTAGGGGAAGTCAGCAAGATTGAATGAACCGCAAGAACCAATATGGCCTTCAAAGAACAGTCAAAAGGATTTCCACGAGAAGAGAAGCCTTCTCAGTCCGAACGCAGATGAAGCATCATCCAGCATCAGCTCTCTGGTAACATGCAGAGATTATTTGCTCCTCTCAGTCTCTATTACAACCCCAATTCCAATGAAGTTGGGACGTTGTGTTAAACATAAAATAAAAACAGAATACAATGATTTGAAAATCACGTTCAACCTATATTTAATTGAATACACTACAAAGACAAGATATTTCATGTTCAAACGGAAGAACTTTATTGTTTTTAACAAATAATCATTAACTTAGAATTTTATGGCTGCAACACGTTCCAAAAAAGCTGGGACAGGTGGCAAAAAACACCTGTTTGGAACATCCCACATGTGAACAGGCTAATTGGGAACAGGTGGGTGCTGTGATTGGGTAGAAAAGGAGCTTCCCTGAATTGCTCAGTCATTCACAAGCAAAGATGGGGCGAGGTTCACCTCTTTGTGAACAAGTGCATGAGAAAATAGTCGAACAGTTTAAGGACAATGTTCCTCAACGTACAATTGCAATTTCATCATCTACGGCCCATAATATCATCAAAAACTTCAGAGAATCTGGAGAAATCACTGCATGTAAGCGGCAAGGCCGAAAACCAACATTGAATGCCCGTGACCTTCGATCTCTCAGGCGGCACTGCATCAAAAACCGACATAAATGTGTAAAGGATATCACCACATGGGCTCAGGAACAATTCAGAAAACCAATACAGTTTGGCGCTACAACTTGAAACTCTACTATGCACAGCAAAAGCCATTTATCAACAACGCCCAGAAACGCCGCCGGATTCTCTGGGCTCGAGCTCATCTAAGATGGACTGATGCAAAGTGGAAAAGTCCGACAAGTCCACATTTAAAAAATTTTGGGGAAATTGTGGGCCTTGTGTCCTCTGGGCCAAAGAGGAAAAGAACCACCCGGACAGTTATGGACGCAAAGTTCAAAAGTCAGCATCTGTGATGCTATGGGGCTGTGTTAGTGCCAATGGCATGGGTAACTTACACATCTGTGAAGGCACCATTAAGGCTGAAAGGTAAATACAGGTTTTGGAGAAACATATGCTGCCATCCAAGCAACGTCTTTTTTATGGATGCCCCTGCTTATTTCAGCAAGACAATGCCAAACCACATTCTGCACGTGTTACAACAGCGTTGCTTCAAAGTAAAAGAGTACTAGACTGGCCTGCCTGCAGTCCAGACCTTTCTCTCATTGAAAATGTGTGGCACATTATGAAGCATAAAATACGACAACGGAAACCTCGGACTGTTGAACAGCTGAAGCTGTACATCAAGCAAGAATGGGAAAGAATTCCACCTACAAAGCTTCAACAATTAGTGTCCTCAGTTCCCAAACAACGTATTGAATATTGTTAAAAGAAAAGGTGATGGAACACAGTGATAAACATGACCCTGTCCCAGCTTTTTTGGAACGTGTTGGAGCCATAAAATTCTAAGTTAATGATTATTTGCTAAAAACAAAGTTTATCAGTTTTAACATTAAATATCTTGTCTTTGTATTGTATTTAATTACATATAGGTTGAACATGATTTGCAAATCATTGTATTCTGTTTTTATTTATCTTTAACACAATGTCTCAACTTCATTGGAATTGGGGTTGTACATCAGGTTTTTCTGTGAGGCAGGATTGAAGGCCACTCTCCTTGCTTTTACTGCATCAACCGAAAGATACATGATGTTCTTCTGCAGGCTATAACTGTTGTTGGCGAAACACAAAATGGGAGAACCAGTGGAGCGGAACAAATGCCAAGCTACAAGAAGTGTTTTTAAAACACCTAAAAATAAAACTGAAATGGCAAGTCTTCCAGATATGAACTCAGCTGAGACTAAAGATA
Source organism: Phycodurus eques (assembly GCF_024500275.1). NCBI lineage: Eukaryota > Metazoa > Chordata > Actinopteri > Syngnathiformes > Syngnathidae > Phycodurus > Phycodurus eques. Next base: position 7,434,357 of record NC_084525.1, on the reverse strand, counting down.
CAATTTTAGTGGAGATTTCCATAAGGAGTTCACCTGAGATAAAGCTCATTCAGATGGATGTACTCCATCAGGAATGTGTACAGGCGATGTAGGTACTCCAGTTCGTGACAAAATGGAGAAGACAAAATAGCATGCATGATCTAAAGGAAAGGCATTCGTCAAACAGAAGGATTTTACCATTTATATAAATCTATAGGCGGCACGTTCACACTATGCCCACATTAATGAAATACATGTTTGAGAATGAAACCAGGTTTTTCTCTCTGTCCTGATGGGCACGACACAGCAGGTGAGGCTGGGGGAGACCACCTCATCCACACGCAGCATCATCACTGGGGCACCCCAAGGTTGTGTCCTCTCTCCGCTGCTCTTCTCTTTCTATACGAGCGACTGCACCTCAACGCACCCGCCTGTCAAACTCCTGAAGTTTGCAGATGACACCATTGTCATCGGCCTCATCAAGGACAGTGACGAGTCTGCATATCGACAGGAAGTGGAGCAGCTGGAGCTGTGGTGCAGCCGACACAACCTGGAGCTGAACACGCTCAAGACTGTAGAGATGATCGTGGACTTCAGGAGCCATCCTTCGCCACAGCTGCCCCTCACGCTGTCCAGCTGCCATGTGCCAACCGTCGAGACCTTCAAGTTCCTGGGAATTACAGTCTCTCAGGACCTGAAGTGGGCGATCAACATCAACTCCATCCTCAAAAAGGCCCAGCAGAGGATGTACTTCCTGCGGCTTCTGAGAAAGCACGGCCTGCCACAGGAGCTGCTGAGGCAGTTCTACACAGCTGTCATTGAATCAGTCCTGTGTTCTTCCTGGTTTGGTGCTGCTACAAAAAAAAGACAAACTTCGAATGCAAAGGACAAACAAAACTGCTGAAAAGATTGTCGGTGCCCCCTACCCACCCTTGAGGACTTGCACGCTGCCAGAACTAAGACAAGAGCATGCATAATCCTCTTGGACCCTCCACATCCTGGTCACCAGCTCTTAGGCACTACCGAACAATGCAAACTAAAACTATCAGACATTTCAACAACTTCTTCCCTCTTGCCATCAACTTCTTAAACAGCTAATTTACAATCCCATTGCAACATGCAATTTTTTGTCTTGAGTTTGTTGTCACATTTCTGTCGGGCCAATTATACATACTCGTGCACTCACTGTAGTAGTCTCGCCACGCTGCACTATTTGCATATCTGTTGTTGACCAATACTGGCCACTCATGCCAGAGTAGCATCTGCACCACTTACACACTGACTGAGGAGTATCTGCAACATTTGCACAATCGACATTGTCCAAGATTATCGCCCTACTAGTCACTTTAAACTGCATACATTCCTTGAAGTCTCGGCGCCCTTTGCACAATGGTCATTGCACCGGACTATTGCTATATTAGTCATTCAAACTGCTCTAATTGCTAGAGGACTCTGCATCTTTTTGCACAATTGTCAAAAAAATAATAATAATAATTTGTACCGGCATTACCAGATAACTAGGAACCCTTTACTGCTCAGTGACTGTTTTTGTCAATGTCTTTATGTCTCAAAAGTGTTCTTTGTCAATTGACTGTCTGTTGTCATACTAGAGCTGCTCCAAATATCCATCCATCCATCCATTTTCTGAGCCGCTTCTCCTCACTAGGGTCTCGGGCGTGCTGGAGCCTATCCCAGCTGTCATCGGGCAGGAGGCGGGGTACACCCTGAACTGGTTGCCAGCCAATCGCAGGGCACATACATACAAACAACCATTCGCACTCACATTCACACCTACGAGCAATTTTAGAGTCTCCAATTAATGCATGTTTTTGGGATGTGGGAGGAAACCGGAGTGCCCGGAGAAAACCCACACAGGCACGGGGAGAACATGCAAACTCCACACAGATGGGGCCAGGGATTGAACCCGGGTCCTCAGAACTGTGAGGCTGACGCTCTAACCAGTCGGCCACCGTGCCGCCCTGCTGCTCCAACTACCAGAGACAAATTCCTTGTGTGTGGACATACTTGACAAATAAAGATGATTCTGATATCCAGTAATTTCTACAGTTGTGATGTCAACTTGAAAATCTTGATCGCCGTCGCCAAGCATTAAGCACACTGGCTGAACAATATAGCACTTCTCCCGAGCAATATGCTATCTGAAGTAACATGCATAATTCAAAATGAAGTAATATAGCTTAGCAGTGGCTTTCTTGTAAGCTGCAATCTCCTGACACTTCCGACAGGATGTTGAACCACTGTTTTTGTATTCCACCGGGATACAAGTGACAAGAGCAAAGCTGGCATTAATTTTGTTTGCAATCTCTTTCAATTTTTTTTTTGTGTTCTCTTGGCGCTGTGGTACTAAATTTTCCTTCCTTCGATTGTATGTTTTGTGTGATGTTTTTGTGCACATTGGACTTTCGTCAAGGCTGAAGTTTAGTTTCCATATTTGTCCAATTTGCATTATTATATTATTTGGGCTCTCAAGACAAGTTAATGTTCTTGTGCCTCAAATAAATCCACAAGACACTCTTTGTGTTTTTGTTGTTGTTTTTTTACATATTTGTACATATATTTTTAGAGCGTAAGCATCGCAAATTAGTTAAAATCAGTATTCACATGGGACTGTCTGCTGACTCATAAAGATGTGTATTGTTTGGGAATTTTTATCTGCACCTTCTCAACCTCTCACTTGCGTGCGAGTGCGGATGTTTGTTTGTTTCTATGTGCCCTGCAATTAGCTGGGGACCAGTTCAGGGTGTACCCCGCCCGTAGCCCAGAGTCAGCTGGGATAGGCTCCAGCACGCCTCTGACCCTAGTGAGGATAAGCGGCACAGAAATTGGATGGATGGAATTCAACTCTCTTCCAAAATGCTTCCACACAGAAAACGCCTGACCAGGCAATTCACAGGAAAATGTAGAAATCGTCACATCTACACCTGAATAGCTTTACAGCTCAGTGAACATGTGAGGGAAAAGAGAGTGAGGGTGAGTTAAGGACACCAGAGGAAGAAGAGTGTAAGAAATCGAAGACACAAGCTGGGTTCAATTTAAAGGCTTCCCACAAGGGGTGAAGTGACCTGTATCTGCTACCTTAGAGGTCACGCAATATCCACGCCTTCAGAGGATATGACAGACCCTTCCTTGATGCACGCGCACATGCAGTGCAGGACAGCAACCAGGACACCTACAATGACCTGACTGCTGGTTTCTTTTAACAAATTCACTGTTCGCAGTCCCACCACTCATCAGCAAACTTATCAAGCTCGCAGGAAGTTACTAAGAAGTCAAGCGGGCAATTCCGTCCAACTTTTAAATGCCATGATGTGATGAGGGGAAAACACAGCATGAAACATATTTAGTAAACTGCAATGGAGAGGTTCTGCAGCAAAATCAAATTATATGATCACTTGCCTCCTCACAAATACATCAATTACCCTGGGTGATTGTGCTAAAGAAAGAAATCGAAGTCGCTGTCAAAAGGCAACGCTATTCCTGACAAACTGTGCTCTCTGAACCGCAAAAGTAAATTGTACAGGCATTTTGCCATAAGGAGTTCAGTTAAAAGATATGAATGAAAAACATACCTTTGTTCAAAGATTCCTGAAAGGATATTCAATACAACTAATCAATATTATTTATTGAAGTTTTTGGCACTCGTCCCTAAACGACAGCTTGCAGTGACCCAAGAAAAAAAAAATACATGCAAATTAAAAAAATAAATAAAATGACCTTTAACTTCCAGTGACTGCATCAGAAAAATTAATGAACATTTCCACAAACACCACCAGTTGGTGGGAATCATATTAATTAATGTGCATACATAGCAAGAACTCGACTAAAGATGGAAAAAAAAAAAATGTGAATGGCTCAGTGTTTGATTAGACCCGTACGCGCGAGGACATCCATGAAAACAACACAGACGGGTCATGTTTAGTATGTGTAATAACTGAAATAGCCTCTCTAAACATGTCACATTAATTCCTAGGGACCAAAAGCATTTATGCTATGTTTTAATGAGGTCAGGTTATTCTAAAAGGGCCAAAGTATTGGGTCTGCCATACACCTCACAAAAATCTAATTTGTCTGTGTCCATAAAAGCCGATGCTTTATAGGAGACGCGGCCTGAGGAGAAGTGAGAGCCTTTTATTGGCAAAGACCTTCAGTGCACACAGACATGGCACCATTGTTGTTTAATGTGACACATTTAAACACGTTGGTCTCATCTCTGTAATTGTATTCAAATGGAAGAATTGTTGTGACAAATCATAAGTGCAACATTCCAGATAACACTGACAAAGAGCACGTTAGTCAAAGATAAGGACTGAATGATTCCGCCGCTGAGCACCCAATCGTGCTTGTCATTGCAGCAACCTATCTTACAGTGTTACCGACAGGCGCTTGGGTTTATCCAATCTCACCTTTAATTGTATTTGTCCAGGCTTTTGATCATCATCTTCATCATCTGTAACACCCTCTGCCTGGCAACGCCTTGCATGTACAGTGGGCACTGTGCTGTGGTTCTGCTGGCAGCGGTGCAAGGCACACCGGCTAAGTCCTAACAACATGGGCATTAAAATGTGTAGCAGGCCAGTGGAGGCGAGAGCAGCTGCTCTCTTGTCTGGTGCAGTTCAGCACCAGTTCAGAAGCAGTCACCGCTAAGCTGAGTTGAGAACTCGCAGTGCTCGGAGCGTCGTGTCGTTCATTACAGCCTGAGGGTGTCATGCACTCCTCCAACCGGGTTTCAAGCAGCACTCCCTTACTTAATAATACTGAGTGAGAAGAGATTGTCACTGTCAGAATTGTATTAACGCACTGTTTGTCAGTGCTTTAAAATGACGCAATACTGAGCCGCTTGTTAAAAGTGAAGGTTTATCCCTTAGAAGAGATGCGACAAATACATTGGTTCCATGAGACCCGACTTCCGAATTTTCCGACATCGGGTCGTCATTCGGCTGATTTTTTGCTTTGACTGAATGGTAGCGGCAGCATGAGGGACGATTGGTTAACACATCTGCCTCACAGTTCCGAGGTCCCGGTTTCAAATCCAGCCTCCCTGTGTGGAGTTTGCATATTCTCACCTTTCATGCGTGTTTTTTGTTTTTGTTTTGGTGCTCCGGTTTCCTCCCACATTCCAAAAACACATGTGGTAGGTTGATAGAAGACTCTAAATTGTGTGTAGGTGTGAATGTGACCATGAATGGTGGTT